>NW_006399806.1:12644937-12719227 GCF_000299155.1 Elephantulus edwardii | reverse complement strand
GGATGGGTGTGTAGGAGGTAGTGTGATTGTCACAGGATAGAGCAGGGTTTAGGGCTGTTGTACATGGGGTCGCTATGAGTAGCAAATGACTGGACAGCACATAACAACAACAACCCTGTGGAGATTTGCCTTTGAATAAAGTTATAGGTGCACATAAAAAGTCATAGATGGGTTTTTTGTTGAAGAGATTCACATTCAAAAGAAAGGCATTCGAGAAGGAGAGAAGGAAAAAGAAAATAAGGAAATGATGATACTTTCTTCTTTATAATTGGGAAAAGCTGTTTGGCTTCTGAGGTAGGGTAAGATTGGTGCCCATCAGAGCCCTCTTCCAAGATTTGAGGTTGGAATGTGCTCACTCATAATGATCATGTGGATCCGCAGAAGTAGAAGTAGAAGTAGGAGGAATACAATGGAGAAAAAGCCTGAGCTTGGACATGTTCCTTCAGTACTGCCCACATAGCGCAGACAGATATTTGGATGAGTAGAGAAGCGTTGTTGGCTGGTGGAGGAAGGAGAAATTAGGACCCCCTAGATTTTTTTACTTTGTCCCATGTGGGAGATAGGGCTGAGTGAGAAGACCAACATGTTTGAAGTACAAGGAGAAGTATAGACTCCTGAGCTTAGAGCTGATGCCCATTTGAACACGGCTGATGCCCATTTGATCCTAACCTTAGATGGCTGGGGATAAGTTGACCAGAACCCAACCAGATGAAGAGAATATGTTCCATGTTGGAAGCTAGTATAGATTGGTGCAACCTTATGCCTTGAGCTGCCAGACTTTCGTTACGGATGCAGATTCTCAAAGTTTCCAAGTTGATGACAAGATCCTTCAGCAAACACATAAGCTTGTTCCCTCAGAATACTGGTTTGTTAGGTTTTGGAAAGTCAGCAATTAGCAATCTAAAAGGGGATATTGGCATGAAGCATGAAGTAACTGGTTTATATGTTTTCATGAAAGTAGTTGGTTGGATAATTGCAAGGGGGAAGAAAACAAAACCCCACAACATAAATGAATGAAATATAATGTAAATTAAATGTTGTGTTGAGTATAAAGTACATGGAGGAAACAATGTATATTAATGAGAAATATTAATTGAAAAATATTTGATGATATGCAAAATTATGGAGTTTTTATCATATCTTATTTCTCTTTCCTAACCATTATTTATGCAAACATATAATGACTTCACTAATTTTATTTTAAAATAAATCACTTATTCATTGTAAATCAGAACCAACTCACCCTGGTGGGATTTTTAGAGGATGTAAATTGCGTAGGCGGAGATGGTGCATCTTATGCAGAGCAGCTGGTGGATTCATATCATTAAACTTTATTCACTAGAGTATTAGCATCCTTTAAAGAAAATAATAACCATATTTTAATTATCAGTTTTAATTTGTTATATAACTTGAATAGTTCATATTTAACAAAAGATAGATAGATAGATAGATAGATAGATAGATAGATAGACACACACACGTATTTAATAATGCACATGAGTGAAAAAGAAAAAAAATATCTTTGGCCCTTAAAATATTTCAAAGACATAAAGGGGTCCTTGGGGCAAAATATTTAAGAATATAAGCCCTTAGAAGTTGTATAGTTAATGTATTTTTTTAAAAAAGAAATGCATGTGGTACTGCTTCTCTTTATCTTTTTCCATCAAATATGCTGGAAGTGCATATACATCTCTGCCAAGGAATTGAAAATAGGAAAAAGATGATTAAGGAGAAAGAAACAGAAGAAATAATGATAAAAACAAGGAACAGGATTGGAAAAAAAAAGCTTTGCAAACAAAATTGAAAAAGGTTTACTGGGTTTCAATACTTCATTGGACAGGTCACCCAGGCATTAACCTCCCATCCCAATAAACAGCTAACCAATAGAAGTTCAGAACGCAGATTGGCTCTAATCTCAAAACCAAATTCATGCCTTATCCATTGGAAACTATGAAGAAAAGTAAAAGTAAAATATAGATTCAGACATTTTCAAAGTACTAATTTATAATAGTGGAGCACTGGTGGCTTAGTGATGATGAATTGTGCTGCAAACACAAAGGTGTATGACTCAAATCAGCTAGATGCTTCATGAGAAAAAGATGGGCAATCTACTTCAGTGTGATCTATTGGCTCTGAAAACCCAATGGAGGTCCTAGTTATGGGTTAGTTCCAAATTCAATGGCACATCACAAACAACAACAATTTATAGTAAGTTTTTTATATTCCTTTTGGGGTGTCATGAAAGAAGACATACCATAGCACTTCATTTTGAGATGGTATCAAGAACTTTACTCATGGTGAATAAATAAAAAGTATTGTTACCACTGGGCCATTCAAGCTCCTTTGGACTCTTAGTACATTTATTTTTACTTTAGAGACAATTCAAACTTAAAAATATCAATAGAGAAGAGTTGTTTGAGTGAGATCTTCTACATGTAGATGATCCCATAATAAATTATTGGCTTCAGTGTTGAAAAAAAAAAAGTATTGTTGTTGTTATGTGCCATCGAGTCTAAATAAAAAATATTGAAAGTGAGTAATTTTAAGGACATGGCAAATATAGTACAGATACTACACTTCTGATAGAATAAGGATTTATTTTTAAAATTCTTAAAAGTATATTATCATTGATTGCAAAAACATCATGTTGCTCAGTATAGACATACAAGTCTTAGAGAATATTAACAAGCTAATAAGTTCATCATTGTGCCAATCTGATACTAAATCAGCAAGTCTATTTAGTGCTTATAAAGTACTGTTATACCGATTTAATGATGCCATTAGTGATATTTGCAGTGATTGGACTGGCATAAACAATTAGTATTTAGGATACTGTTTCTCGCTAGAAAAAACACCTAATTCCACTAATTGCCTCTAGTTCTGCTTCTATTAACTGCATACTTTGTACATGCTAATAATCTTATTATCAGCCTCTGCTGAGTTAATTAAAATTCACATATAAGTGCATGGGACAAAATAATGCATCCTGATAAGATTTTTTGTATATTAAAAAACACAGAAGACAAACATTTAAGTATTTAGAGAGTGGTAGAGTACTAAAAGATGTATCTATCACATTAATTTACTACCAGTGCAAAAGAAGTTGAAAACTAATAAGACATTATGGTAATGATTTAAAAATCATGTTATCTTACCTTATCACATAAAAAATGCATATTATGTTTTCAGAAAAAGCAACATTTCTTTTTAAAATAGAAATAGACATCCTCAAAGGCCTTGTTTTAAATTTATTTTTTCTCCTTCTGAAAGCATTTAGATATAATTTGAATTGTTTATCAGGGTTCCAAATCAACCTAGTTTTTTCTCCATTTTTTAAAATAATTTCAGAGTTTAATGGATATCCAAAGTCTCTGTAAACTTTCATTAAAATTAATAAAAAATAATTTCAGAGTTTAGTAATTTTTTTCTAAATAAATAACATTCAGTACTAAGTGAAGAACGTTCTTTTTTTACTCTTTTCTCATGTGTCTGAGAAGGAAAAAAATACATAATATCCCATTTTTATGCCCACTGCTGATCTGTCAGTTTTTGGTATTATGGTGGCTTGAATGTTTCTGTGATGTTGAAAAGTGCCCACCAGTATTTTGAATAGTGACAGTACAACTGAGCCATCAGGTTCCAGAGATGTTAAGACATAATAGGAGGCAGGACTCGCTATATCGTTCTAAAATAATGGCCCATGAAAACTATATGAATACAAATGCTGTATATTGACTGATACTGTGCCAGAAGATGAGCTGTTCAGGTTGAAAGACATTAAAAATATCCAGTGATGATTGATTTTATAAAATATAATGAATGAAAATGAGTCATGAATAAAGAATAGTGTAAAACACAATGTATATAAACTTTCTAAGTAAGTCAATTAAAAAAATATAATATAATGTAAATGGATGATTGCATGAAACACAATGTAAATGGAAGATTGTAAACACAATGTATATGAATGTAATGCAAAGGAATTATTATATGAAAACAAATAAAAATATTAAAAAAATTACTGGGGGAAATCTGTTTCCTAACAGTAGAGTCTACCTTAATGATGAAGAATGGAAAGCTTCCACTGAATGAATCATTTTCATCTGCTCATGCAGTACGAGGGAGCTTTGGTTGCCTAGTGTCAAGAACGTACGCTGTGATTCCAATGGTGCAAGGTTCCAATCCATCAGCTGCTCTGATGGTCAATCTCTTGCCATTCAATTTACTGTCTCTGAAAACCAGCCAGACAGTCAACTATGGGTAGTTCTGACTCAATGGCAAACAACTACACATGTGTAATGTGACTAAAACTGAGGAGTAACAGTTTAAACAAACAGATACAGCCTTGAATGTGCTCACTTATCTATTGCAAGAAGTTTGTAAGACAGATATTCTGGACAATTGATAGTAAGAGATCCTTTCTTGTGTCAAATTATGAAAAGAAGCAGTCCAATAGAATGCAGAGATTGTATAGCAATATCATAAATATCACTTGCCAGCAAAATATTGCAGAAGGTCATTAAAAAATGACTGGAGCACTGCATAGATAAGTGACAGCTAGAAATTCAAACTAGATTCAGATGAAACCGTAGAACAAGTGATACCATTGACCATGTCCCCACAGAAGCTAAAGGGAGTGATTTAAGGCATGCCTTTTTAGCAGGGCAGGCAGAGCCGAGACAGCTGGATCAATTAAAGACAATGATATAAGAAAGCCAAATCTGGTGGCCCAGGAATAAGCTGCTGCTCTGCAATCTTGAATGCACCTGATTAGAATCTGTGAGCTGCTGGTGAACAATGGGCAATCTCCTCCCTTGCAATTAACAGCCTCTGAAAACACTCCAGAAGGTCAGCTATGGGTCAGTTCCAACTCCAAGTTATTCAGTGACAACATTCAATACACTGTAGTTCTGTATAACTAATATTAATTGGCTTTTATTTAAAAAATTGTTATGTGCCATTGAGACAGAACTGACTCATAGCTGACCTCCAATGACTTTTTAGAAGTTGTAAATCACAGGGAAGGAGAGTACCCAGCTTTCTCGCACACAGAGCTGTAGGATTCAAATTACCTGTTTTTGGGTTGAGAGCACAACTCCTTACCCCTAAGACAACAGAGCTCCCATATTTAAGAAGAGTAAGTATAACTGTGAATGCAATTCCATTTTTTCCCCTCACTTTTTCATCCCTCACCCTTCTGAGCATGATGTTCTTCTCCAATAATTCCTCCCTCCTGGCCATGTGCCCAAAGTATGTGAGACAGAGTTTCAAAATCCTAGCCTCCAAGGAAAAAAACTTGGTTTCATTCTCTCCAAGACAGATCTATTTGTTGTCTTGGTGGTCCATGATATGTTCAAGACTCTTCTCCAGCACCACAACTCAAATACGTCAATTTTGTCTCATATCAATTATTATTCTCATACTTTCATAGCCAACCAGTTCAAAGGTATATCTTCAGTGAATTACTACCTTCTAGGTACAATGGCATATTTTCCACATATTCTTAATGATGTCTCCGTCAAAGCATTTTGGGCGCTGTTTTGCAGTGACTTAGTCCTATCACTGGGCTATAACTTGCTTGAAGGTAGAAATGGCATATTTCTCTGAGTGATAGTGTTTCATAATCAGATGTAACCTTTAAATAAAAATGTATAAAGCCATTAGATAATACTTTCAAAAGAAACCAAGTCTCTTGATGGGAAATCATTCACTCATTCATTAACATAGAATGGATTTATAGCTGACCCTCCAGTGGGTTTTCAAAGTCAGTAAATCACATTGGATGAAACTGCCCATCTTTCTACTGAGGATCAACTGGTGGATTTGAACAACCTGTCTTCGGATTGGCAGCAGAACTCTTAATACACTAGGCCACCAGAGCACTGATGGGAAACAAAAGGAATAAATATACATGCAGGTTTAGTTCAACATTGCATATTTTTACAATTTTTGTTTGAATCCATAAGCTTTTCTATGGGGAAAGAAAAAAAAGATAAACCAGTCTGCTTTTGCACAGTTTTATAGCTTTAGAAACCTTAAAGGTTACTTTTTCTCTGTCCTAAATCTTACATGCATAGTAGTTAAGAATTAGTGAAGTGTGAAGTAAAATCATATTTTTCTTGATACCAGAATAATACTAAAGTTGTAATTTTATCCTTTAAAAGAAAAAAGAAACCCATTTTCTCTTTCCCTTTATAGAGATTATGTTGTCATCTGAGTAAATCTGTTTTAGAATAAATGCAACCAAAGTGTTCTTTAGAAGCAAAATGAGGACTTTGACTCATGTACGCTGGGCATGCACTTAAGAGAGATCAGTCTTTGGAAGAAGACATCATAGTTAGAAAAGTAGAGGGTCAGAGGAGAGGAAAACTCTTAAGGAGAAGCACTGACAGTGACAACAACCAGCTGAAGTAGAGTGAAATAGGTGTGGATGGCCCAGGATCAGGCAGAGCAGGGTTTGGTTTTGTTGTATATAGGGTAACTGCGAGTTGAACTAGGGAGCACCAAACAAGACAACTGAATCCAATCAAGGAGAGATTTTTTTATGTCTTTATTTATTTTAAATTTTAAGGCAGTTGTTCTATGAAGCAGCTCTTGTGGCTTGGTGAGTTGTAAGAAAGTGTGCTGCTAACCCAAAGGTATATGGTTCAAATCCACCAGGTACTCCAACAATCTCCTCCCATGTGATTTACTGCTTCTGAAAAACCACTGGAGGGTTATCTATGAGTTAGTTCTGACTCTTCGAACATAACAATAACATTGATCTATGAGCATCTGAAAAGTTGAGACTCTAATCAGACTTGGAAAGTTAAGCAATGAAAAGGAAGAGGAGAAAGTGTATGAAGTCTTGTTTGGTGTCTGAACCAGTCACAGCTGACCACCCCACCCCGCCCTCAACCCCAGCTGTTTTCCAAGCCTATGAGGTAAATGCAGGAGAAGAGATTGCCCAAATTTCTCTCTCAAAGTCATTGGTGGATTTGAATAACCAGAGAGGAGTGGCCTTGGGTTACCAGTGTAATGCCATAGAAACTGGACTATGCTGCCATAGCTCCTCTTTTGGATCTAGAGAAGAAGCTAGAACAGGTGATACTTGATCAACTGGAGAAGGAAAGTCATGTGAGTAGTCTGGTTTGCCAAGAGGTATGCAAGAGATAACACCAGGCAGATCAAATCTGCACCAGAGATAAGAGTCTGGAATAGAAGCTAGCTACAGGGACTCAATCTTCCCTGGGAATCCTCTAGGTATCCTCAAACAGTAAAGAAAACCAGTCTCTTTTCTTGAGAAGAAAACCGGTCTCTGACCAGAAAACTAAAGATTTTTGTTCTTCTTTCATCACTTTTCTGATTCCAGAATTCTCTGCTTTGGTGAACTCCCTATTAAACTTTTCAAGCCTCACCTTGTCAACATGCAATTTTCACTAAGGCTAATAGCTCATTATACACTAATTGTGCTGATTTCCACTGTAAAACAATCCACACGTCCTCCCCTTCAGGGCCTGTCATTGTTGGTGGCATTGTCCTTAGGCTCGCTGTGACTACAGAACACCCACTGCTATTATGTGTCAGCAAATACAGCTCTTTTCCTCTTGTCTCATATTGTTTCCCAGTCTGATTTTCTAGGATTCTGGCTGCTCTTCGGGTCTTATCCGTGTCTGTTACCTCATTAGCAAGCATCATTTAACACAAATGCCTGAGCCTACGTGAGGCCACCTTGTTCAACCCTTCTGCTTTCCTTGGGATTTTCCGACATAGCCTCCTTTCTCTTGACTACAACAAGACTGTCAACATTTTATGAGCTAATAATTAATAATCAATTAGTGTTTGATGATAAAATTGCCTGATATTTTACTTTAGCCCCTGAAGCAATTCATTTTCATCACGTTAGGAATGTTTCTGCTCCAACTACAGGGAAAGCAGGTGCAATGTATGATCTTTCCTTTTCAAGAAGGTTTGCATATGCATGCAGATGATGGGGCTGGGGAAATAATGAGAAGAGTATGAACGAGGTGTCATGTAGCTGTAATATATTGATTCATTTTTTGTTGCCATATTAAATGGGCTTGGGAGCCTTACAAGAAAGGTGCTATTTAAGCATAAAATATAGGTGTTGTATCTGTGCTTGCCCAGCTTATAAATTACATCTAAAGGTTTCTGAGACACAAAGCAAGTTTTTACCATTGTCAGCAAGCAAAGCCAAGGCAGTTATTCCAGTGGGAACCTCCTGCGCCATCAAAACAATTACTAGTTGAGTCCTGCTCCCTTCACCATTGCAAGTTACCAGGAGCAATGGCTGGTGCAGGTCAAGCAAACAGAACAAGGTCCAACTTCTCTGTACCAGGGTGAACTTGAAATGGTGACAGGGGATTTATGTTCCTAATTCATGAAGATTGTAAGCAACATGTTAATATGCTTTGTGTCAGATAAATTTGAAGGAACAAAATCTACTTTGAACAGAAGACTACATATTGTTAAAACTACGCATTTTCCTTACAAGTTTTATCCTGTTTTATGCCAATTAGCTTGTTCAATCAGACATGATGCATGCAAAGCTCAGAAATGAAATAATATGTATTTATTTGCTTTCTCGAATGTATGGTAAAAGTTTTTTTAAAGTCTCATACATCGATGTATTATTCTTGGTACAGTGCTTAGAATGGTAGTTTTTCCAATAAATGTTAATAGAATAATCCAAAAATGCCTGAGAATATACAGAAATGTTATAAATTTCTAAATTATTGGCTTAATACAGCATTTTATCCTATTATGCACTTGTGCTAAATTATTTTTCACTTATCATATTATCTATACATGAGGTCTGTTTTTCATATCTTATGCAAACAGCTTATTGGTGATGACTTAATTGCTCCATTTTTCTTAATCAAAATGGTTACTGGTTTGGAAATCTACTGCAAAACATTTAGGTGAATGCACTCTGTGGTATTCATTTCAACTCCATCATTAATATACGATTAACAGGTTATCCAAGGTTTGCCTCATCCAATGCCTTGTGCATAGCATAGCTAACTCTCAATATATTTTAATTGCTCCTGGTATGCCACAAAGTATAAAATTATCGATTATACACTTTGACACTCTAACATTTTCCTATTTATCATATATTTCATTTTTAATCACTTACTAGACACATAATGCCATTAAATAATTTGGGGTTCCACTCAGATCACCCCCAAAATCAGAAAACAGTAGATGACATTTCCTAATTAGAACATGAGTGCCATCTAGTGATTACAAGGACTAACTACAGGTTTACTGGTCAACCAAAAATGTATCCTGCCTATTCTTACTGTCTTGGAGAAAATCTCAGATTAAATTAAGCAGCGTTCCTTTGTCCTATAGGATCACTATGCTTCAAAGTTGATGCAATGGAAGAAAACAACAATAGTAATAGAAGCAATGAGGATGGTGCTCTTTCAGGGGTAGAAATTTCCACTTCCATATGGAAGAGACAATGCATCACCACCCCTTCGTCAGGCTTGTATATTGCTTTGATGCTGACCAGGTTACAGCGGAGCTTCCAGACTAATACAGACTAGAAACACTTGGTGAAAGAAAGATTTAAAAACTCTGTGTACCATAAACCACCCATCGCCATGGGGTCAGCATGAACTGAGGAGCTGACAGCAGCTAGAAATAACGATATAGTAAAACTATGTAAGCAATAAGAGTTTAAGTACCCTAAAAGGTGCAGCAGAATACAGAGAAAATTTAGTTCCTAATCCAAGGGACGTGTAGTCTAATTCTGGCTAAAGATCTACATAGCATTTTCTCTGAATTAGGCATATGTATGAGAAATAATAAGTTCATTTCTTAAGGAGGCTAAAGAGGGTTGGATCAGAAAATACAATACACTATTTTATAGAAAATTTATTTAAGAAGGACGATTATTATGGTTTAGAGCAAGGAAAAAAAAGTCAAAGAAATGTCAAGCTCATATGCCTGAGAGGCTTAGGAAATGAAAAAAAAAGATAACAAGGAACAGAATACAACCACATATGGCAATCTCTTAAAATCAGATATATGAAATTAAACTGAATACAAGAAGCCATTAGAGATCTTATCCAAGGATGAAAATATTTATATGTAAGCAGAGATTATTTGGTGGGAAGCTCTTGACATGAACAAATGAGTTCTAGGTATTGTTTCTTTACAGGCACAGCATTAGATGACAAAAACACTTGATCAGAGAATGTGATTCAAAATAGAAAAGTGACATCGATAAAAAGAAATGTGTTCAACTCAGTAAAACCAACCCATTTTTAACATTATTCCAACTCTTGACAACCCTGTAGATGACAGAAGAGAAAGGGCTCCATTAAACTTTAAAGGCGATAATCTTTAAGAACGCAGATCATCTGATCTTTATTTATTTTTTTGTTTGTTTGTTTGTTTTTGGTGGATTTTCTGGATAGACTTAAACCCTTAACCTCTAAGTTAATGTTGTTTTTAAGTGCTAGTGGAGTGGAGTTTGACTCATAGTGACATTATGAAAAACAGATCTAAACCCTGTCCTATTCTGTGTCATGTAAATTAATCCGGGGAACGCAAAGTGTTTACACCACCAGGAGACCTATGTTAAACAGGTCTGCTCTCTAGTCCTTTCTACCTCATAGCAACTGAGTCTGTTAATTCTTAATGGAAGGAGACTGCCCAGCATTATCCCTTGGAGTCCCTGGTGGGTTCAAACAACCAGAGACTCTGCACTTTTTGGTTAGCAGCAACAGACTATGTACTATGCAAGCAGAATGTCATATTAAAATAAACAGACAACATCTTATGGAATGTGTTGTTGTGTGCTGTTGAGTCAGAACTGACCTACAGTGGAGCTTCTAGGTAGGTTTTCAGAAGCATTTAATCACATGAGAGGAGATTGCCAATGGAGTATATAGCTATGAAAAAAGTTTTAAGATTTGTTTTATATTTTATATGAGACCCTCAATGAGACAAATTGACACAGTGACTTCAACAATGAGTTTGTGTGTGGCAGAGAGAAAGCATAGCATACGGATGACTTAACATAGGGCAAGTTTCCAATCTGTATTTCCTAGGATAACTCTATAACTTAGTTTTCAGAACAACACCTAACAACAACTACTGGATAAAAACTAGTAAGTCTACTTTTAACTTTGTATAACATTGCAATCTTATCTTTGTTTCTTAAAATCTTAATTCAAATGGGAATAATTCCATTCTTCTTCAAGAAGATGTTTGTTAGACCAAGGTGCTGGTGCCAGCGTAGGAGACCCGGATGACTAGGTACTGAGGGCCAATCTTGTACACTGACCACAAAAACTGTTGAATTGCAACTCTTCTCTCCTAAAGTGTAATGGTGTGTTTGCAAGAGTTACCAAATATCCTTAAAGTAGGTTATGCTCTTTAGTGTTAGTTACTAAAGCAACTTTTAAATTGATGAAGTTGGTGCATTTTCCAACTATGATTAAGATATGCTTATTTTTGCTTTTATAAAATAGCTGTGATATAAAAGCTAAAAATGAAATTCTATGGGGGAAACCCCAAAATAAAAGAAAATAAAATCATCATTTTGTTGGTCCACTTTTAGATCTTTATGTTTTATTTGTACTTCTAGGGAACTCCAGTGCATATTGGAATTGCAAGATTTTCATTTCTATTTTAGTCCTTTTAAGCTCACCATTCTGATTCACAAATAATAGAAAGTATTAAAACACCGAAACAGGAAATATTATCACTGAAAATAGCTCTAGTAGGTAAAACAGGTGATCTGCGAGAGGCTATTGAACCAGATTTGATTTGAGTATTTCATTGTTTCCTTGTTTTCAGTGCTTCAATTTAGTAAGATACAACAGCAGTAATGATAAGAGTTCCTAGACTCTTATATGAGTCACATGAATAGAAAGAGAAAGGAGGGCATGATTTAAAGAAAAAAACAAAATCTGTAGCACAGATAAAACAAAAGCTTAGAGGCAACTCAACTGCTCCAGATGTGCTGCATCTGCTTGCTTGCCCACAGGGGACTTGCAGATAAAGAGATTAAGACATTTACACAAAGATGGTTAGACAACAAGATCAGATAAGCAACATGACAGTCAGGTAGAGGTACTATACCTATAAACTCCACTGCTGATGCAGTGATTTTAACTCAGTATCCATATAAAATAAAAGCAGAAGTGCATTATAGGGTTCTCAAGGCTTTTTTTTTTTTAAACACAGACTGTCTCATCTTTCTGCTTTGTACTGGCTTCTGTATTTGAACTGTTGACGCTTCAGCTAGCAGCAGAGTGCTAAAACATTGTGACCATACACAAAGTTGGACTCATGGCAATTTAGTCAAAATGGACTCACAGCTGACCCTCTAGTGGATTTTCAAAGGCTGTAATTGTAAGGGAGGAGATTCTGCCTGTATTCCCACCCCCCTTGTTGGAAGCAGCTGATATATTTGAACAACTAGAAAGATGCCACGTTTGAATTAGCAGTTCAACTCCCTGGTGACTATGCCACGAGGGAGAAAACTGATCCACCGAACTACTTAACTCACTTCAAAACAATATTTTAAATTTATTTAATCTTGAAGTGGCATTATATCGAGAGAGAGTAAAATAGAATCACTGATATTAGAGAGCAATATGTGATCCTTAGTAATGATCTGAAGGAAAATGCATATTTTTTGCCATGGGGAGTGAATATTTCCCTATCTTTGAAAGGCAGTTTTGAAGGAAAACAATATTTTAAAATTATAGTTATGACACATGGGGAAAAAAGTTGATGAGTCCTTGGGAAGTTGTAATCATTAGGTTTCCTTTTGGCAGACCTTCTCTATTTTCTGCTCTAACTTATGCATTGCTATTTTCCTCTCTGTTTTCTGAAGTTGACCTGTAATGCATGAGCCCTGAGGCTGTAAGGGAATATAGAAGTCTACATGACCTATAGATTCCTGACTTTCCAAACTCAGCATTTCAAAAATGTAAAACATAGAAATAAAATCCATCTAGCAAAGTGCTAGACTCTTCAGAAAGCTATAGAACTCAGATAGGCTAATGCCATGCACACTTCATAAATATTAAGAGTTGAATATGTAAAAATATAGTAATAAAGAATATATAATTTTATATTACAAAATAGAATATTATGAGTTCAGAATATATTCTATCTCAATTCTAATGAAATGCAACCATGTAACTCCAAATTATTGTTTGAATTTAACTTGTTATATTTCAATTAAAGGAGTAGATCTTACAGTCTGTGGTTTCAGGGGGTTATTGTTCAAAATAACTTTCCTAGCCATTGAGTTTGACTTTGCCACATGGATGAGCTGGGACATACAAATGGGTTGTGTTGGTCTCTTCATAAGGAGATTGGGTAGTCTTGCTACTTAAATTGAGCAGATTCTGTAGCAGGTTTTGGCAACTTCACCAGCAGAAAAATAGAAACAGAAAATGTGTAGTGTGCATTATTTGGAGGCAAAGATTTCTGTGCTGCTCGGACTACAGGAGCCTGCAGGAGCCTCTATCAGTCCAGATGCAGCACAGAACCAGAGACCCAGTGTGAGACCGAGCTGAGCTTGGAACTTCTGCCCTACACAGCCAGAGCTCCTAAATCTTTGTTCAACTCTGTTGGAGGACTGGGTGGTGCAGGCCAAAATAGGCAGGTCAAAGAGCTTTGTAACATGGGCCTAGAGTCGTAAGACTAAAGGCTGAAGAGTCTGTACGCAAATTTTAATAGTTGTCTTTGATTTCCCTATTAATTGTGAATATGACTCTGTGTGCTCAGTGATCTATTGCAATGGATTTTGGACCCAAGAGAACATAGGATTGGTGTTAAGGTTGGTATAAAGAGCTGTGAGAGCATGGGGGATGTGTCTGGGAATTTAACTAGTGTCATAGATGTTGGTCTCATGTCACAGATGTTGTTTGAGAAGGATCAGTTCTCTCTGTTGGTTTACTGGAAGTTATCCTCATGCTGCCTTGCTCCCTTTACACAATTCAAATCAACTGCATTCCACAACTGTTTCGTCTTCCTCTAAATATTAACACCACAAGAAGAAGTCTATTATCCATGTATTTTAAGTATTTCTACATCCTGCTTGCTTTACAAAAATCAAAACCTCATGTTTTGTTCTTTGATTGAAAAGGCAGGAAGATTTAGCTGTCTACAACATCTAAAACAGATTTTTTTCATGCCAGTTCATGTGACTGATAGTGCTTCTATTTTTTACATTGGCTACTAACAGAAGTTATGGTGGCCTGTAGTCCATATGGAGCTGTGATGCTAACTCAGAAGCTGAGTATCTTTGCTGGTTCAAATCCACCAGGTGTTCTGCTGGAGAAATGTAGACAATTTCCTCCCATTTAATTTATAGCTTTGGAAACCCATTGGAAGTTTAGCTATGAATTGGTTCTAATTCAAAGTCAACAGTCTGAGTTTTTTTCATTTAAACAACAGTGTTAACAGTAGACTCAGGGCCATTTCTAATGAAACATAAATGGCTTTTTCTTCTTTAAATTCCACTCCTGGCTTCATTTTATGTCTTTTAATATCACTTTACTTTGTTGTTCTGACATGTCATTGAGTAGAGTGTAACTCACAGAGAACCTATGAACAATGGATTTGAACAGGGTCTTATCCTGTGCCCTTATCACCAGCTCTGACGTACTTCAGCCCATTGCTGCAGTCACTGTGTCAATCTATCTCCTTGGGAGTCTTCCACTCTTTTGCTGACCCTTCACCTTTACCTATATCTTGATTTTAGTGCCCTGCATTTTGGCTGGATTTAGTTCAATACATGTCTAAAAGTCAATGTAAATATTTTCTGGTATAAGCCTGATGGGGAAAACATAATGAAATATATGATAATTACTTGAAATGCAAAAATGATCACACTGCATTATCACATTACAAAGGTGTTCTAGGAAGTGAAGAAAACTATCAACAAGATCTCCCTTTATATCCCCCATTAAGGGTGTATGTGTTCAATTATTATAAGCATTTAAAGGCAAAAATTGCATTGCATAATTAAAAAAATGCTTTTAAAGCTATTAGACTTTGACTCTATTTTGTACTATATTTAAAGAGGTTATAAAGATCCTGGTGGCTCTCTCTGTGACTCAACTATGACCTGACCTGAGAGTGGAGCCAGTGAAGCAGAGAAAAAAAAAGCCCAGAGAAGTTGAATCTTGACAACAATCCTTCAGTTAACTCATAAAGAAAATAACCTAATTACTGGAAAGCAGGAAGAAGAAAATAAAAAGTAGAGAAGGGTAGAGAAGCATTAAATGTAAACACACAAATTTGTCTTTGCTGTGGAACATGAAATCAGGGTAGTTCCTCGGGGTAGTGATTAAATGAAGAGGCTGGGTGTTGGTACACCACCAGTGGATGAATGAGAAGCCAAGACACAGGAAAAGACTACTTTTAATTACCAGAAGAGCTGAAAGAAAAAAGAAAAAAAAAACCCACCACAGAGGTAGAAGGCTTCTAGCTACAGGCTGCACGGCACAGTACTCTCCTTGCCAATTAGAGCCAATCAGACCCCACTGGGGGATTAAATGAGCTGAAAAATCGGCTCAGTGTTGGGTCAGGCTGGACTGAGACACACATGAAAAGGGACATCAATGGGCACCGGTGTGATTGGAGACTTCCAAACAGTTTCATATATATATGGACGTGGGAGACACTGTTCGGGATTTCCTATCCATTAAACACAGGTGCCAATCGCATTACCTAGGCAGTATATTGCAAAAGAAATGGAACGTAATTCATTTAGCACACACACACAGTTACCACCAGAATGAAGAGAATTAGAGACCAACTGACTCAAAGGCAGAAAGGGAAAGTAGAGGGGAGGACTCGCAGAACAATGGCACTAAAGCTGCCACACATGGATTTACTACCTGTGTTATTTTTCCAATTACAGCCATTGTAGTATAAAAATTCAGAAAAAGGGCTGCTGTCTGAGATTAAGTCAGAGCTTTCTTGAGCTTTTTGAGAACTGACACCGAGGTGGGGGAAAAAGAATCAAGGAGAAATAAAAACAGCTAGAGCTTTATAGTCCTTAGATGAGACTCACAAGTGTATACACAAAGAGAAGCTCTTCACAGCCCGGAACTAAGAAAATTCTCCAAAGTGGGGGAAAAAACAAGTCCGCTCTTAAGCCAACCCAGGTAAAGGCAGAGGTGGGCGCTGCCACTGTCAGAGGTGTCAGCAAAGACTGTGAGAATCAGAAAGCAGCGAGGCGATGGCAGTCATCCCGTGCAGCCACCAGCCGACACGTTTGCTTTGTAATCTCTAAATGTTAAATACTGAGAGGTGGCAGCGCAGGCGAGGAGAGAGGATACGGGTGCGGGGGACCCTGCGTACTTAGGAGGGAAAGGGAATACCAGTTGACTACTGAGATGAGGAGGGAGACAGAGGAAAACCCTTCTGGAAGCAAACAGTCCTTTAAGCCCGGGGACATGCTAAATGAACCTTTGCAGCGAGAGGCAGTGAGGCGCTAGGCTGGAGCGGCGGCGACAGCGCGGGCGCGCAGGGAGGGGCGAGGGACCGCTCCGAGGACACAGCCAGTGAGAGGCGCGGGGCGCGGGGCGCGTGGACGCATTGGAGGAGACGCGGAGGCCCCGCGCGCACCGGCCAGAGGAGGCGCCGCGCCGACTTCCCCATATAACCAACTAGAGAGCCGGAGCATAATTGCGAGAAGGCGGCAGCCAAAGTGCCATTAAAGCTCGGGTGGAAAGGATGTGTTACCTGGGTCCCCTCTTGAGGGAGAGGCTGGGCCAGCCGGAGGAGTCTCTCTAAATGGTTAAAAACTCCGCAATTCTCTTCTGCCACAGGCTGGGAAGGACCCTACGAAACTGTTCTGTTTGAACTGAGCTGACTGGCAGGAGGATGGGAGAAGGGAACTGAGAGTCACGGAGGAAGGACAGGGGAGCGTGGCACCTCATTGGTAAGTGGCTGACATTCCTTCGCCAGTGACTGCTTTCCGTGATTGTGCACTTCATCCACCAGCCACTTAAGATATTTGACACACACGCTGCTGAAAAAAAATAAAAACCATCCTTTCTTGCCACATTGCCAGAATGTAAAAATTGTAAGATATAGCACCCCTCCAGGCCCTTTAAGATGCTGTTTTTCTCTGCTGGCATTTTGCATCAGAAAAGTTGAAGCAAGAGTAAATAGAACCTATTTACATTACACACACACACACACACACACACACACACACATACACACACACAAAGAGTAAACAATTTTTGCAACTATAGTGGACTGTGATAAATGCTAAGAGAGTGAAAGAATTTTTCAGCCAAAGTAAATGTTGATCCGAAAACAGGATACAATCAATGCTCGGGTACTGATTGTAAGACTTCTCTCATGACTGAGCAATGTGGAATTTGAGAATAGAGCCCAAATAACTGAGGCAGTGTGATAACGTGTTAAAATTCAGGAGGGATGCGCCACAAATGAAGTTGTTAAGAAGTTCTCGGTGTTGAGAAAAACAGTGTCTTGGAGTAGCTGAGTTAATGTTTCACGGGCTTTTGGGTATGTTTCCCTTCCAATGATATATAGGAGTGTGATAGATTAAAACATAATAAAAATAGATATTGTGGCACCTTATGTGAGTTTTATTTGGAAAAAAAGTGACAGAGTGGTAATTTGCACATATATGAATGTTATACATTGTCCTGGGAATTATTCTGAGGACTTGATGTTTTTAAAGTTGTTCTGATTTTTATTTTGGAAAGAGTTAGGACGACTGAGTAAAGAACTTAGAATTTTATTTTGGAATTTCAGACACCTTTGGCATGAAAAATGCACTTCAGTTTGGCAATTTAAAAGCAGGCATGGTAGGAAAAAAATTAGTAGTTTTTGTAATGCTTTACTCAAAATCGATTTATGTATTTGTTTCTTACATCAAATCATTTAGAGATATGTCATATCTGTGATTGGTTATCAATATTAAATGGAGTGAAAAGAGTAGATATTCACTGAGATAGTAGCATTTAAAAATATGGACAAATAGTGAGTCAAATTAAAAAAATACATATGCTTTATTACTACTGAAACAGAGTTGGACAACAGAAATATTTTTACTATCACAGCAGCCTTAAAAGAGTTCATTGTGATTAATACAGTAATCCTTAACATAAAAGCCTTAGTTCCATTAGACCATTTCCCCCCCCTAATGACTAAAGTCAATTTAGGCATATGTGAGGTTTTTTGGTTCTGGCTGTGTTTTTACTTGTTTTAATTATTCTTCTTACAAGTTCTAAATGATCTGCTAAACTGAGTTTTAAGCTTGACAGATTGATATTTTCCCTTATGTCACTGCAGGGGGCCTTTAATATTATTGACTATATAAGAATATGGTAAATAAAGCAAAGGATTAAATAGAAGAAAATATGTCCTAAGACTAGAATCTAGTGACAGAAAACAATACAGAATTTAATATTTAAAGTTAAGAAGAGTAAATGTAATGCAAAACTAAAATAGAATTTAAAAGGTGATGCAGCTAACATGTGGTGGGATATTGAAGGCATATTGGGGAATACTGAATTTTTTTTTTTTAAGTGCCAATGTTTCTGTGTGGAGAAGACTTAAAATTGTTCTTATTTAAAAATTAGGAAAACTGAAAAGAAAAACTGTTAATTTAAATTTCTCCTTGATTCCATAGAGGACTGAAAATAAACTTAGATTTTATTTTTTTTTAAGATAGTAAAAGGAACATTACTTCAACGGAGTAATCAAATACATGATTTTGTTTCTCACTTGCAAGCTATAAGCTTATCAAGGTACTTTTTGAAATGCATTGTGAAAAACTAGACTGAGACATTATACTGAAACATTAGAACTTACCCTGAGTTGAGCCATATTTTCTCAGGTGATAAGAACTTTAGTAAGTCAGGAAGCTTAAATAACCAACAATATATTCTATAGAATCTGCTTATTTAAGACCAATCATTAAAAATAAGTTGCTCTTGAAAATTTATGTCAATTTTATGTGTGCAGTTAACTGACCTTTTTGGCCACTAGAGCTCTCTATAAATATACCAGGTTTCTGTATTTGTCTGTGTTTGTAACAGCTTAAGAGAACATTCACCATCTTCAGGTTAGAGATAAGAGTGTGCTTCAATTCCAAAAGCTGACTTAGCAGTAAGAACCAGAGGGTGTCAGTAAAGGGTAGAGAGCTCTTCAAATGAAAAGTGAGGGGTGCTTTACTGGTCAAGTTATTATAGAGTGTGTCTTATTTCATTAAATAAGGCAAAAGTCATGTATATATGAAGTTAAAGAATATGGAAACTTCAACAGAAGATGATACTGATGTAAAGATGATTTGACTATATTTAACAGCTAAAACAAAGTTTTATGGTAGAGTTTAGTACTTGATTAATCCAGCAAAAACTAATCAAGAATTTTATCAGTTTGATATGTTTAAAACATGTTGCTCTGAAGAATCTATTCTATCACATATATTCTGATGACTATTATCTATGAGTCACCTCTCATTTAAAAATATATTTTTTAAAGTACTTAGAAGCTGATAGTTTCTCTTAATTTATAAATTCATAAATACATATAATTTGGGTTTTAAAATTTAAATTTCAGTAGCTCACATTATAAATCTCCTTATTCCTGAAGATAAAAATGTAGAAAGACTTGTGTTTCTCACAAAATATATTTTTTAGTACTGTTTACGGTTATGAAGCTGTGCAAATATGTTACGTGAACTTCGTAGCACTTTATAGCAGGAAAGTGGCTGGTCGGAAACTCAAAGCAGAAAAATCCCTGCTGAGGTCTATTTTCTGAGCATTTGTGATCAATAATTCTACATTAGAGGGCTGGTGAATTTTAAAAAGTAATGAAGTATATAAAACTACTTAACACTTAAGATTTAGGGTTAAAAACAGTTATTAACTATACTCCATCTCCTTACCTCTTTGGTTGAAGTTGATTTATCCTTTTTTATGCTTTTTGAATATTCAAATTTTCATTGTTAAAAAAGCCTGATGAGTTCAACATCATCAGTTTATATATTGCTGTGAATAAAAATCTTTTAAATATGTTTATTTGTATTAAAAGTGAGTAAACACATCATGTTTCATTGATGTTCTGTATATAAAAGGAATTCTAAATATCTTCATTGTAATTTGTAAAGAAAAATTATGGTTTCACCTTTATACTATATAATAAGTTATTTTGCAGTATTATATTTTCTCCCTTTAACTTTTTATAAGAGCATATTTAACTTTGTTATTTACCTACTTTAAATATTTAGATACGCCAAGGGTAGATAGAGCCCTATTTCCATATTCTCAATTACAAGTTAAAACTCAAGTCTTCACTTTCTTGTTTTAAAGTATTTTTTCTTGTAATTTTTACATTTTACTTTCATAAAAATAAGCTCATGACAATGTTTATAAAGCTGAAATATGGAGGTCTATTTCCCATAACCTCAACCCTCCCCTAGTGTAGGGAAATAAAACTCGAGAAATTGGCCTATAGGAAATTACAAAACATAATTTTAAAAATATTTGTTTTATGGAAATTAAAAAAACACGACCCACCCAGTTAGTATAGCATACACTCATCTAACAAAAGATTGTGTGAGAGACATCAATTCTAAGAATATTTAAGAATTAATATCCATACCCTGCCCCCATATATATCTTAAGGATTCTTTATGATAATCGGTGTTAAACAGTTCTAAAGTTATTTCATAACATGTATTTGGCACAAGGATACAAAATTGTTTTTGTTTTTGATTAGCTGGTCATCTCAGTAGTTCCTTCAAAGTCTCCAATAACCTAAATAACTCGATGCCTTGTGCATATCACTTTATTTTTTTATTTAAAAATTAGCTTCTTTTACCAGATCAGACAGAAACTGAACATTTTTCCTTATACCAAACATAGTTCCCTGTGCTATACACATTCATCTTTTAATGCTAATGTCCAGATAGAATGCAAACAACTAATATTTGAGTGAACTTTCTTCCAACTGTAATGTTAATCTGTCTTTATACTGAAATATGAATTTGCTTATAGGAGAAAGTAATTAATCGGTGCATTATTCAGATTTTAAGCAGTCATATTCCAAAAGGCAAATGAAACTATTTTATTTATTTAAGTGACTAAAAACTTTTTCATAATCATAGGCTAGAAAAATAAGGTTATATGCACAAACATTTTATTGGCAAAGTGGGCATACATTATATAGTATTCATATAGCTGTTAAATGGTCAAGGAGAACATCCCATCTCCATTATAATCTAGCAGGAACTATAAGTTATGGAGCTTAAGAAAGAGAATTCTGCTGACAACTTGGTGGGTCAAAGGTAGTCTGAAATGATCTTCCTTGTATTGGTAAAAATATTGACAAAAAACTCACTGGAAGCACTAAAATTCATATTATGGGACCTATTACAATAAAATAACAGTAATAATGTGTCTACAAGTACAGCCTATAGGTATTTTAACATATTTTTACAAATATTTCACTACTTTTAGGACTTGATGCTTATCAGAAAAGTAGCAGAGAAATTATGTGTTCATTTGGCAAAAAATATACTTCTAAACACATAAAATTTATCATAAATTATCAAGTGTTTAATTTCATATGTGATGGTTTTGGTTGTATTAACACTGGAACGTTCTTCGGATTACACCACCAGAGCTTCCATATTTAAAGGTTTTAATGGAAAGAAAACTTTCCTGAAACTAAACCAAATATTAAGACAACATTCAGCAGGTTTAAAATAAGTGCTTCCATTTTCCAATATTTTCAATAAAAAATTTTGTGCAGTAACATTTTTTAAATGATCAAATATTTGCTGACACACTTCTAACCTCTGTGAAGTACAGAATTAGACGAAATCCTTCATGATTAAAATGAAAATTAATTGGAAGATAGAGATGATTGACAGCAGGAATTTTTAAAACAATTCTAGTTTCCTAGAAAGCTATTTTTATTTAATTGGCACTTCACGATCATTAACTTTGATTGCCCATCACCCTGAATACATTTAATTGCTCAAAAGTATTTCTGAGAAAATTAGGAAAAGTTATCTTTAATCTAAGCTAGACTTTTTTCCATGTTATTTTAAATTATTTTGAAACTTTTCTTATTATTCTTTAAAACATTTAATCTCTTTTCACTTACCTCCAAGTGAATCAAGTTTGTTAAAAAACATTGGTTTATCTAACTTTGACTATTCTCAGTGACATAAAATTCAAAATTTGCAGAATTTATAATGAAGCTGTAACTATACACTTCATAATTCTATTTGATAATGTTTCTGCGGTTAGTGTAATTATACTCTGAACCAAGGCTGAGAAACCTATTATGTTAAAATAACTATTAGGAATAAGTATTAAAAAACCCACAAATTATTGAAGATAATTATGATACAATTTTTAAAAATAACCGAATGACAACTTTTAGCATTATGAGAAGTCTTCTAGAGCTCCATTTCCTTAAGTTCATCATATGTACTAATAATTCAGAATGTGAGAAGATAAAGTGACATGTTCAAGATTGTATATAGTGGAAAAGATGACTTGAGAATTCAATTCTAGTTTAGATTAAGAATTTGCATATCCTTTGCAGGAGAAGAATGGACAATCTCATTCATGAGATTTACAGCTTCTGAAAACCTTTTGGAGATCAGCTATGAGTCATCTCAACTGAATAGCAATGACTTTTTATTATTTTTTTTACTGTGAAAATCTTGAATATTTTTATTTATATGCAAATAACAATTAGAACGTAGGTATATATAATTGTTGCTGTGTACTATAGAGTTGGAACAAACTCATAGCTCACCCTCCAGCTGGTTTTCAGAGGAAGTTAATCGCACAGGAGAAAATTGTCCATCCATCCATCTGTGGAGCAGATGTAGCCTCAAACCATGTGCCTATAGGATTATAGCACAGTTTCTTGCCACTAGACCACAAGAGTTATATAGCAGGAGTGGCACCTGAGTCATGCTAGTCTTGATGGCGATCAATAACAACAATAACACTATATATTATCTTCCTAAGTTAGTGATAACTATAGAAGCTGTTCTTTTAGTAATTGTGTTTGCTGTTGTTGTTAGGTACCATGAAGTTGAATATGATTCGTAGCAACCATATGAACAACAAACAGGTCTAAATCTTGCCCAATTTGGCATAAAACTCAAGATCTTTAATATACTTCAGCCTATTGTTATAGGCACTGTGTCAATCTGTCTTGTTGGAGGTATTCTTTTCTTTCTCTTACCTTTACTTTTCCTTGTATGATGTCTTTTTCCAAAGAATAACCCTACCTGACAACATATCCAAGGTATGTTTTGCCATCCTCGCCTCTAAGATGCATCTTGGTTGTAATCCTCAAACACAGACTTGTTTGTTCTTTTGGCAGTCCACAGTATGTTCAGTGTTCTCCAATACCGCAATTCAAAGACTTCAATTCTTCTTTGGCTGTCCTTATTCTTGAACAACTTTCAGATGCATAGGAAGCAATTGGAAATATCGTGACTTGCCTTTAGCGATAGCAATTATAAAATCCAATTATATTTACAGTGAAAGTAATGGCCATACTTAAATCAATCTTCACATAACACGAACTGAAAGTCAAGAAAATTTTAACAGCTAGATAAACTTTTTTTCCTACAGTCAACACTGTGTAATCAAAATCTAAATGAAATAAGGAAAGCTTTTAGACTGACATTAAGTTAAGAAAGCTGGGGGCCTTTAGAGTAACATTGTCAAGCAGAAAAAGACATATAATTTATTTTTTCCATTGTGTTTAAGAAAAAGACCATTTCCTTCATTCATTTTTCTCTGGAACTTTTTCCACACAATATAAAAGCATAATAAAACACTAAATAAAAACTTGAAAAAACAAGACCAAATACTCCTATCTTTTGGAAAGTGTTAATAAAACATAAATCATGGGCCTCTGTAGGGTGATGATAGTTACAGATTTTATGATAATAATGCAAAAAAACCTCTAGAAATATATTCTGATCTTAATGGTTTTAAAATTAGAATAATTCAGCTTGTATGTAAATATCCCTTTTACTGTCATTATAGTAAAGAAGATTGGAAGAGGAAAAATGAGTATCTGTAATAGCATTTAATTATCATACTCAAATAAGAATCACCTACTGTAGGCTTCAGTATGGATCTCAGCCTCCAGCTTTCAGTATGGATTGTATCTCAAAATCCAGAAAACAGTGGTCCTCACCACTGGACCAACAGTCAACATTTTGATAGATGGAAAAAGGATTGAAGCTGTCAATGATTTCATCTTACTTGGATCAGCAATCAAAACTGTTTGTACCCACAGTTAGGAAGTCCAAAGATGAATAGCATTGGACAAGTGTACTGTCAGGGATCTCTCCATAATACTGAAGAGTATTAATGTCAGTGCTTGGTGTGCTTGATTCAGGTCATGATCTTCTCAGTCACCTGCTATGCATCAGAGAGCTGGACAAGGAACAAAAATGAAAGAAGAAGAATTGATGCCTTCCTTTGAGTTGTGATGCTGGAGAATGGTACTGACCATATCATAGACTGCAAAAAGAACAAATATGTCTTGCGAAAAGTATAGCCAGAGTGCTCCTTGGAGGCAAAGATGGCAAAGCTTCATCTTTCATACTGTGAACTTACTGTAGCTAGATGAGGTCATGCCTTGTAAAGGGACACCTTGCTTGGAAAGATGGAGAGTCAGTGAAGGAGAAGACGACCTCCAATGAGATGAACTGACAAGGTGGCTTCAGTAGTGGGCTTTAGTATGTCAGAAATGGTGAGGATGGCATACGATAGTACAAGGTTTAGGTTGTCTGTTCCTTGTTGTTGTTAAGTGCCGTCGAGTTGCTTGCAACTCATAGTGACCCTATGTACAAGAACCATAAACCCTGCTCTATCCTGTTCCAACCTCACTATTTCTGACACACCTACTCCCATTATCCAATCACTGGATGGATCCATCTCATCAAGGGTCTTCCTCTCTGTGCGGTCCCTCCACCCTCCCAAACATGACATCCCTCTCCAAGGACTGGTCTCACTTTTCAACATGTTCAAAGTACGTCAGAAAAAGCTTAAGAATCCTTGCTTCCAAGAAGCAGCCCGATTTCACCCTCTCCAGGACAACTCTGTTTGTTCTCCTAGCAGTCCATGGTATATTCAGTTCTCTTCTCCAGCACCACAGCTCAAAACATAATCAATTGTTTTGGGATTCCCATTCTTCCCAGAGTCAACCACAGTTTGTTGTGATCCACACAGTCAAAAGCTTTTGCGTAGTCAATGAAATACATATAGACATTCCTCTGATACTCTCTACTTTCTGCCAAGATTATGACATTATATTATAAGATTAGTTATAATGTCCCTATTACCAAGGCCTTTCAGAGATCCAGCCTGCACATCTGGCAGTTCTCTGTTGACGTGTTGCTCTAATTGTTTTTGGATAAGTCTCAACAGAATCTTGCTTGCGTGTGATATTAATGATATTGTTCAATAATTTCTACACTCTGTCAGGTCACCTTTCTTTGGAATGGAAACAAATATTGATCTCTTCTAGTCAGTTGTCCAGGTGGCTGTTCTTGGCACAACTAAGTGAGCACATCCAGGGCAGCGATTGCTATAAATCGTACTTGACTTGACAACATCTAACAACAACAACATGCTCAATTTTGATAATGTAACATACATTATTTTAGGATGAATGTAGCTATTAATTTTTTTAAGCAATAAAATGAAAATGAACAAGATTTTTTAAACTTGAACAATGTGAAATTGTAAAAAAATAAAGTTACTGAAATAATTAAATTTTGTTTTTCACAGTCCAAGAGCTGATTTGAAGCTGTAATTTATTAGCCAATATAGACTCCAATGGATGGTTATTGATAGTGGTGGGAAGTATCTACAAACCTGAATATGATAAATAATAAGTAGGTATAATATAACACAATGTAAGTGTAATTTATAAATTGATGAGTTTTCTGGATAAGGATAATTTTAATTGGTAAATTATGACTAAAAGTAAAAAATACTAATTTTTGGAGTGTTTCCTTTTAAGATTAAATATTTTAAGGTGATAGGATAAAATGTTATAAATGAGAAAAAAGATTATGTTTTAAGAGACCATGTTTATTCTCAGCTCTTTTCTACTCTACAAATAAATACAAAACATTTCCACAAACTCATTAAGTAATGGTCCATGATATTATTCACATTTAATTTCTTAACATTTTATAATAACAGTCTATTTAGGAAAGAATTTTCTGTAGT
Organism: Elephantulus edwardii; assembly: GCF_000299155.1. Taxonomy (NCBI): domain Eukaryota; kingdom Metazoa; phylum Chordata; class Mammalia; order Macroscelidea; family Macroscelididae; genus Elephantulus; species Elephantulus edwardii. The sequence continues at coordinate 12,692,963 of NW_006399806.1, read as the reverse complement.
TTTAACGTTAAATCATCCAGAATTGATTTTATGGAAATTTATTATAGTAACTGTGTTAAGCATATACATCTGTTTTTATTTTTTCCCCTCATTCCTTAACTTGGTCTTGTATGTACTTCAAAGAATAAAATTAGTAGAAAGCAGTAGTTTTTACATTTCAAGCAAATTTTACATTAATTCATTCCCTGAAATGATATACTTTTAATTGCAAAAATATGCATTACTTATTTTCCTAATAATGCCTTAACAAAAATATAAAAGGGAGTACATGGCTCAGCACCTGGTTGAAGAACTAAATGCATAAGTGAGTGTAACTCAATGTGAAATGGGCATTGATAGAGTTTTACACAGATAAAATGTAAATTTTTGGTATTTCTCCTTTCAGATGCTTGTTATTTTTCGCCTACCGAGTTTTTCCAGTTTAGACTATTACACTCTAGCATTGGTTGTATAATTGCTTCATTTACTTCTCAAGAGCTAAGCTGTTTTAAAGTAACAGGGGCTCCAAGAGTCACCTAAGCACGTCAAATTAATGTTATAATTTTCTGGTGTCTTATTATACCGCTGACTTCAATATCTAACATCCCTCTACTCTCTGATGATCCACATGCATCTAAGATAAAATGTATGCGACTCAGATATTGTAAATAAGTGGAATTCCTCCATGTTGTCTAAATAAATTTGCTTTCAGTTATTAAGTGTGGCATGTTAATGGAGACGAAACGTAAGAGCTGGTTAGATTGTGAAGTTAATGAAACTTTTTTCAATGCAGCTCCTTCTAGAAAGTAACAGCAGATCGGTTTTAAACATTATTTTAATAATTATAATAATATGTCTAATGTAAAGAGCTATCATGGGCTGAGGGCTTGTGTTTGGATTTTATGATCTAGTCTTGTCTTTATAACATTTAACTGTATGAGTTGCAACAAGTTACCCTTTCTTTATTCTAATTTCCTTATTTAAACTTGAGTTTGATAATGATCATGAAATTATAGATTTTTTTTGTTTGTTTGTTTTTGTTTTATCAATTTAAAAATACACAAGTTTTAAAGTTTGGAAGTTTCAAGAAATTAATCCAGGACATAGGGTTTTTTTTTAATCTAAGTTTCATGTGACATATAAGCTTTAAGTTATCCCTCTACTAAAATACTCTATTTTGGCCTCAGGACAAAATGCTGTCCTAAAAGTAATAAAAAGGAATGTTGGTTATGTAGTGGGTTACTTGTTGCACTTGTGAATGAAAAGTTGATGTTTCAAATCCACCAGCTACCTTTGAGAGAAAGATAGCTTACTCTAATATCCAAAGGACTTACAGTCTCCGAAACCCAACAGCAATTAGCTATGGGTCAGAAATAACTAGATGACAGAGGGTTTAATCAAGGAAAGTGATGCTTAGTTCTATATGAAATAAACATTTAAACATTATTCTGTCTTAATCATATCCCACTTCTTTATTTCACTTGTAAAGATTAGGAACAGGGCACATAACTCAGCAATGTTTTGTTTTGTGTTTTTTTTTAATTTGTTTTTTTTATTTTTATTATTGTGTGTGTGTGTGTGTGTGTGTGTGTGTGTGTGTGTGTACTGTCGAGTCATATCAGACTGGTACAAGAGGAGATTACCCTATCTTCTCCAAAAGAGCATCTGGTGGATTTGGACCCTGAAATTCCTTTTTCAAAGAGAAGAAGAGGGGTAGAAATAAAACAAAATTAGAGCTACAAAGAAATTGTTGTTGTTGTTGTTGTTGTTATGTGCTGTTGAGTCACCTACCACTCATAGCAACCTTATATACAGCAGCTTTGAAGCCTTCCCTGTCCTGGGCCAGTTTCACTTACTTTGACACACCAACCACCATTGCCCCAGTAACTGTATGAATTCATCTCATCTGGGTCTTCCTCTCTTGCACTGTTTCTCCACCCTTCTGAGAATTATGTCCTTTACGAAAGATTGATCCCTCCTGGCCACATGCCCAAAGTATGTGTGATGGAGCTTCAAAATCTTAGCCTCCAAGGAGAAACTTTATTTCACCCTCTCCAAGACAGACCTATTTGTTTTCTTAGTGGTCCAAGACTTTGTATGTTCAAGACTATGGTACGCTCAAGACTCTTATCCAGCAGCACAATTCAAAAGCATTGATTTTTTTTTCTGGCATCCCTAGTCATTGTACAGCTCTCTGATGTAAAGCAAGTGATAGCAAAGACCATGGCCTAGATCAGGCACACATTATTCTCCAGGCTGATATCTTTGCCTTTCAGCACTCTGGAGAGGTCCCTGATAGCAGATTTTCCCAATATAATTCATCCTTTGATTTCCTGACTCATGGTGCCAAGAGTGTTGACTGTAGAGTTGAGCAAGCTGTAATTGCTAAAAACCTTAATCTCGTCATCTGTTATGGTGTGGCCAATTGGCCCAGTGGTAAGAATCTTTTTCTTCTTGATGTTGAACTTCAATCAATATTGAAGACAACAGTCCTTGATCTTTCTGCAGCAAGCACTTCAGGTCCTCTTCAGTTTCAACAAGCAAGGTAATGTTATATGCATAACGTAGGTTGTTGATGAGTCTTCCTCAATTTCTGATGCCACATTCCTTCTTATAAACCCCAACTTCCCTAATGATCTGTTCTGCATATTGATTGAAAAGATGTGGAGACAGGACACATCCCTGACACACTGCTTAACTGATTTTGAACATTCAGTGTTTTCTTGCTTTGTTCTGAGGACTGCTTTCTGATCCAAGTATAGATTTTGCATACATAACAATCAAGTATTATATGATTCCTATTTTCCTCAAGATTAGTCACAATTTGTTGTGATCCACACAGTCAAATGCTTTTGCAAAGTCAATGAAACACAGACATTACTCTGGTCTCCTTGTTTTCTGCCAAGATCCATCTGACAGTGTCAATAATGTGAAGTTCAGTCTTATCTTGACTACTTTGTCATATTGTGTTTTCTTGAGCTATATAGTAAACTTTCATTTGTTCCCTGCAAAATAATGATATTATTTTCTACCTCAGATATTTTGTGAGAAAGAAAAGAGATTTTATAAATGTGGGAGTCCAAATAAGTTCTTTCATATTTAGGTATAAATGTTTATACAATCTCTTTTTATTTTTAAATTTAGGAGATATTTTCCAGGGCAAGTTCAATAATTTTAACATTGTGTACATTATATATGGATAGATACAATCACTCCAGTGTGCTAAATGAGGATGAAGAAAATAACTAATTTTTTTTCTTGTCATAATTCTGTATCTGCACACACATTTGTTGATAGTGACATGTTTTATCTTACTAGTCTTAATTTTACTTGCACATTTTGTTTTGTGTTACTGGGAAACAAGAAAGCTTTAATGTCCCATTGCAAAATGCACTAGAAAGTAGAATCTATTTTAGTAGAAGAAGATGATGCTTCAAATATTGTTTTTGAATCCCAACTGACTGTAAAATAATATAGACTGTATTTATTTGAAAATAATAATTTCCCAATTGTTTTCTTCTTTTACTTTAATTGTGTCTCGCTACTTTAAAAAATGTGATGGTATGTCAGTGGTATACACTGCAGAGACCTCAGAGATTTTGCAAGTTTGGGCCTAGACTACCAGAATAAAATGAAGTAAGTCACATTTTTTTTATTTCCAAGTATGTATAAAATTATGATCACATTGCACTATGGTGTATTGAAAAAAAAAACACAACCGCAATTATGTAATGTGTAATGCATCAAGCTGCTAAAAAACCATTGGCAGTTGGAATCCACCAACTGCTCTGCAAAGACTGCCTGCCAGTCTCCTTCCAAAAAAGACTTTCAGCCTCAGAAATCCGTGAAGGTTTGCTGTGAGGTGGACCCCACTCTAAGGCAGTGAGTTTGGTTGGTTTTCCTCTATAGTCTCCTAAAGAGTTCTGATGGTGTACTGTGTAATGGATCAAGCTGTTAATGAGAAGGTCAGTGATTCAAATTCAGCATCTGCTCAGAGAGAGAAAGTTGAGAAGTCTTCTCCTGTAAAGATTCCCCGACACAGAAACCCACTGGAACATCGATACATGTAGAAATCTACTGGACCACAATGAATCTTGTAGTGTATTAAGTGGACAATGACATTAGAAAAAAGTTTGATATATTTCCAGAATTGGAAAAATGTGACATACATGATAAGTACATATTTTTGGAAACTGGTATCAATGGAATTGCTTACTCTATGAAGGGTTGCAACAAACCTTCAACTTGTAAAAACAGAATATCTGCGAACTCAGTAACATTATAAAATGAGTTATGTGTGTTAAACTAATCATTGTAACAAATAAAATCAGATAACATGATCACAACTGTGGTTTTCCCATGGCAAAAATTGTCCATTACACTCCAGATGCTTACAGAGTTCCCAAATTTGAGCATAATTTATGTTAGTAGAGAAATGCATTTGTACTTTCCCCTTTAAAAAAAATAAAAAGAAATATTCTAAATGATGAATTGCTGTTTTATTTTAGAGTAAAAGGAAAAAAGAAGTAATTTGACTACATAAGCAATTACAGATGTCATTTCCTGTGTTACTTTCTCAGTAAGCTTTATAAAGTAATGATATGAAATATAACAAACAGATTTTATGTTTGACAAATTGTGTTCTATTGTAAATGTTTATGCCTTGTGTCTCCATGTAACTAGTCAAACTTTTTCATAAATATTTATCAATTAATCTACTGTTGCAGGAGAAAGAAATATAGTAGCAAGAAATGTAAGAAGCCATTTTTTTTAAAAAATGGTATTTTTCAGAAAAGGCTTAGACCATCATATATGCAGAGATATTGAGTATAAAAGACAGAAGAAAGGTGAAGAAAACCACAAAGCAGACAGGAGAGGGAGCTGAGAGAAAGCAATTTTACATTGCTTAATGAGGAAGCAATTAAGTAGATATTGATATCATGAGCTAATTTTTAATATATATTTCATGAAAAACAGCTTTTTTTTTAAAAATCTTTTTTCCATGAATTTATTTTCACATTTATAACATGCATAAATACATGGTTGATTTTCCCAGTTGGATTTTTGAAATGCTGTCTATTCAGAAATAATATAGGCACTTGGGTAAATATTCATTTAAAAGGAAGAAAATGGCTTCTTTTTCTCATTTCCTATTCTTGTTATTACTTCCCTTGAGAAATTCGGTCTGATCATAAGTCTCCTACAGAGACCCCTCAGAACCTTAATAGATGTTTAAAAGTTAAGACAATATCTCGACTTAAATTTAGATTAAATAGCTTTTAAAATAAAAATATCTCTTTGGATAGTGTTTGTCTTTAGTTAATATTTAGATAATGGTTTTATCTCATATAAGTTTTTTTATACAACAAAATTATTCAATCACTGTTTCTCTTCATTTTTTTTCTTCATTTAAATCACTCCTAGAGAATGTTTTCTCATGAGGGAAAAAGGAAACTCAAATGCAAATAAAATCATTTTACCACATTTTAATGTAAATAACTTGTGTCCAACTTTCATTTGTCAATTGCATCTCACTCTTGAGAGATGTTTTCTGTAAAATATTTTCCTCTTTTATTGTTTACAATTTTTTCTAAAAAAAACAATATAACATATTTAAGATACTACTTGAGTGGGATGAGATGGAGTAGGCAGTTGGCAAACATATGTAGAAGGGTCTCATAATCTTTTTTCCCTAAGTGAAAATAATACAAACATCATTTTAAAATGTTTTTGAGGAAGAGTTTCTTTTTAGTAATAGAAAGAAAATATTTATTCATGTTTTATATATTTTAGACAACTTTACATTTAGGAAGAGTGGAATATTGTTCAAAAGTTACTTCAACTATGCTGTCCTGCTACTTCCTGTTAAAGGACAAATGATTTGTTAAATCGGGAAGACCACATGATAAAGCAGTGCTCATAAACTAGATCTTGATTTAAAGGACAGCTTTTTTCCCTTCATCCGCTTTTAAAAATCCTATTATGATGTGATTAACAATGAAGAGGATAAAATGAACATAATTAAATTTGAATCTTCCTCATCAAATAGTTTCCTAGCCAAAAATAACAGGCTTCCATAGAGTTATCCTACCAGAAAATACTGCATTATTTTTTCTATCAAAATAAATTTTGATATCTACTTAACACTGTAGACAGATTTGTAGTTTTATCATTGCATATTCAACTAAAAAGCTCATTGCTTTCTCATCAGAATTCACCAATAACTGACCCACCAGCAGATTTCAAAGGTTTTAGCTCTCGTGGAGAAGATTACCTTCTTTCTCCCTTGGATACAGCAGTGATGGATTAGAATAACCCACCTTTGAGTTGGCAAAGGAATTCTCTTTCCCCTAGGTGCACAGTTTCCTACAAATGCAGACAAATCCATTATAAAATACTACATGCTCTATTTAAATGATTTCTCAAACAAAATTATCAATATTTTTATATTTTGGTCCAAATAATATCGCAAGAAGATTCTTACAGGTGCATTTTTATTTGAATGTGGTTTGATCCAGAAATAGAATTGCTGGGTTATTGAAAATATGCATTAAAATTTTCTTTTATACTGTCAAATTGGAAGGATCTCAATTAACAATCCCACCAACAATGAAGTATTGAGTGTCTATCACAGTATATTAACCAACTTTCTCTACTGTGTTCACCTAAATAGATGAGAAAAGTATCTTGTTTTTCTTTCAGTTTGTGTTTATGTTTTAAACGTCATTTTGTGTTTTTATATAATATTTCTTTTCTTAGACCCTCTGTTCCTGGTCATTCCTCATTTTAATTCATTCAAAGTTATCTTAATTTTTTTTACTCCTTTAATGTATTAACAGATGGCAAAAACAAATAGGAGCAAAAACTTCATTAAGCATTCTTTGAAGAAATGTGAAATTTTCTAAGAAATAAGATGTACAGCTGTGAAAATATGGAGATATTTATATAAATAGCATTGTCTTCCTTTCCCCTTTGACCATACCAATAAGATTCAATGGAGACTCAATACAGAGAAGATAATTCCACTTGAGCACATCAGAAATATCTTGAATAGGAAATCCAAGAACCAAACCAAGTGCAAGACTGTATAAAAGAACAAACTCATGTTTAACCCACACTTCCAAATCTCATTCATTCAGAACTCAGAACTGATTCAAGGCCTCCTTTACCGGAATAATATCTCTTCCTGACTGCTTTTTCTCCAGCCCTCATTTTCTAGCATGTGAATCACTCTGATGGAATACTCTTCTGAGGACTCAAGCAGCGTCCTGTCATTTCTTTCCTCTAAAAGCATTAACGGCGCCTCTTGTTTAAAGAACACATCCGAATTGTGCAGTGTATCACCAAGAAACTTCATCACAATCCTTCTAGGCTTCTCTGCAATTTCCCAGTGCACTCATAATTGACTGAGCCACTCTTATACCGAAATCTGCCTTTAAATTGATCATCTCTGTTTTTTGTTAATAATACTCCCAAATATCTTTGGCAAAAATGGTATTTTTTCACCAGGAAGTTTCAGGTTATTTTACAAGAGGAATATATTTCAAGTATTGTTTCATGTTTCATGATTATGTATTTATTAAATATTTACTTAAATAAATTGGCATTTTTCAATTTTGCTTAATACATGATGCTTTAAATAACTTAATTATTCAAAAATGTTAATTTTGAGGAATACTGCACGAGAAAAAACTTTAATATAGCACAGGCTAGGGTGAATTCTTAGAGTATGTTTGTTATCTTACTCTTACAGTATTAGTTCTGGTGAGTAGGCTAATAAATAAATAAAACTACTTATTTGTCCAAGCTGACTTACTCTCCCCACCCTTTGTTCTAATAAAGGAAGAACCCTTACCTATTCTGGACAGGATTGTGAAAGGGACATTATTACTTGAAATTCAAAATCTTGGACTTAGTGGATTTTTTTGATCTGCATAGCTTATTATAGAACACGTAACATTGCTTGTAATAAAAACATGGAGAGTAAATCAGCATATATGTCAGCCTGCTAAAATCATTTATGTGTCATTTTAATTGTTTAGCAGTTCAATAAATCAAACCTTTTTTAACAGAAAATAATGAACTCTAGAGATATGTAGATTTCCCTATTCTCCATCTATGAATCATTTTTAAGCTGAAGTGGTACATAGCAAAGAAGTAAATACCATTACTTTATATTGAAAAGTTTTGAGCATTCCAGGACACCCAAAATAACCTGGTAATCATATAAAATAACACTTAAATTCTGAAACAAGTCTAATCCAAAATATATGCTGTCACAGTTCGAAGGTATGATGACTTGATACGATATTGAGTGTTGTTTATGGAGAAGGATCTTGTTGACATCACTCTTAATACTTGATTCCAAGGATGTGTGCTGCTTCCTTAACGGGTTGCTGAAAATGAATTCTGAAAGCGCGTTATGTTTTTTTCTTTCATTTTATTGTAAAATCAAAGATCTTTGGATTTCTTTTGACTAGAGAAAATAAGTGCTAATGCTAAGCTTTTGTTAAAATCAAAATGGCATACGGCAAATGTTTGTCATTTTGATTAGCAAAAAATGAGATTCTCTATATGCATTTGTGTATATATATACACAAGTTTGAATCCTCCACTTGCTCGGCTTGAGAAAGATGGGTAGTCTTCACCTGGGGGATTTAAAGTATCTTTAAATTGCTGGGAAGTCAGCTATAAGTTGGTTCTGACTCAACAGCATGTAACAACAACAGTCGGTACAAGAAGCTCTGGTGAACTAGTAGATATTATTGTTGTTAGATATCCTCAAGTTGAGTATTACTGAGTTTCTCTATGAACAACAGATATGAACCGTGCCCCCTGCGCTGTGCCATCCTCACAATCTCTGACACTGTTGCGCCCTTTGCTGTAGTCACTGTGAAAGTCCACCTGGTTGAGGGTCTTCTTATCTTTTGTCATCCCTCCTCCTTCCCAAGCATGATGTCCCTCTCCAATGAATAGCCTTTCGAGCAACATGTCAAAAATATGTGAGAGCTAGTGAGTAGAGAGTTGCATTGCCAACTCAAAGGCAGAAATTCTTAATCCACAAGCTGTTTTAAGGTAGAAAGATGGGCAGTCTCCACCTGTGTGATAAACAGTCTGAAAACTCACTGATGGGTCAGTTATGAGATGGCTCCTATTTGAAAGCAATGATTTAGAGTTAGGGAAATGTATTTACATGTGTATGTAGCTACCTAAACATATATAATTTTACATTCAACTGTCAGAAAACATATTGGAGAAGTATACAATAAAAAATTGTGGACTTTGGGGGAGGGATTTTGTAACAGTGAAAGAATTTTACTTTTCAAAGAGAAGAGTGAACTGGAGGGGTGAGATAGGCAGGGAGAAAAGTGCAACAATGAATGAATGGAAATCCAAAGTCTTTGTAAATTTTCATTAAAAATAATAATAATAATATAATAAAAAAATGAAAAAAATGTGCATCATGTATACAGTTGAATTTTGCCACAGTATCTCAAATATTCCTGATAAGTAAAATGCAACAAAATCACAAACTTATTTCTCACCTTGAGTTATCACAGAATTCCACTGCAATTTAAGAAATTAGCAATAGGCTAAAATGTTTTTCTGTCAGATAATAACATTATGAATAGTAATTAAAGGAAAAGACATTTTTCTCTATTTTTCCATTTAATTAGAAAATATTATTTTTCAGATGATTGTTTTGTGGCTTAGTTCAAGTTTGGGTATAATTATCCTACTCCTAAATGTGTTTTTGCCTATTCTTGTGTATATTTTATTTTTTTTTTAATTAAATCTATTCTAAACTTAAGTACAAATTTACAGAAACTTTAGATTTCCTTTCATTCATTGTTGCACCTTTCTCCCCTCCCAACCTTCCCCCCCAGTACACAATTCTCTTGGAAAAGTAGAAGAAAAATTCTTTCATTGTTTTACAAACCCTCCCCCAGGTCCACTCCGCCATGTAGCCTTCGCTCTAGACTCCTGTCATGACAAAACTACCTAATAACATATCCCTTTTTTAAACAGTTTTCACTCTCATCTGTTTCAATGCAGTATACGTTATTGAACTCATCTTTCTCAGTCTCTCCCCAACCCCTAGGTTAGTCCTGTTTTACCCCAATGGCACCATGTAGTATTTGTCCTTTTGTGATTGAGACACTTCACTCAGCATAATGTCCTCCAGAGTCGCCCATTTTGAATAATATTGCATGAGTTTCTTGTTTTTTAATGCAGCATAGTATTCCATTGTGTGAATATACCACAGCTTCTCTATCCATTCCTTTGTTGATGGGCACTTAGGTTGTTTTCAACTCCTTGCTATTGTGAACAAAGCCACAATAAACATGGGTGTGCATATATCTTCTTGGATGTCAGTTATGTTCTTTTGGGGGTATATTCCCAGAAGTGGGATTGCTGGGTCAAATAGTATCTCTATTTGCAACTTTTTGAGAAAGCACCATACTGCCTTCCACAGTGATTGCACCATTTTACACTCCCACCAACAGTGAATAAGGGTTCCAATTTCTCCACAACCTCACCAGCATTTGTTGCTTGCTGTTCTGTTAAACTTTGCTATTCTGTCTTGGGTGAAGTGATATCTCATAGTTGTTTTAGTTTTCTTACAGATAGGAATTTTGAACATTTCTTGATGTGCTTGTTAGCCATCCGAATGTCTTCTCCGGTGAAGTGTCTGTTCATATCCTGTGCCCAATTTTCTATTGGATTATTTACCTTTGTCTTGTTGTGGTGATGTATATTTTATTAATGAGACTTAAATAGAGTTCATGCATTTAATGTTAAAAGTTTAAATAGGTATGTCAGCAATAGAGCATTCAGTATATTTTAAAAGGAGAAAAATAAAGATGGAAAATCCTAAAGAGGATATTATTTTGCAAATATGCTAAAGACATTTTCTCAGGTTTCCAGATTAGTAACTATTTTTGTCTGGTGGCCCAGTTATTTTATACCTTCTACTTCTTTCCATTGTGTTTTAAGACACTGTTCTTTCAATCAATTATTTCTAAACAAGAAGTCTGTCTTTTCAATAGGGAATAGTATTGAACTGCATAAAAGACTCACAGCCTTATTTTTTTACACATGACAAATGAATAAAAGTCATACTGCTGTTCATTGTATTGCTTTTGTCTCAGTCGAAAATACTAAATGGAAAATGAAAAGGAAGACCTTTATTATATTATCCAGGGGAAAATAGAGAATTTGCAGGTGTCAAATACAAAGGCACTAGCCCAAGTCACGTACATCACAGTGTTCCACAATTAACATCACCTTTTTGTCTCTGTGAGTTTACAGAATGGTTGGCAGTTGCATCACAGGGAAAGGACAAATGAGTCTGTGCACTGGCTGCTGAGCACTGAAAAGGAATGGATTGTTGCATTAGTAACTGTGGTTCTTGAATTGAGAAATTGGCTGCTGAAAGAATCAGCGGTATCCTAACAAACCTTTAAAAAGAATCATCTTAGCATTCTTAAACTTACAGGAAGTCATTCAGAGATTTTCTTTTTTAATCTTTAAGAAAAATGTGTACTGTCTTAGAGTTGCTATGACATAAACATCTTTAATTTCATATATCTATTTTAATTTTTTAAATAATTTCAGACAAGGATTTTTTAATAATAATGCAACAAGGCATAATGTCTATCTGATCGTTGCAGAGGCTAATAAGTGGAACACTTGGGTATATTGGTGCCATGTTGCTTATTAGAGAGGAAAACAAAACTGGAGAAGACAAAGAACAATAAAGTATCCCACAAAAACATGCATCTTTAAAAAAATATTTAGTTAACAAAGCCTAGACATTTTATTAGTTTCTGTCTTTCTGTATCAAAACCTGGATGACAATTTTTCAAACTTTCAAAGATTTAAGGCAAAATTTCAAGAATTAGTAATAATCAGCTAGAACACTGAACTTCCCTATACATAATATAGTCATTATATTTATTATAAGTGTTCACAAGCTTGATTAATTAACATAAATATGTAGTTTTTGTGATAATATTAGTGAGCATTATTCTACATATTACATTTACCAGTTAACTGCATTTTTTTCCTCATAGTTAAAAGTTTAAAAGCCTTAAGCTATAAAACTTAAAGGGGGGGAAGAGAAAGAAATATTCATGCAGAAAAATTATGAAATAATTACAGTTCAATGTGGGCAACATTTAATTGCTAGGTGCAAGGGAAATCCATATTCTGGTGGCCCAAACTCATCTTAAAATATTATTATTGTTGTTGTTGTTAAATGTCATCGAGTGGAGCACAAGTGACTTTATCAACAAAAGTACCATAATCACCATCATTTCTCCACATTCTAAGAGTTTCCAAAGGCACGTGGTTTAAGAAGTGGATGCCACTCCTGCTTCCAAACCTGTTTTACAACTGGGAGCTCCACCAAACACTGACCATATTGAGAAACCATTATGGAATTTGATACCCCAATGGCACAAGGTTCAGCATAACAGCAAACCCAGATTACTTCATAAAACACATTGACAAAGAATGATGTACAAAGTAGAAGAATGTACCTCCAGATATAACAATACTATTCTCACTTAGCAGTGGTTAAGTGTAGTCAAGTTGAATATGACTCATAGCGACTCTTGCATAAAAAACCTGAACTCTATTCTGTAACTAATATAATTTCTGTACATTTATAGAGTTTTGAGTGGCAAATTTAATTCTTGTATTTTATATACATAGAACAATATTAATTGTTTAAATGGTTTTGCTGAGACATATAAAGGCAATAAATCACTTATTTTTTTATGTTTTAGAGTAGTAAAAGAAGGAAGATCTGCTGCTACAAATCTGAAGTATTTGGCATTAACATACTTTTGTTATCATTATTGAGTTTACTGTAAAGTTTAAAAAGAAATAAAACCTTAAAATGATATAAAATCCATGATAGAAAAATAATTGATGCCTTTGAGTTGTAGTGCTGAAAAGGAATATTGAATATACCATAGACTGCTAGAAGATCAAACAGGTTCATCTGCAGAGGGTGAAATCAGGATGCTTCTTGAAGGCAAGTATTTTGAAGCTTCGTTTGACATACTTTGGACATGTCACAAGGAGGGACCATGCCTTGGAGAGGGATGTCATGCTTGAGAGTGTAGAGGGACAGCCCAAGAGAAGAATACCCTGGATGAAATGGATTGACTCAGTGACTGGGGTAATGGGGTTGTACGTGTCAGAGACAATGAAGTTGGCTCAAGATAGAGCAGGATTCAGAACTGCTGTACATAGGGTCACTGTGAGTCACAAGCAACTTGATCGTGTTTGATCAACAATGTCAGCTTGAGGACTAAGCTACATCTGATTCAGGCTAGAGTTTTTTCAGTCTCTCGCTATGCATCTAAGAGCTGAACAGTTACTAATATGGCAGAAGAAGAATTGATGCCTTTGAACTGTGGTGTTACAAAGCAATGCTAAGTATTCCATGGACTGCCAAATGAACAAACAGATATGTCTTGGAGAAGGTGCAGCCAGAGTGCTCCTTGGAGACAAAGATGATACACCTTTAGGTCACATACTTTGGGCATGTTTCTAGAAGAGGTTAATCCTTGGAGAGGAACATCATGCTTAGATGTGAAGGGATGGTGAAAGAAATGAATACCTTCAACCAGGTGGTTTAACATGATGACTATGGCAATGCAACTGAATGTCAGAGATTCTGTTGATAACATGGGATAAGACAGTGTCCAGAACTAGTGTTCATAAGGTCACTCTGAATCATACTTGGCAATATCTACAAAAATATCTATAATAATATGCATATAAAAGTTAGACAGTGATGAAGTATGACAGAAAACCTGCTGACTTTGAGCTGTGATATTGGAGAAGAGTCCTGATTATCGCATGAACTGTCAAAAGAACAAACAAGTCTGTCCGTCTTGGAGGAAATATGATCAGTGTGCACCAAGATATAAGAATAGTGAAATATCATCTCATATACTTTGGGTTTGTCAAGAGGGACCAGTCCTTGGAAAAGGACATCATGCTGGGAGATCTGCAGGGTCAGGGAAATAAAGGAAAACAATCAACAAGATGGATTGACACAATGACTGTCATAATGAGCTTGAGCCTATCAGTGATCATGAGGATGGCATAGGATGGGAAAAGTCCAGATCTATTGTGCGTCAGTTCACAGTGAGTCCTAGTTAACTCAATGGCACCTAACAATAACAAATAACGTACATACATATGTAAATATATAAACATATGTACGTGTGTATATATTGTTATTGTGTACCTTGAGACAGACCGATCCATAGCTGACCCTCAAGTGGCTTTTCAGAGACAGTTAGTCACATAGAAGGAGATTGCCCATCTTTCTTTCCTGGAGAACGTGGTGGCCTCAAACCGCCTCCCTTTAGAATTGTAGCACAGCTTCTTGCCACTAGATTACCTCAGCTCACTAGCTCCATAGCTCTTTATATAAATGTGTGGGTATGTGTGTACATATATTATGTAATTGCTAACAGATACAAATCAGTAATTATTAAGTAAATATTGTTTTGGGTCAAATAAGCCATGACAATATGGGCATACACTAGCTTACTTTAGTGAATGAAAGTTTCATATAAATAGTAGAACAGTCCTTATATGTAGATTTGTCAGTATCCTAAACTGGTTTGTACCCTCTATTTCTTCACCTACTATTTCCTCTACCTGAAATGTTTCTTCCTCTTACTTCACCTGGGTACTTTTATTTTCAGGTCTTGAGTATCACTTCCTCAGAGGTGTTGTCATATAATTTCCTGACACACAAAAGCCCGTTGCGACAGTAACCATGTTAATCCACCTGGTCAGGGGTCTTACTCTCCTTCACTGACACTCCACCTTTCCAAACATCATGTCCTTCTCCAAGGAATAGCACTTCCTAGAAACATGCCTAAATTAAGTGAGGCAAAGCCTCATTGTTTTTGTTTCCAAAGAGCACTACTATTGCATCCTCTCCAAGACATATCTGTTTGTTCTTTAGACCATCCATAGGATATTCGGTGCTCTTCTTCTCCAACACCACAGATCAAAGGAGTTAATTCTTTTTATGTCATCCTTACTCATTGTCCTGCTCTCAGATGATTAGCAAGTGATCAGAAAAACTATCACTGGAATCAAATGTGCCTTAGTCCTCAAACCTACATCATTAATCCTTAATAATTTGGAGGTTTCTAACTGCAAATTTTCCCAGTGCAATGCATCCCTTATTTTCTGACTGCTGATAGCAAGGGTGTTAATTGTGGATCCAAGCAAGATGAAGCCATTGACAATTTCAGTCTTTTCTCCATCCATCATGTTGTTGCCTGTCAGTCCAGTGGTAAGAATCTTTGTTTTCTTGACATTAAATGTAATCCATATTGAAGGCTACATCCCTTGATCTTCTGCAACAAATACTTCAAGTCCTTCTCACTTTCAGCAAGCAAGACTGTGTCACCTGTATAACGTAGGTTATTCGATGTGTCTCCCTCCAATCCAGATTCTACACACTTCAACATAGAGTATAGCTTCTCAAATAATTTGCTCAGCATATAAATTAAATGGATATGGGGAGACAATACAACCTTTACACACTCTTTTCTCAATTTTAAACCATGCAGTGTTCTCCTACTCTGTTTTGCATAACAGTCTCCTGGTCTAGACATAGATTTCACATGAGCAAAATTACGTCTGGGATTCCCATTCTTATGATCAACCACAAATAGATATGATCCAGTCAAATGCATTTGCATTGTCAATAAAGCATAAAAAATAAATTATGTAATGGTTGGAGAAACTCAGTATCAGCAGACAAAATTTGGCCAGGGACTGTCCCATGGGTCAGGCCATCAATTACTCATATGCAAGTTCAAATTGAGGCTGAAGAGCATTAAAATAAGTCCATAGGAACCAAGGTATGCTCTTGAATGCATTCCATCTGAATTTCATGATCATCTTAGGAATAAGTTTGAGACAATGAACCCCAATGATTGAAGCCCAGAGGCATTGTGAGATGATATCAAAGATATCATCCATGAAGAAAGCAAAAGGACATTACAAAAACAGAGGAGAAGAGGAAACAATAAAATAAATGTCAGAAGAACCTCTAAAAATTGCATTGGAGAGCCAAGAATCCAAAACAAAGGAAAACATGTCAAAGTGAAAGACTTGAGCAGAAGATTTCAAAGGGCTTCTCGGAATGACAAAGGAAAGTATTATGATGGGGTGTGGAAAGATCTGGAATTGAAAAATAAAGGAACTCTATCTGAATCTCTCAAGCTGATTGAACTGAAAAACAAACTTAAGCCTTTAAAGGTGCTATGGGCAATTTATTGAATGACTCAAAAAGCATCAAAAGAAGATGAAGGGAATATATAGAATCACTATACCAGGAAGAACTGTATGACACTAAAAAATTTCAGGAAGTACCATCTGAACAGGAGCCAATGGTAATGAAACAGGAAGTGGAAGCTTCATTGAAGACATTGACAAACAATAAGGCCCAGGAATCTATGGGATACCAATTAACCTGTTTCAATTAACAGATGTAGTCTTGGATCCACTCACCAGTCTAAGACAGGAAATTTGGAGAACAGCTGTAGTGAGCGGATTGGAAAAGGTCCATATTTGTTCTCATCCCCAAGAAAGGTGATCCAGCTGAATGTGGAAATCTCAAACAATATCATTAATATTACATGCAAACAAAATACTGCTGAAGATCATTAAAAAATGGCTAGAGCAAATCTAGATAAAGAACTGCTAGAAGTTCAGGGAGGATTTAGAAAAGTCCATGGCATGAGGTTTATCATTGCTGAGGTCAGATGGATCCTGCCTGCAAATAAGTAAACCCTTTACACATACTCTATTGGATGAAAGAATAAATGAGTGAATGCAGAGACAATCTTCAACAAAGGTTTAATCAAAAGTCTTAGTAACTGAGAATATTTTCCTTGATCATCTCTGTGAGCACACGTAACTCCTAGGCAACTACAATAGCCTCTCATATATTTAAATTTTTAATTTCTCAAGAGCTCTAGTTTTCTTTGTTGCCAGAACCAGAGCCATTTCACCTGCACCTTAATTTTTTTCTGTGCAGAAATCTTGTTGAATTATGAATTATCTTGTTCAAAACCTTCCTAATTTTGGCTCTTCTTGTTGTGTACACTAAGAGTCAGAACCGATCCATTGCTTTCCCTCCAGCAGGGTTTCAGGGACGGTTAATCTCACCTGAAGAAATTGTTCATCCTTCTCTGGTGAAGCAGCTAGTGGCCTCAAACTGCTTGCCTTTAGAATTTCAGTACAACTTCTTGCAACTAGACCACTGGCGCTCATGTAATTTTGATTAAGGAATGGAGACGAGAGTTGATGAAAGATAGGGGGCAAAAGTAAAAGCGTGCAAACTTACTTCCTAGAATGTTTGTAAGAATTTTTAAAAACTTTTAATTGACAAATTAACTTCTAATTTCATTATTTTATCATATTATAATAATATTAATTAAAAACTACACGTGATATATTTAGTTCAAAGACAGCATAAAGGACCTATAATTAAGAAGTGATCATTGATAGAAATAAAAATAGATTGAGGATATTCCTATTTTTAAAATTAGCTAAAGTATGGTTAGGACACTCTGGTGGCAACAAGCTCCCCTGCAATCCCAAAGACATTCAGTTTGAGGCCATCACAAGCTTTGTGGGAGAAAACCCACCAGATGATTGGCTATGGGTTAGTGCTGGCTCTACGGTATATAACAACAACAACAAAGTATGTTTACTATTAGTAAAGACTTAAATAATAAAATGATAAATTCTTTTTCTTTAAGATTAGCAGCTATGTAAACACACTATAAGTATTTAATTCCATAGGCAGGTCCTTGGAGAGGGACATCATGCTTGGTAGGGTAGAGGGACAGCGCAGGAGGTGAAGACCCTCTATGAGGTGGATTGATTCAGTAACTGGGGTAATCGGGATGGGTGTGTCAGAGGCAGTGCGATTGGCACAGGATAGAGCAGGGTTTAGGGCTGTTGTACATGGGGTCACTATGAGTTGCAAACGACTCGATGGCACATAACAACAACAATAACTTTATTCTAGAAAAAGAAATATCATCATAGTTCCCTAATATTGTTGGTGTTCATTCATATTTTTCTATTCATAGAACTGGCTCATAATAAAAGTAATGTCTCAGATTAATCATAGAAATAAAATTTAGAATTTAAGATGTTAGAAAGCATTGATTAAAGATTTGAGGACACAACATTTCTGTCTAACATCAATTCAGAATGCCACATGGAGTGGCCTGTCCTCTGTCAGTTGTTTGTATGACCCTCTGAATTCTATGGGTGTTTTAATGATAAATGAGGCAGTATAACAGAATTTCTTTAATGTCTAAAAAAGTGTAGCCTACCAACTATTCCATAAATAAAATGAACCAAGTCCTTATTATGCCCTGATTGTTATTCTTACTGTCAGTTTCCATTAACTTGGTTCTGACTCATGGTGACCGTGTGTGCAGAGTAATTCTGCACCCCATAGAATTTGCAAATTTGTGACTTTTCTAAAGCAATTACCAGGCGTGTTTTCTGAGACTACTGTGAATGGCTTTGAACTAACTACCTTAGTAGTCCAGTACTTAATTTTTATACCATCCAGAGTCTCTTATTAGTTATATACTCTCTATTATAGCATTTATTTAACAATATCCACTGCAGAGAAAATATTATTTATAAAATACCAACAATAAGTATATATTTATAATAATAAAACACTATACAACATTCTACATAAATTTCATATGTAAAAACCAAATCTTTCCCTAATATTGTAGAGTCTGTGGTAAGAATTCAAGTAGTGGTCCACATATTATGTCTTAACATTTAAAAGCTATAAAATAAACCATGACAATTATTTTCCCACTTTGGCACATGTATCTTTCTAAGTTCTGAAAGAGCAGTTGTGAATTGGGATTTTTCAAACTTCTTGGAATTTGGAGACAAACGTGTATTCTGGCAGAAGCAAGCCCCAGCTCCTCATCTGTAGCCTTTCTGGCTTCTCTTCCACACTGCATCGAGCACATAGTTAGATACCAATCTCCATTTACTTCTCTTTTTGTTACAAGTAAGATGCACACAGTACACAGCTAGGCGAAGTATATGCAGGAAAGAGATCAATATGAACCCTGGCAATCACACTTTGGTCACATTTTGAGGATATTCTGAGGTTTCATTATTATTATTTTCAAGTGCTAATCAGTGCTTCCTGTTTCCAAAGGTGCATTTCAGTTTTTATATGTACAGATTACCTGAGAAAGTAAGAGGTAATTCTTTTAATTGAGGAGTAACCCCTTATATAATATAGGGGCTATACACACTATGTAGAAATAAATCTTTATTAAATATTAGGTGTACTAATTACATACTAAGACAGAATCTTTACAGTTATTAACCAAAAAGTATGTTCCTAAGACATGTACAACTTTATATCTCTCTTATTTTGTTTCCAAAGTTAACTTAAAATAATGTATCTTTTCTTAATCTATGTGTTAATTGAGCATTTATGAGTACATGTCCTTAATATACTTCTACATAATTTGTTGCTTAAATAAATTATTATAGTTACGTCTATACACAAATACTAGTGAAAATAAGAGTTACAATAGAGTGTAATCCATTTTGCCTTATCCTTGTAAACAAGCAAACCAAAAATCCAATTGTCAACCTAAGGAAGTTAAAGTAAGTATGAAGTGCATTTTATAGCAGCTCATATTACAGCTCCTCTAGAAATTTAGCCCTCTGAAGAACAGAAATAGCTTCTTCTTCATAGTTCCAACTATTGAATGTGTTGAATGCATGAAGTTTTGTCTTGATAACCAAAACTAGTATAAAAAATACCTTATGATTTTACAAGGTATTGTATAGATGGATATTTCATAGCGCATTAGACAAATTAAACAATTATTTGGCTGTAATATATTCTCTAATAAGAGAACTGGAAGCACTTGCTGCAGAAGGTCAAGGACTGTTCTCTTCAATATGGATTAAAGCTCAACCCTCAGAAGACAAAGATTCTCAGTACTGGGTCAATTGGCAGCAATGTAATAGATGACGAAGAGATTGAGATTGTTAACAATTCCACCTTGCTTGAATTCACAATCAACACTCTTAACACCAGCAGTTAGGAAATCAAAAGATGAATTGCATTTGGAAAACCTTTCAGGGACCCCTCTAGAGTAATGAAAAACAATGATTTAAGGTGTTTCCAGGCCAGTCTTAGCAATTACTTGCTATGCATCAGAGATTGACAATAACTAAGGATGACAGAAGACGAATTGATGCTTTTGAGTTGTGGTGCTGTAGAAGAGTCTTGAACATACCATGGAATGCTAAGAAGACTAATAGGTCTGTCTTAGAGAGGGTGAAACCAAGTTTCTCATTGGAGGCTAGGATTGTGAAGCTCCAACTCATATACTTTCGTCATGTGGCCAGGAGAGATCCATCCTTGGAGAAAGACATCATGCTTGGAAGGGTGGAGGGACAGCACGGAAAAGGATGATCTCAGATGAGATGGATTGATAAAATAACTGGGGCAATGGGAGTTGGTGTGTTGGAGTCAGTGAAACTGGCTCAGGACAGGGCAGGCTTCAGAGCTGTTCTGTCTGAATTAGTGAGACTGTCTCGGAACAGGGCAGGGTTCAGAGCTGCTGTATATAAGGTTGATATGGGTCGCAGGTGACTCAATGGCACAAAACAACAAAAAGCACAATAAATATTGTAGTTTCTAGTTATGTTTTTCATTTTACATTGTTGTGATACTTCGCCTGTATTCATGAAAGAATACAATTTGTGAGAAGATTTTATGATTTATAAAGTTAAATGCACTTATCAGCTTTGAAAAAGTGTTTTGAAATTTTATTCTTTTCTATGCCTTTGATTCAAAGAATAAGACAAAACAAACATCTAGTTTTCCAAAAGCAATAGTGGTAAATAATTTCACTGCTTGGGAAAGAGATAATATTCTTCTGTGTGATTTTCTGCCTCTAAAACAAACTGGGGGTGGGGGAGCAAGTCAGCCATGAGTCAGTTCTGACTCAATGGTACACAACAACAAAAACAAATATATGTACTTAATGTTCAAGCTTAAAAAAACCCATGACATCCTAGATAAATAATTTGTAGAATAACTGCTTATTTTACTTGTATTTTGGCCAAACTTCACTGTCAGTATACAAACTAAGCCTTAAAATGTTAGTAAATCTTCCCAGAATTCCACTTTATAGAAAAAATTAAAGGTGAACCAATGCATTGATCAGTGCAGTGACTTTAAGATCTGTCTTTAAAAGGCGTAGATACTACTTTGTAACCCAATGTTGTGCAAGGATATCTCAATACAAAGGTGATGCCATGAATTGTGTTCAAGTTATAATTTTATCAAATCAATTATTCTAAAAAATCAAAATAGTAATACACTTACTATTTTTAAAAAAATCAACACTAAAATGACTCATCTCCTTAGGATTTGTATCTATTTCTAGGAATTACTTCTTAGAAGTAGTAATATATAAAACATCTCATTTACTCATGATAGCCATTTAATTATGGTAATATTAATTATAATATAAATTACTGAATTTGCGTGAAGCACAACTTGATTGTTTATATTGTTTACAAATTATAGGACACCCCATGAAACTTTCATTTCTACAGTTCATAAGGGAATACATTGTCCTGAGCATTAGATTGTTAAAGCCAGTTATGATTAATTAGTAGCTAGAAAAGAACATTGAACATACCATGAACTTCCAAGAACAAAAAACAAGTCTGTCTTGGAGAAGGTGAAACCAAGTTCCTCCTTGGAGGCTAGGATTTAAAAGCCCTGTTCCACATATTTTGAGCATGTTTCCAGGAGGGACCAGTCCTTGAGGAAGGACATCATACTTGGAAGGGTTGAAGGGCAATGTAGGAGACCCTGGAGGTGATGGATTGACACAGTAACCGAGGTAACAGGGGCAGGTATGCCGCAAACAGTGAGATTGGCTCAGGATAGAACATGGTTCAGAGCTATTTTACAACGGGTCACTATGTGTCACAGGTGACTCGAAAGCATGTAACAAGTGCATCATGAAATTCTTGTTTCAATAGAAAATACAGGAGAAACTTAATTGAATGAAATGATTGCTAATGTTGTCTTTATGCCACTAGTTCTATCAGTTCTTCAGCCACATCAGTAAAAATATTGCTTCCATGTGCCTGAACTTCATCAAAAGTTAATCTTTCCATTTCCCTTTGAATGGTTGCTATGTACATACATGTGCCCCAAATCTCAGCAACTTCTTTGAAAATGCTAACTATACAAATTCATGATTAATTTTATATCCTGTAACTATTTCTGATGTCTCCACCCATCTTTCAGAAAAAGCATTAGAAAGCATAGTTATAGCAGAATACATGGCTCTTCTGTTGTATGTGAATAGTAATGGTGGAGCCAATTTTCTCATTTCAAACATCTATTGTTCTATGCAGCATGCCAGAGCAATGATTTTGTAAATTACTATCGAATTTGGAAGGGACTGGAGAGCATTATGCTAAGTGAAATAAACCAGTCTTATAAGGACAAATACTGTATAAGACCATTATTGTGGAATGAGTATGAGAATTCAAGGAAGGAATGGGGAGGGTGCTTAATCATAGTGTCACATAATTTATGGGTGGAGGGAGGGATAAGTAAACAAAAGAGGGAAGATCTGGTGTGAAAAAAAATGTATAAGAACTTGATGAAATCTGAATGTTAACAAATATAAAAGAATAATAAAAACCAAACAAGCAAAATCCATTGTTTCCAGTCGAATGAGTTACTCCCTGTTTCAATACCTTCATCTTTAATAATCTGAATTAGTAAGTAAATCATTAGTGGTTTTAAAAAATTGGATTAACTTTAGTAGTGAGTGAATTTTACATACTTATCTACCTAAACTAGGTAAGGAAGGAAGGAAATCAAACAAACAATACCAATTATGTAACTTAGCAGAGGCTGGAAGCATTATGATGAATGAACTGGCATAGTCTCATAAGGACATTACTGCATAAGACCATTATTGTAAAAACTGAAGGATAATTAGCAAAACTTAAATGGGAACTCAAGGTGGGGAGGGCTGAGGATGGGTAAGGGCAAAACCTCAGGGTTGCACAGTTTGGTGGGGGAAGGGAGGGGAGAAGGAAATGGGAAGGATCTGGGCAAAAAGAGTAATGGACAAAGCCCAATGGTGATTAATTTTATGAAGTATAATGCATGACAGTGATTGTGTGAAACACAATGTGAATGGAGAATAGTGTGAAACACAATAGATACAACCTTTGTGAGCAAACCACCACCACCACCAACAGAATGTTGATGGATAAACAAGTGTATATATACTTATCATGGAAAATTAATCAGCAGTGAACAGAAACATTTCTGTTTAAAAAACATCAAAACACAGCAAAAACACAGTAAGAAAAAAATTTATTTTAAATCTAACTGTATTATATATATATATATATATATATATATATACACACACACACACACACACACATACACACACACAGATATTAGCACCAATATAAAGAGAGTAATATGCAAAAAAAAAGAAAAAATTGTTAGGCTTAAATAGGAATTCTTTCATTTTCTGCAATTGTATGCAAGGGGTCATAGACTCTTTTATTGAATGTGGTCAGAGTGCATCCTTGTTTTCTATTATAGAAATAGAGTAAAATTATATTCATTTATATTCATTATTGCAGCATGAAAAATGACATAAAATACAGTTTTTCAAATTTCTCCAAAAACATAAAACTAGAAATTAGTATACCAGGAAGAAAATAATAACAATTATCTTTATCTCCCAGTATACTATCTGTCTGTCTGTCTATCTAACTGAAAGTTGTTGAGGTTGGATGCTATCCAGTCAATTAATATTCCTAGAGACCTTGTTAACAACAGAAAGAAATTTGAAACTCTACCTGAACTTGTGTCTGTCTACCTCCTGAAGTGTCTTCTTTTTTTTTTAGTGAAGCTTTACTATCAGTTGATTTCTCTGCCTTTCTCTCTCTCTCTCTCCACACACACACACACACACACACGCACACACATCTCTCATCTATATCGCTATCAACTATATCAATATCTGTATATCTCTTTATCTTTCCTGAGAGAGTTTTAGCGGCTGGGAGTTCAAATCTACAAGCAATTGCATAACAGAAAGATGACAGTTAGGATTTCAAACACAAAACTCATTGACCTTAATTTGGAACTGAATTAAAACTGACCCTTGAGGGATTTCCAAGAGTCTATGAATCACACAGGAGGAGATTTTCCATCTTTCTCCCTGAGAACACCTGATAGATTTGAATGATGAGAGAACTGTCATATTTGAGATAGCCACACAACTCCCTACCGATTACAACACTAGAGCTCCTTCATTATGGTTTGCAGTCTTGGAAATGCAGTTGAAGTGGGGGATTGCTATGTCAGAACTGATGTTATGACAGTGATTTTGAGATTGTTTCTCTTTGTCTCTGGGGATGCTTGTAGCACACAATGGGAAAGAAATCTGCTAATAATTGAAAAGTCACCAGTTTTAATACCATAGCTACTCTACTAGAGTAAGTGTGCTTCAAAAAAGATTTGCAGCCTTAAAAACACTTTGTCGTAATTCTACTATGTCCTATAGACTCATTCATTCTAAGTTACATATGGCATGATGAAAGTAGGTTTGGTGCTGCAATCTTTTTAAAAAATCCTAATAGTGAAAGGCTGAAAATCAGAAATTTATATGTGTTTTTATTTGTTACAGCCCTAGATGATTCTGACGACCATCTCTATTTTCCATGCTTCTCCCCTTTGAAAAATAAAACAATAAAATCTTACTTCCTCCATTTCTAACTTCATTTCCGAAGTGTGAATACGTGAATCTGGGAGATTGAGAGAGTATTATGCAATGAATTAGTTTTCATGATAACTACTTTTGTTGTATAGCACAGTAAAGAGTCATTAATTTAAAACTTGTAAATTGGAAATCTGAAGCCCATTGCGGTAGAGCTAGTGGAAACACATTCTTTCAGAATGTGATTACTTTCATTATTCTTTGGCACAGAGAATAATTGCCAAACAAAACAATCAGCTCTCTCCAATGAGATGTATTGACTGACACTTAAGAGGAAAAAGAAAAGTAGGAAAGGAAAATGTGAGACTATGTACTTTTAAGAATATGATTTGAAAGACAAACTAAAACAATTTATAGTTTTTATGTTAAAAGAGTAAATAATAAACTGGAGAAGTAAACTTATAATGAGTTTATTGTTTAAAATAGATGAATTTAAAATTTTAAATTAGTAGAATATGTCATGTTTTTATTTTGATTAATAATCTATGTGTGTTTGTCAAAAGTAAAGAGCATGCATATATTAGCGTTTCTATTTCAAATAGGAAATCCATAACTTAAGCAAGTAAAAATTTCTTCTTAAATTAAAAAAATAAATCTAAAAACAATAATCTGTGTATGTGTGTGTGTGTGTTTGTGTCTGTGTGTCTCTGTGTGTGTGTGTACACACTTTGGGCACATGGCCAGGAAGGGACCATTCCTGGGAGAAAGACATCATGCTTGGGAGGGTGGAGGGACAGTCCATGAGAGGAAGACCTCAGATAAATGGATATTCCCATGGTAACTAGGGTAACAGGATTAGCTGTGTTGGAGTCCATGAGACTGGCTCAGGATAGGGCAGGTTCAGAGCTGTTGTACATAGGGTCCGTATGAGTCACAGGTGATTTGATGACATAACAACAACATAAAGTGTAAGGTATTTTTTTCTGGTGAAAAACAATGGTAACCCATTGTATTTCCATGAATTGAACACACTAATAGTACTATTATTGCCTTAGTTATGTTTAATTATTTGTAAATTTTAGGAACTTTTCAAAGTTCTAATATTTCACCTTTTTTTCTGGAAATAATTATTGGATTAAAAAAGAATATATGCTCACAGTAATGTCCTTTCCATGTATTATGTTAATTGAAGCAAATTTTTGAATTAAACCTTGACCTCTAAATTAACCTTGGTGTTTAAGTTATTAAGATTAGTGTTAATATCAAATACATGCATTAATATAGCAGTATCATATATGGATTATACATTTAATTGCCTATATAATACAAACTATTATTTCAATTAATAACATCTTTATGTTAAAATATATTTCATAAATCACACTTCAAATTTAGAATAGCAGTATTTTATATGCTCAGAGTAATTATTTGAGGAAAAATTTAAATTCTAGCAGAAGTAATAATTTTCTAACTTATTAGTGGAAGCTGCATCAGGAGATGCATAGACTTTTCTTCATCATGACAATCTTACTATTTACAATCCAGATCATTTAAAAATATCACTGTGGAAAAATGGAGCTATGGTGCTAGAGAAGAGTATTAAATATATACCATGGACCGCCAGGAGAACAAACAGGTTCATCCTAGAGAGGATGAAACCAGACTGCTTATTGGAGACAAGCATTATGAGGCTTCGTCGGACATACTTTGACATGTTGCAAGGAGGGACCAGTTCTTTGAGAGGAACATCATGCTTGGGAGGGTGGAGGGGCAGGGCAAGAGAGGAAGAATCTCGATGAGATGAATTGACTTAGTGACTAGGGTTATGAGGTTAGGTCTGTCAGAGACAATAAGGTTGGCACAGGATAGAGAAGGGTTCAGGGCTCTTGTTGCTATGAGTCGCTATGAGTTGCAGGTAGCTTGGCAGTACGTAACAACAACAACAACAACAAAACAACACCCTTTAATTCAGTGCCTCATAGGAAAAGCAACAAATAAATGGCTTTTTTAAATGCCATGTAGAGTGTTTTCCCTTTAAGAATTGCTTAATTGCTAGTGTTTATAAAGACCACAATCAATGGTGCCACATCTGAGAGTATGGCATTCATTTGGAATATTTAGCATATCATTCATAAACTTCCGTGTGGTGATTTCATTTAGCGTGCCAAAAATCACCATAGGGAGTTCCATTACTCAAAAGAAGGCTGGTTTATTTTTGCAAGTTTATTTTACTTTAACAGCCAACAGTAGGTATTGATTACCCACTGTGTTGAAAGCGATGTACTGTGTATAGTAAGAAAGCACTACAAAGGAAGTAAAATATTTACTCGAAGAAACACTTACTTATCATCTAATGAAGAAGCAAAGGGAAACTTTGAACAAATTATTAAGTATCAGTCAATGTTTCTGTTTACTCATGACTTAAATATTAATTTATTATTTTTTCTGTTTTTATTTTTTAGTTGTTTAGGCATTGGAGTTTATATAGATACACAAAAAATGTTTTTACCCTTTAAGTCTCAACTACCTCAAGAATGCTAATGGAGTGTGAAGGACAATAAGCAAGGTTTTCCACTAGAAAAGCAATGGAAACAGAACGGGGAGAAAGTAATTCTTTACAATGGTCTTCAAAGATGAAGCAGATTTTAACTACATGGGATGGAAAAAAAATATAGTTAAAGAAAATCCTAAGAACAATGTCAAAGGGTTTGCAAAGAATAGTCATGCAATGGCATATAAAATTATATGTTTGTGTGTTTTTTAGCATATAAAAATATTTTTTAAAGCCACTGCTATCGAGCCAGTCTTACTTACACAATCCCTCCATCAGTATAGGAGGTTTTGAATTTAGGTGAGAAGAGACTGCCTGTCTTGCTCCAGTGGAATCACTGTGTATTAGAACTGTTGGAGTTACACAGCCTTTGGGTGAGCAGTGTAACGCAATATGGACTACGTGATCAGAGATTCACTCCTGTGTTATGTGTTGTTGAGTTGGAATTGACTGGTAAAACACATGGGAGGAGATTGCCCATCTTTTGTGGAACAGCTGGTGGATTAAAACTTCACGTGTTTGTGTTGTTGTTGTTGGGTACCACAGAGTGGGAATGACTCTCTGGCGGGTTTCAGAGTCAATTAATCTCTCTGGAGGAGGTTGTCCATCCTCCTTTGCAGTAGCTTGCAGATTTAAATTGCGTGCTTTTAGAATTGTGGCACAGGTTAACAGTATAATTCCTTACTATTAGAGAACCAGATTGCACTTGTAGTATGTGAAAAAAGTCAAAATCATTTGCTTGGAGTTGGAACCAATTCATAGCTGACCCTTCAGTGGGTTTTCAGAGGCTGTAACTCACATGGAAGATAACTCATCTTTCATGCACGAAGCAGACTAGTGCAGATGTCTATCTATATTATGAATTGATGAGCTTCAAGAGACAAAAATTAGTGAAAAAAATCTTGAAATTGGCATATTGTTGTTGTTGGGTGCCACTGAGTGGGAATCTAGTCATAGCTGACCTTTCAGTGGGTTTTCAGAGGCAATGAATCATAAGGGGGAAAATTGCCCATCTTTTACCTACAGAGCAGCTGGTGGACTCAAAACCTCGTCTTTGAATTGGCAGTGCAACTCCTGGCTGTTAAGACACAGGAGCTCTTTTGAAATTATTACAAGAAGACATTATCATTTAAATAGTTATCAAATGGCCTCTTGTTTCTAAAGACATAGTTACTAATATCACAAAATTCTCACCTAAAAAGCATGCCTAGTGGCTAACTATTGAATTTGTTCATGTGAGTTAAAATAAAGAAAACAATTTTGAGTTTGCAAATGGTAATTTTTTTTATTTAGAGGAAATATTGTAAGCAATTTCTTTTTATTTCCTCTTTGAGTGTACTTCTATGTTCTTTCAATATCTTCCTAATGATCTCCACTGGAAACTAGGTTCCAATACTTAAATAGGAGTATGTCTTATATAACCAAGTTGTCACTCTTTACTTAGAGGATTTGATCTTAAGAATAATTGAAGAAATGGTTAGATTTGTCATACAAAAACTGCTTTAGGTTTTTGTAGGAAAATTATGCTAGTACATGAATTTAGTATTGGGAAATTAGAATTCAGATTTGCAATATCTATTTCAATGTTAGAATTCAGAGCTTTAGACTTTAGGTTTTACCATTAATGAATGTCTCAAAGAGGCTTGAACACCCCTTGCACTCAAAGGAGGCCCTTTCTATTAAGTCATTAGTAAGTAGTCCATGGTTGTTCATAGGAAGTGGTTTCTCTGCAAAGCTGTTAGTCTTTACACAGAGTCAATAAAGAGATCTTTGACCTATCTCCTCATTTCCAAAATGAATAGAAATCCATGGATTTATATACCCTGTTGCTGTCATGTTCAAGTACATCAGATATGTTTTCTTGTCGTTTAGAGTATTGTTACATGACATATATAGGTTTTATTAACTTATATTTGATTGGAAATTAAAGTAATATATTTGTTTACTACATATTTAAAGGCCAAGCAAGTGAACTAAAAATTATGAGAATTGTGTAGTGACATATTTATGCTTTGTTAATTTACAGAAATTTAATTAATATTACCTACCGGTATCATAGAGTACAGGTGCACAGACCAATTTCAGAAAGTTATTTACAACTAATGTCACATACCTCTGTTATCCACTTTCAAGGTTAGAACAACTTCCTAACAATTTCCAGTGAAAATTGCATAATATATAAATACATCCTGTTTCTAAGTTCTAAAATTATCTATTTCTAACTTATCTACACTTTATAACTGACTTACATATGTTGTTGTGGTTGTTGTTGTTATGTGCCATCGAGTCGCTTGTGACTAATAGCGACCCTATATATAAGAGCCCTAAATGCTGCTCTATCCTGTGCCAACCTAGCCATCTCAAATATGCGTATTCCCACCGCTCCAGTCACAGAATTGATCCATCTCACCAAAGGTCTTCCTCTCCTTCACCTCCCTTCCACTCTGCCAAACATGATGTCCCTCTCCAAGGACCAGTCCCTCCTTGCAACATGCTCAAAATATGTCAGACGAAGCTTCAGAATCCTTGACTCCAGGGAACACTCTGGCTTCACTCTCTCCAGGACAAATCTGTTTGTTCTCCTAGCAGTCCATGGTATATTCAACACTCTTCTCCAGCACCACAACTCAAAGGCATCAATCCTCTTTCTATCAACCCTATTCACTGTTCAACTTTCTCTTTCTGATGCATAGCACATAATTGCAAAGACTATAGCCCGGATCAGGTGCACCTTAGTCTCCAGCCTGACATCATTGCTCTTCAGTACTCTTGAGAGGTCCCTCACAGCCGACTTTCCCAATGCAATTCGTCTCTTGATTTCCTGGCTGCTGTTACCAAGAGTGTTGACTGTGGAGCCAAGTAAATTAAAACTGTTAACTATCTCAATCTCTTCACCATCCATGCTGATGCTGCCAATTGGCCCAGTGGTTAGAATCTTTGTTTTCTTGACTTGCATATGGGTGTTGAAAATCATTGTAAAAGATTCATAACAGGTAATTTACAAAAATATAGAGAGGGCTAGGGTCATATCTTTTTATAGGATGTCTCCAAAATTTTGAGTAAAGGATAAATTTTAATGACAGTGCAGGAGGGAAAGACCCTCTTTGAGGTGGATTGATTCAGTGCTGGGGTAAGCAGGATGGGTGTGTCAGAGGCAGTGCGATTGGCACAGGATAGAGCAGGGTGTAGGGCTGTTGTACATAGGGTCACTATGAGTCACAAACGACTCGACGGCACATAACAACAACAACAACAACAACAACAAATCTATTCTCACAGAGAAAGAAGTTATGTACAACTCCTGAGAATCCCTGGCCAGCATGTGCAATTTGGATGAACTTATCTTATATCCTATGCAGCTTGTTTTTCTTTATTTTAGTCATCTTTAGTATTATCTCTTTATTTAAAATTTTCTTCCTTTGCATCTGAAGTTCCCCTAACATATGAACTAATTGTCATTGATACGAGGCTCTGAAATGCGTGTTCCTTGGACCAATTTAAAGACTTATGTAGATTTCATTTATCTTGTTAATGTTTTGGAAAGTAATTTAAGAATCTTTCTCTACTTAACTGAGCATTAATATTAAATGGCAATTGAGTTTTGGGTGTATGTTGTTTATGTTAGGTGCCAGCTAGTGGTCTGGGATTCATTGCAATCATATGAGCAACAGGACAAAATGTTGTCCTCTCCTGCACCATCCTCAAGCCCATTGCTGCGGTCTTTGAGTCAACCTATTTGAATGGTCTTCCTTCCTGCCTTTTGCTGACCCTGCTCCCAGCATATTTTAAAGGAACCCCCTCTTTTCTTAGAACCACCATCCTGACAGGCTATAAGAGAAGGAGAACAGATCAGAAAGAAGAGTAACACATCTGTTGGTCTCTTTCCATTGAGAGTTAAAAAGGAGTCAAGAAAAGCAGTAACTGTTAGTGCACAGGACTCATTAACTACAGAAATTTCCATCTGCAGGCCTGGAGACCTGAAGAATAAGCTGGAGCCAAGTTATTACTGATGACTACTCTGAACAGATCACAACATAAAGATCCCAGTTAGAACAGTGGAAAACTTTGGGAAAAAACCTCAGAACCAGAATATAGGCCAGGTTCACTCAGCTGGCAGAGATTGGTCAGAAAATACTGTGTCCTTCGTTACCTGTCAAAGTGGAACTGGAGTCACTCTTATGATTCTGTTTTCAGTCAAATAGCAGACAGGCCTCTGTGGTGATCATAATGTTATGGAGGAAGGGGCTCCTTAGAGCTATCAACCACACAAAGTTTAAAGAACTGGAACTGCATTGAAAGCACTGACAAAAAAATAAGGCCCCAGAATCAACGGGATACCAATTGACTTGTTTCAATTAATAAATGCAGCCTCACTAGTCTATGCCAGAAAATTTGAAGGACAGTTGTATTCATTCCCGAGATGGGTGATCCAACTGAATGTGGAAACTATTGAATACTATAACACGCAAGCTGAACATCATTCAAATACACCTGGAACAGTACATAGATAAGGAACTGCCAGAGTTCAAATAGGATTTAAGAGCAGCTATGATACCAGGGATATCCTTGCTGATGTCAGGTATATCCTGGCTGAAAGTAAGGAATACTAGAATGTCTATTTGTGCTTTATTGACTATTCAAAGATGTTTGACTGTGTGGATTGTGACAAGTTGTGGTGGACATTGAGAAGAATGGGAATCTCAGAGAATTTGAGTGGGCTTATGAGGAACCTAAACCTGGATTAAGTCTGATGTTGTGTGAACGGAGCAGGGGGGCACTGTATGGTTTGAAATTGGGAAGGAAGTGATCCAGGCTTGTATTCTCTCTGTGTTCCTATTCAATCTGTATGCTGAACAAATTATCCAAGAAACTGAATCTATGAGGAATGTGGCATCAGGATTGGAGGGAGACACATCAATAACCTACATTATGCAGATGACACAACATTGCTAGCTGAAAGTGAGGAGTACTTGAAACCCTTCTTGCAGATCAAGGAATGCAGCCTTCAATATTAATTGCATCTCAATGTCAGGACAAGTATTCTTACCATTGGACCAATAGACAGCATCATGGAGGGAGAGAAGATTGAAACTGTCAACAGCTTCATCTTGCCTCAATTCAAAATTAACACCCCTGGTACAAGCAGTCAGGGATTACAGAGATGCATTGCGCTGGAAAAATCTGCAGTTAGGGACCTTACCAAGTTATTGAGGAATAGTGATATCAGTTTGAAGACTAAGGTGCATCTAATTCAGGCCATACTCTTTCTGATGACTAGCTATGCATCTGAAAGCTGGATAATGAATAAGGATGACAGACAAAGAATTGACACCTTTGAACTATGGTGTTGGAGAAGAGGACTGGACATCACTTGAATGGCCAAGAGAAAGAACAGATAATGTCTTGGAAAGGGTGCAGCTGGAGTGCTCTTTGGAGGCAAGAATGATGAGGCTTTGCCTCATATAGTTTGGAAATGTTGCTGAGAGGAGCTATTCCTTGGGGAACATGATGCTAGGAAGGCTGAAGACCCTCAACCAGGTGGGCTGACCCGGTGACTACTGCAATTGTGGGCTCTTGTGTGTTAGGAAGTGTGAGGATGATGCAGAATAGAAAAGGGTTCAGATCTTTGGTTCATAGGGTCAATATGAGTTGTGCTCCACTCAGTGGCACCTAACAACAACAACAATAGCTAACCAGATAAAGAAGACAACTAATAGGAAGAAAGTCTTATACTGTTTTGGTTTCACGTGATTTCTGCGAAGGTTTCAAGGTTTATATGGAAGCAATTTTATAACCCAAATTAGACTTTGGTGAACAAAGCATTTTTGTAGACAATTTTCCCCAAGTTTCAATATAAAACCAAAAAGACCAGTTTTCCCCTCTGAAAAGTACTAACTTGGAAGAATCTTCAAATTAATTTGTCTTTTGAACCTGACTAAAAATTCTGGTGCCCGAGTGTTTAGGGAGTCGTGCTACTAACCCAAAGCCTACAACTTTCTAGTGGTTCAAATCTACCAGTTACTCGGGGTGGAAAAATGGACAGCCTCCTTCCAAGTGGTTTATAGGTCACAAAATCCGATGTGAAATACCTATGAGTTAGTTTCAGCTGGGTGACAGTGCGTTTTTTAGTTTAAAGAACAAATTTATAGAACCTATCCTTGTCCTCTCTCATATGAATTTTCTCAAACATATTTAAAAAGAAAAAAAAAGTAATACAGAAATAGTCTGTTTTCCTCTTGGATAAATATTTTCTTGTCACATTTGGCAAACATCTCAAAAAGAAATAAAATCCAAGTCAAAAGTTTCATCATCATGAACAACGACCCCAAAATAGACAAGTCTTAAAAAGTGACATTGTTGTTGTTGTTGTTTTCTTCTTCTTCTTTTTTAATTTATTATTGATTTTAATGAAAGTTTTCAGAGACTTAGGGTTTCCCATCATTCATTGTTGCACTTTTCTCCCTGTCCATCCCTCACCCTAAATTCAATTTTTCCTTGATGAGTGAAAAAAAAACTTTCATTGCTATGCAATCCCTCCCCCCAAGTCTACTGCACTGTGCAACTCTCATTCTGGACTCCTGTCATGACAATAATACCTAATCACATATCCCTTTTAGGCAGTTCTCTCCTTCATCTGTTGCAATGTAGTATACACCATTCCTCCCCTTCTTTGTCTTCCCTCAACCGCAATGTCAGTCCTGTTTTACAACAGTGACCCTATGCAATTTATCCTTTTTTGACTGATATATTTCACTCAGCATAATGTTCTGTAGGGTCATCCACTTAGCATAGTATTTCATGAGTTCTTTGTTTTTCAGTGCTGCATAGTATTCCATTGTGTGAATATAGCCGAGCTTCTCTATCCAATTGATTTGTTGATGGGCACTTGGGTTGTTTCCAGCTTTTTGCTATTTCTAACAAAGCCACAATAAACATAGGGGTGCATATATCTACTTGGGTGGTGCTTATGGTTTCTTTAGGGTAAAGTCCCAGAAGTAGAATTGCTGGCTCAAATGGTATTTGCGACCTTTTGAGAAAGTGCCATACAACCTTCCAAAGTGGTTGCACCCTTCTGTAGTGGTTAGAGCAAAGATTTATTTATTTTTTATTTTTTAAGAGGAGAGATTTTAAGAGTTAAATTGGTCTGTAAAGTCAAGTGATTTGAGTGATCTATTTTTTTAGAAGGTTTTTTTACCCAGAGGAATAACTGCGTAGTCTATTGTTCAAATAAGTACTTGTACATTCATCTTCCTTTGTTTAAATTTCCCAGATTAGTTATACTAATAATAATGTGGACCAGTGACTCTAATATTTCACCTTACATCACAATCACCTCTGTATTCTGGGAATTCAATATTTCTGAGCTGAGGCCCTATAATTTGCATTTTTAACAAGTTCACTTGTGATGTCGATGTTAATCAGCTTGACACTTTGAGATCTACTGATAAAGATAGTTTTAGAAATTAATTCTATTAAACAGGAAGGCTGAGATAATTTTTAAGAGGCTAAATATATCTCCACCTACTGCCATGGTTTCTAATGATGTAAATCTTTATGAAAGGAGACTACTTGAATATCTCTCAGAGAGTGAATGACTAGTAGATTTGGACCACAAATACAGCTATTCCTTCCACCACCCACTGCCATGTAAGCAGAAGAGACCCTCCAACAGCTTTGCAAGGCTGTGAAACTTTAACAGAATTGACTGTGTCCTGTCCCCCCCCCCCCCCGCCCCCTCCGTGTAGCAGTTGGTGTATTTAAATCACTGACTTTCAGATTAACAGTTCAGCCCATAGTGCACCATGCTACCAGGGCACATTTCAAATGTAACTATCAAACTCTTCCCTCAAAAAAACCCCCCTGTGGTTCAACCTACAACAACTTTCCACTAGGTTTCTGAGGATATAAATCTCAATGGGAGGAGGCTACCATTGCTTTTCAGTGCAGCTGTTGTGGATTAAAACCAATCTTGGATTGGACCCACTTGTGGGTTTCAATAACCTAAGTCATGTAGTATTTGGTTAACAGCAAAACTTCCTACCAACTACGCACCAGAGTTTACGAAATACAATTTTAAGAAAATAAAATTAGCACTATAGCATTATTCTAATATCAGGTTGAGAAATTTAATGTATTGACTTCTTAAGTATATTGGGATCTTATAAATCTCTCAACATTTTTGGATATGCCTGTTCCCTATTCCTTTAAAAATGAAAGATTTTGTCTAACCTTAATTACTAATGCATCACCAATTGCCTGTATGATTTATTTTGATTGCTTAGAGCTCTTTTACATTATTAAAATAGTCTGAAGAATCAATAGTGTTAATAAACACTGATTGAGGAGATATGTGTGTTGGCTCTAGTTTACAATGTTATTCTCAGCCCAGGTTTTATCAATATGGGCTGCCTTCTGTCAATCCCATTTTCTGTCATTCTTTTACAGTTTTAATGTTCTCATAAACTCTATGGTGCACATTTAAATGCTTGCCACATCCTAGCTCTTACCAATCAGACTCATTATCATTTTTTAAAAATGCACATTGCCCCTAGTTATCTGCTGACTTTTTCAATTTCAGGGCTTTAATGCATGCTGCCCCTGAGCTCTGTCCATTCTAACTTATTGTTAGGACCAGAATGAGTCTCACCCTGAAGGAATCCTTTCAAGCTCACAGTTGGGCCTGAATGCATTTTTGCCCTCAGGCTCTCCCTATTCCTTCAGACAGATCATCCCGGCTGCAGTCAATGTTCCCTTTGGGTTGTCTTCCTTCCGTTTCAATTTCAAGGCTTGCATGATTTCTACCCTTAGGTTTTCTCTTTTTAGTTTTCTGTATTAGGTTTTAAAGGCCTAGTGACTTTGAACACTTTCCCAATGCAATATTTTCCTGTTTCATGCTTCAGTAACATGGATGTGAACTGCTGTTTCATTGATCTGATGTGCCCTCCTAAGAACTTCAGTGTTCCTACCTCTTATTTATTTTTGATATTATGCCTTCTTTTAAACCTTGACTTTATTTAGTATAAATCATATAACATGCAATCAGTCATCTCACCCAGTTTGTATTCTCTGCTGGGGGAAATTTTCTGCATACCTACATCTCATAACCAATTAATGTATAGGTAATAATAAAAGAAACTGAATAGTTTTAAGCAGAAATATATTTAGTGAAAAGGGATTGAGGTATCTCTCAACTCCATTTTCATTGCAATTGAGTTGGAGCCAACTTATAGCTGGTTCTCTGTTGGGCTTCTGAGGCTATAAAGCACATGGAAGAATATTCCTCCTCTTTCTCCTATGGATTGGAAACACCAGAGAGGTATGACCTTTCTTTGGCAACAATGCTTTCTACAGAGGAGGTCACAGATAGATTGGATGGTTAGCTATGGAAATAACACCAAGCTAAGAACCATGTTTCAATACCCACCTCAGGTAAGGTAAGAGGAACTAGTGGAAACTGGTATGTTTGGGGCATCACCTGTATAGATGCTAGAGATTTGATACCAAGCACAGAACACATACTAGTGCATGCTGCCTTTCATCACATTGGCACAGATATAAAACATTACTCCATTAGGGTTCAAGGTTTAGATGAAAACATCAAATTGGCTAAACTAACTCTATACCTAGAGGTCTACCTAGAGCTACCAGAATTTATTTAGCAGGTTCAGGCTGTTAATTTTTGACTTGCAGAAAGAGAGAAGTTTCCTACTGACCTTCAGGCTACACATGATGGCAGTCTTTCCAAAGAT
Organism: Elephantulus edwardii; assembly: GCF_000299155.1. NCBI lineage: Eukaryota > Metazoa > Chordata > Mammalia > Macroscelidea > Macroscelididae > Elephantulus > Elephantulus edwardii. The sequence continues at coordinate 12,655,824 of NW_006399806.1, read as the reverse complement.
TGGGTGTGATTTAAATCTTCCACAAAGGAAACTTTAAAAATATTGGATATATTTATACATATGAATAATAATTTACATATACTATCATATTTCCTTTTCCAATTTAGCTGTTTAGTCGCAGAAATGATATCTTTTCTTCTTTTCTTGTTAACTGACACTATTTCTCTGTATTCTCAACTCTCTTACAACAGAAGGTAAATTGTGGACACTACCTGTAGGCCAAATTTCAGCTTATCACTAATGTGACAAGTGTGAGCAGCCTTGAGAAGAACAATTTAGTCTGGTCAGAGACAACTTAAATTATGCTGTCTCTTGGGATAGATGTTTGGGTTGCATTTGAAACGCTTGGAGAATTCCATATACCAGTGTGTGCTCTTATGTTGCTTTCAGTGAGTCTGATCTTTTATCCTGAATATTTTACTATAAAGGTCGTTTATCTCTTATTCCAATTTCTAGCTTTCATATTTTTCTGAGCTATGTCTACTACAACATCCTTATATAACCTACAAAATGCACAAGTGGTTTTTGGTAATTATAGTGATTTTTATTTACTTGTTTGTCCCATAGACATTTTAAAGTGCTGGCTCTGTAATATGAATTTATTGTTTCAGGCTGAGGGATATCTTAATTTTTTTTGGTGTTGGTGTTGGTTTTGTTTTTGGTTTGCTTTGCTTTTTTTTTTCTGCTTACTGCGCTTTTAAGGACAAGGAAGCAAAGTTGCTAAAGGGAAGAGAAAGACTTGCTTTGCAACTGAAACATATATAGATGATTAAAACTTGTCCAAAAATGTATTATTTGGTTCAGTTTTTGTATTATTAAATGTGACACATATAAATATGTGTCACATACACACACACACACACGTAGGATCTATGATACCCATGTTGTTGTGTATCATAAAGTCAGAACCAACCCATAGCTGACCTTTCAGTGGGTTTTCAGAGGAAGTTAATCACATGGAAGGAGACTGCCCATTCTTCTTACGCAGAGCAGATGGTGGTCTTGAAGGGCATGCGTTCAGGATTGCAGTGCAGTTTCTTGCCAATAGGCCACCAGAGCTCCCTATAAGATCCATAGTGACCCTATGAAGCACAATGAAGTGCTATTTACTCCATCACTATCCTCACAATCTTTACTCTGTTTGAGGCTATTTTATTTTTTTTTTAGCCACTGTGAGAATGCATCTTACTTAGGGTTTTCTTTTACACTGATCTCCTATTTTACCAATGATATATCATTTATGAGCCTTGGTGGCATGGAGATCTATAATTGACTCCTAATCAGAAGGTTTTAATCAACTCAGCAATTGTAGAGGAGAATAATACTGACAACTACTTCCATAAAGTTTATAGTGGAGGAAAACCTATGCAGTAGTTCTACTCTGTTACTTGTGGTACTACCACAAGTCAGAGAGCCACTTGAAGGCAACTGATCTAATTACTGTAACATTCTTTACTACAATCCTGGAGACTTGATGGAGAATAGACTTGAAAAAAACAACTGCAAATATTCAAGCAATAATACAATTAGACCTTGCTCAAGATTGGACAATATCTTAATGGTTGACGTAGAAATGCATTTTTGAAGTACAGGCTAGAAATCTTGTCTATACTTACTGTATTAGATGAAAGTGGAAGCAGTTTTGAATGACTCCAGAGTTTCTAAACTCAGTATATGGTGCCGTGTAGTTTAATTTAATTAAGAGGATATCTGTTGAAGGGTGTTGGGGACTACAATGTGTTGTGTATACCTGGAAGGGAGAACTGTGTTAAATTGGAATGTAGTTTATTATATACATTAAAAAAAGCATTAGCCAAATTACAAGCATGTCTTAGCAAGCACCTAATGCTGTGCTGAACCTTTGTTTTAAGTGTTAAACAAACATGTTCATGGATGATAAGAGTAGTGGTCCTTGATGCGTGCTGTGAGTGTAATGGTATGGTCCAAGCACAAGATGTGGCAGGAAACCATCCTTGTTCTGAGCACCATAAGAATGTAGCGTAAGAAAATCCTGGTTAGCAGGCTCTCCATAAGAGTTTCAGTAATAGCTCAAGTCCTTATAGTTAGTGTGGTGGGGCTCGTTAGAGGCTCAGGGGGCACTTGCATGCTGCCTTCCCACAGTCTGTAGACCTGAATAAAGGATGTGTAAGCTAACCACAGCTCTTGGGCTCTTTGTTTTTATTTTCTAACTGTCATTCGGTCCTGAGTATCTGGCATTGGATGATTGCCTTGGACCCGATTTTAACATAATGAAAAAGATACCTGACCTTGGACATGAAAAATAATGCAACAAGCAGGATAACCTATCACATGTGACAAAAGGAAAACAGGTTTGAAAAAAAGATCTCACTGAGATTGGAACATATGCTTTATTCTTAAAAGTTATGCTATGTGCTTATAACCCCACTGCTGTCTGGTTACCAAGGCTGTGAATCTCTACTGGATGAGACTTCAGCATTCCCATGAAGAAGAGCTGGTAGACTTTGAACCATCAACTATTATGGTAGTTGGCAGCACAATTCCTCAAACACAAGACCACCAGGGGTCTTGATGGAGAGTTGCTAATTTTAACATAATTGATAGCACCTAGCCTTCTTACTTTACTGATGTCAACTGAACTCAGGACAATGAATTGGCTGTTAGGATTTTGACCCAATGTAGTCATGAGACTTTTTGAAATTTAAATTAGAAGAGAGTAGTTTGTTGACTACCCTTGTCCTTTTCTACTGAGAGAAAACAAATTTACAAGGTCAAATTGCAGTTTCTGGCTGTCTTCTAAAACTCAAAAATCATTGCATCAAGATCTGACCCACACCAGAAAAGACCACACATTTTTCCCCCTGCAGAGGCTCCTGTGAAGTCGAGCCTGCAGGTGTGCCTTTGGGTTGACAGTGCATCTTCCTCTGGAGTATGCATGCTGCTTAATATTGGTTCTATAGAGAAGAAAAACCTTAAAATGAAAGCAAGATGTCTGTCACTAATCATTTTTCAATTCAACACAAGCAAAGTTCAGGAGTTTAGTTTACTGTGTTTCTTGTCTTTCTTTTTTTAAAACATCTTTACTGAGATAAAATCACATACCATACAATTTAATAATTTATAATTAAATTATTTTAGCATATTCATGTATATTATTTATATATGCTTATATACTTAGATAAACCTTGTAAGCATTTTGCTAAGTGAAAAAAATATGTAAACAACACGATTTTAGAATCTTTTTGTCAACTCAAAATGAAACTACACAGTTTGTCAATCATCTTGTCATTTGCCTTTATTTCCTAAACTCACTAATCTACCTTCTGTCTCCATGTATCAGTTCTAAGCAGTCACATGAATACAGTAATTTACTGTAGAGAGTTTTGTGGGGTTTTTTTATCACTTAACACAATTTTTTCAAGGTTTTTCTATGTTGTTATATGAGTCAGTACTTTATTCCTCAAGTAACATGTTCTGTTATGGATAAATAGATTTTTCATACCTCTCTTGATCGACATTTACGATAACTTCATTTGTTTGGCTATTCTTTTTTTTTTTCTTTTTCTATTAATCCGAGCACAATTGACTTTTACTGACCAGTTTAAGTGTTTCATTATTATTTCTTGGTAATTTGTTTCTTTTTTTTTTTAACTTTCAGTGAACATCTACAGAGATTTTGGATTTCCATTCATTCATTATTGCACTTTTCTCCCCGCCCACCCCACCCCCACCTCGTTTGCTCTTCTCCTTGAAAAGCAAAAGAAAAACTCCTTCTTTGATACACAATACTCACCCCCCCAGCACATTCCCACCCCTACCCCCTCCCCTACCCCAAGTATACTCCACTCTGCAGCCCTCATTCCGGACTCTTATGCTAATCATAATGCCCTAAAATATATTACTTTTAAACTATTCTCTCCCTCATTGGCTTCAATGCAGTAAACCTAATTTATCCAGTTTTTCTCAGTCTTTCCCCTACCCTGATCTCAGCCTCATTTTACAGCAATGGCACCATATAGTATTTGTCCTTTTGTGACTGAGATATTTCACTCAGCATAATGTCCTCCAGGGTCACCCATTTTGAATATTGCATGAGTTCCTTGTTTTTCAGTGCAGCATAGTATTCCATTGTGTGAATATACCACAGCTTCTCTATTCATTTGTTTGTTGATGGACACTTAGGTTGTTTCCAACTCCTTGTGAACAAAGCCGCAATAAACATGGGTGTGCATATATCTGCTTGGATGTCAGTTACAGTCTCTTCAGGGTATATTCCCCATAGTGGAATTGCTGGGTCAAATAGTATCTCTATTTGCAACTTTTTGAGAAAGCACAAAAACCAAGGTATATCATGGACCTAGGACTAAGACTAAGGACTGTAAACTTCATTAAAGAAAAGCTTGGAAGAATTTTAGTAGTCCTAATCCACAGCATAAAGAGTCTTCCATGTATCCTGAAAAATTAACCACTGGGAGAAGATAAAATAGATGAATGGGACCGTCTAAGAATCAAAACCTTATGCACATCCAAAAACCTCTCCAACAGGGTAAAATGGGAAGCCACAGACTGGGAAAAGTGTTTGGTAGTGACATGTCAGATAAGGGACTTATATCTAGAATTTATAAAATACTTGAGCACTACAACAAGATAAAGGCAAATAACCCAGTAGAAAAATGGGCACAGGATATGAACAGACACTTCACCAAAGAAGACATTCAGATGGCCAACAAGCACATTAAGAAATGTTCAAAATTCTTAGCTGTAAGAGAGATGAAAATCAAGACAACTATGAGATACCATCTCACCTCAGTAAGACTAGCAAAATTTAACAGAGCAGCAAACAACAAATGCTGGTGAGGTTGTGGAGAGACTGGAACCCTTATTCATTGTTGGTGGGAGTGTAAAATGGTAAACCACTGTTTGGCATGTACTGCCACAAACGTGGGAAAATTTCTTTGTGAACTTATATTTTATTACTCTTTAATACATACCTATGAGTAGAATTGCTAATATACCTAACTGCTCGTTGATACATCCTAGCCAGTAATATAAGGTGTTCTGATTGTCAATATCCCTATTAACCCTTTTTCTTTTTTTCTTTTTTTTTGTTTTTTTATTAATTTTGATAGACATTTACAGAGGTTTTGGATTTCCATTCATTCACTGCCGCACTTTTCTCCCTGCCCACCCCTCCCCACCAGTTCGCTCCTCTCTCCGAAAAGAGAAAAAATATTCCTTCATTAGTACACAATTCCTCCATCCCTTTCCCCCCACCCGCCACCCCGAGTACACTTCTCCATGCAACCCTAACTCTGGACTCCTGTGCTAACCATAATGCTCTTCTATTGTCTGACTCTTTGATTCCAATTATCCTCATGGATGTGAAGTAGTATCTCATAATAATTTTGATTTTCAGTTCCCCGAAAGCCTAATGATTAATGAAAGCATCTTGTTCATGTGCTTAGTGACGATCTTTCCAGGAAAAATTATCTTTTCATGTCTTTAGTACAGTTACAAAAAAAAGAATTTCTTTTTTATTAACACAAGTAAATTCTTTATATTTACAAAATATCTCTATGGTTATATGAGCTTTATGTGAAAATTCTTTTTTGTATTTTTTAGAAAGTGTTTTTGATGTTAATTTTGTGACTGTGTCATTTGAAGTACTTAGTTTTAATGTTGTATATTTTATTTATTTTTTCATACATTTATTTAAGAATTCTTTGAAAAATATGAGGTTATAATATTAATGCCTATATACATGCCTATATTTTTTTCAAAGAGTATGACTTACAACTATTTTATTTAAGTGTTGGTCTATTTTAAATTATTATTATTATTTTGTATATAGTACAATATGTACATCCAGCTTCTTGCTGGCTTTTTGTTTATTTGTGTGTGTGTGTCTGTGTGTGTGTTTTCTAGTTTGTAGTTATCCAATTTTCCTAATACAATCTGTGGAAAAGTCTAATAGTCCCTTGTTAAGTGATAGTCACACATTTGTCAAGAACTCTTCAACCACAGCTGTGTTAGTTACTTTTAGACTCTAATTTCTCTTCAGTTCATCTATACATCTATGCTTATGCTGATAGTCCACTTTTTCATATATTAATTTTATCTTGAATGTTTGATATCCAATCTCAGATATCTAGTAAATATTAAATACATATATCTGAAAAGATCTGGGCCAAAGACTGAAAGTTTTAAAAGTTTATAAATAGATAAATAACAAAGCTGAGTAGTAAAGCTACTGCCAAAATTGGCTGCTTAAAAATGATAAAAAAATTAGTTTATAAAGCCATAAAAGTTTTAGAGACGATAGAGCTGCAAACTGTAGAGATAAATAGCCAGACCATAGGCACATACTAAATAGTATTTTGATGTTACGTTTTCATGTTTGCTTCTCTTCTCAAGACCCAATTCATTCTATTACACGGTAGTCTACAATGTGAACATATTCTCTGAACTGCAGGACTTTCCCCACAACTCTTCTCCAGACTGCCAAGATCCATCTCTGCCTGCTTTTCTCATTTGGCCAGTTTCCTTTTTCTGCCCAAATTCTTTCTTCACTGTCATTAATCATAGCTTGGCATTCTTCCAGTCATCTGCGTAGGCAGGAAGCAAATGAGGAATGGGCAAAGTGCCACAGAGTTTAGGCAGGTAATGCAGCCAGGACTTTTTTAAAGGTACTAAATGATAAGGAAGCAGTGCTAGGGGCACAGTGGAGTAAGTCTTGGACTGCTAACCATAAGGTTGATAGTTGTAATCATCCAACACTTAATAGAGGAGAGATGAAGCAGTCTTCTATAAAGATTTACCCCTGAAATCCTATGTGACTGTTAGAATTGACTTAACAGCTATGTTGAGGTTTTTTTTTTCTTTTATAAAAATTTTATTTTATACTGGTTTACTGGGGAGGGGAGTGGTTACTCAAAGGGGCACACACTTTGATGGGGGGATGGATGGGTGGCTAAAGGAAATAGAAAAGATCCGATGTGAAAAACAATGAAAAGCTGTGCAATTCTTTTTAATTTTAAGTAAGAATTGAGCTGATGTTGAAGCAAAGGGTCAATAATTATGCACATACAAACTGTGGTCTTCAATAGGAATTGAAGCTCAACATCAAGAAGACTATGATTCTCACCACTGGGTTAGGTGGCAGCACTATGATAGATGGAGAAGTGATTGAGATTGTTAATAATTATAGCTTGCTCAAATCCACAACCAACACTCTTAACACCAGCAGTCAGGAAATTAAAAGACGAAATGCATTGGGAAAATCTGCTATCTTGGACCTTTCCAGAGTGCTGAAGAGTAATGATGTCAGTCAGATACAAAGGTGCACCTAATCCAGGCTATAGTCTTCTCAATGACGTGTTAAGCTTCGGATAGTTGGACGATGACTAAGGATGTCAGAAGAATAGATGCCTTCGAATTGTGGTGTTGGAGAATAGTCTTGAACTGCCAAGAAAACAAATAGGTCTGTTTTGGAGAGGGTGAAAGCAAGTCTTTTCTTGGAGGCTAGGATTTTGAAGCTCTGCCTTACTTACTTTGGGCATGTGTCCAGGAGTGTTCAGTCCTTGGAGAAAGACAGCATGCTCAGAAGGGTGGAAGACAGTGAAGGAGAGGGAGGCCTTGAGTGAGATGGATTGATATAGTAACTGGGGTGATGGGGGTTGATGTGTCAGAGTTAGTGAGACTGGCTCAGGACAGGGAAGGATTCAGAGCTGCTGTACATAGGGTCACTATGCATCTCAGGCTACTCAACCAGTAACATTCTATTATAGGTTTGGAAGCAGGAGTGGCATCCCCTTCCTACAGAACAAGCCTCTAGAAACTCTGTCAACTTTGATAAATATGTTGATAGTTGTAGAGGGGCTTTAAGCTTTTTGTTCATAGGGTCGGTATGATTCATTCTCGACTTAAAGACAATCAACAACAACAACATGCATATACAAACCCACAGAAGTATATTTTTTTAATTTCTTGCATAAAAACACAGTTGATTTCTCTTTTTTATAGATAAAAATTATCCATATTATAGCAAAGTATCCCTCAAGTGTTTAAATAGAAAAAAATAAAACTATATGCATGCAGCATTATTAGATTTTGGAAAGACTAAGTAATAAGCTCCCTTCTCTGTTATTCCACATATTTTCACATAATAAAAATTAAATAATTTAAGTATTAGTTACAATGTTTAAACATTTCTAACCATTAATTATGTATTATCTTGTGTTCCTCATGAAAATTATCCAAAAGAGGAAGTTGAGGCCTGTGGGTTTTTTAATGTGCAGTGGAGTCAGAACCAACTCACAGCTACATCTCTAGAACTTTCTCAAAGACTAAATCCCACTGCAGGAGATTTTCTCTTTTGCTCCCATGGAACAGCTGATGAATTAGAACCACTTACTTTTGGGTTGATAGAGCAACTCCTTATCCACTAGGCTGCCAGAGTTCCCTGAAGCATACATTATTGTTGTTTGCCATCTAGTCAGACTTGACTTATGGCTGACCTGCCAGAGACTTTTGAGAAGCAGTTAATCAGACAGGAAGAGATTGCCAATCCTTCTTCCACAAATCAGCTGGTGGAATAGAACTATACTCCTTTGGGATTGCAGCTTCTTGCTGCTAGGTCATTGGAAAGTTGAAATTCATAGACTAATAATTGCTATGCATCAGAAAGCTGGACAATGACTAGGGATGATAGAAGAGAACAAACAGGTTCATCCTAGAAAGGGTGAGAGCAGGCTGCTCCTTGGAGGCAAGGATTCTGAAGCTTTTCTGATATACTTGTTGCAAGCAGGGATGCCATGCTTGGCAGGGTGGAAAGACAGTGCAAGAGAGGAAGGCCCTCAATGAGATGAATTGAATCAGTGACTGTGGTAACGGAGGTAGGTGTGTTGGAGACAGTGACATTGGCACAGGCTAGAGCAGGGTTTAGCGCTGATGTACATAGGGTCACTATGAGTTACAGGCAACTCGGCACATAACAACAACAACAACAACAACAACAATTCCAACAATAATGTAAAAAGTTAGAGGGTACAACTTATGCCGTGAAATTTATTGATGCACTATCATGAGTTTGAAAGTTAATCCTTAATATACAGAAAAGGATAAAAAGTAAGATCCTCATGATAATGTTTTTATTACCCTGCATTCTCACATCATTGCCCGCATAACCTTCTAAACTCCTGATAATCATTCTAGGCCTCGTGTGAAACTATTAAACTATTCCTGCCTTAACCTTCTTCAAGGGCCACAAACTCAAATGTCTTCTTGAGGTAGAACAGTCAAGATAAATACTAAAAGTTCACAGAAATAAAGAGTTACAAAACATTAAGGTATCTTTGACAAGCTTGAGCGGGTATGTCTCTATGTTTCACCAGTAGTGTTATTAAAAAAGTAGAACCCCCCCCCAATATTTGAGCTAACACTAGTGTATGTCTACAGTTGCAAACATAATATACAGGCTGCTATTTGTGACAGTTTTTTTTAGTCTCTTAAGTGTTTTCATGCCTATAGCAACACAATTTGCCATTTCTCCTATTTTTAAGACTTGAAACTTTTCACTTTGATCATTGGCTTGGTTTTTTGTTTCTTGGTTTTGTGTTGTTGTTTTTTGTTGTTGTTGTTTTATTTTTTAATTTGTAAGGGTGAATTACACCAGTGGGTGAGGGCTAAGGAAAACTTTTGCCCTTTTCCAAGTACTTTTCACAAATGTTTTTATAATTCAATGCTCAATGGATGTTCTTCCATACATTTTGGGTTTTATTAAATTTCCCCAAATTTATCAAAAGAGACAAAACAATAAGAAAACAAATACTGTTTATGCTTATGTGTGTCAATCTAATCTATTGCAGAAAATCAGGGGTTAATAATTCACCTTTTATTTAAGGTAGGAAATACAAATACTTCTGAATAAAGAAGTCCTTATGGCATAGTATTTAAGAGGTCAGTTGCTAACTGAAAGATCAGTAGTTCTGAACTACCCCCTATTTTATAGGATATAGATGGGGCATTGTGTTTTCCTAAAGATTACTGCCTTAGAAATCCCATGGTGTAATCTCACTTTGCCCTGTTTTCAACTTTGCCTCTGTGTCTGAACCAATTCATAGCCGATCTTCCTTTTGAGTTTCCAAGGTTATAAATTGCATGTCTTTCTCCAGGAAAGCCATTAGTGTATTTGAATTGTCAGAGTTGTGGGTTTTTAGTTTGTGGCCTGTCTAATTCCCTATAGACTCAGCCACCAGGGCACCTCCTTCTTATCAATTTATAACCAACTCAGAACTGACTCTCAAGCAGGTTTTCAGAGGCTGTAAATTGCCTGAGAGGAGATTGTCTTTCTTTCGCTGGTGGAGATGCTGGTGGATTCAAACCACTAGAGAAGAGCCAAACAACTCCTTACCCTCTAGGCCACCAGAGTGCCCTCAGTTACCCTCTGGTCAACAGATCGATAAAGCAGTCTCTTAATGATTGGGAGATGTATTTCTACAAACATAGATTTCTCTCTATTAAACTAATCAATTGTGTAAGCTCTCTTAATGAATCTTATCTTTTCTTGGCTTTTTCATCCATACAACATCATTAGAATTAGATGTAGATTAATTTTTTTATTCATTTTAATGAAGATTTACAGAGATTTGGGATTTTCATTCATTCATTGTTGTACTTTTTCCTTTACCCCCTTCCCCCAGTTCATTCCTCTCTTTGAAAAGCAAAAGATAAACTTCTTCGTTGGTACACAATCCCCCCCTAGGTCCTGCCCCTGCCCCCGCCCCCCTGTGCCAATGCATTCCACTATGGAACCTTAATTCTGGATTCCTGTGATAATCACAACATGCTATCATATATCACTTTTAAACTGTTCTCTCCCTAATTGGTTTCAGTTCAGTATACATAATC
>NW_006399806.1:12643312-12644633 GCF_000299155.1 Elephantulus edwardii | reverse complement strand
TTAATTTTTTTAAAAACACCAAACCCACAAAACATCTGAATCATTGCTTAGTTGAAAGAGAATTCAGTTACTGCTTCCTCTGATAGTCTCTGTGGCAGCTCTCCTGGATACGTTGTTGTAATGGCCATTAATATGATTTATTTGTGGTGTTTGCTGGCTTCCTCAAGCTAAATGTATACAGGATATAATAAATAATTTTGTTTAGTCATTTATGAGTCTGAATGACCAGTGCATATTCTACTCTCAAAATAGCTCCCTTTCCTATTCAGTCCATTCAGAATTATCACATGAAATTCATATACTTTTAACCTTCTCATTAAAAGCATTAGAGGAGTCCTTACTGTCAAGTATTATTGACTTTCCTGTAACATCCTATTTACATTCTGTATTCTGAGTTTTCAGTCCTCTATTAATATTTCTGTTAATATCTTTGTGCCATTTTATCTCTTCTCGTTAATAATAATGTCATATGTATCAGGTTCAGCATGCCTATTTTCTTTTCTCATTAAAGTGAGTATACATTTCTTTAAGCTTATATTGTGCATATATTAATAGTTATTTGACTGTAATCTGTTGTTATGACTGTTCGTTCATATGTCTATCTTAGTGTAGAATTAGTGGTTCATAAAATAAAGTCCTAGATTCAGATATATTATTAAATGCAATTTCAAAGCAAGACGCTTGTTTTGTGTAGATAAGCCATTTCCTGACTTGAATTAAATTGAAACACTAAAATGAGCATTAAAATCTAGTGCCCATCAACAAACGAATAAATAGAGTAGCTCTGGTATATTCACACAATGGAATACTATGCAGCATTGAAAAACAAGGAACTCAGGAAATATTATGCAAAATAGATGACCTTGGAGGACATTATGCTGAGTAAAATATCTCAGTCACAAAAGGACAAATATTACATAGGGCCACTGTTGTAAAACAGGACTGACATAGGGGTTAAGGAAGACAGAAAAGGAGGAGAGGAATGATGTATCCGACATTGAAACAGATGAGGGAGAGAACTGTTTAAAAGGGACGTATGAATGGGAATATTTGTTATTACAGAAGTCCAGAGTGAAGGCTCCATAGTGCAGTGGACTTGAGGTGAAGGACTGCATAACAGTGAAAGAGTTTTCCTTTTTCTTTTCAATTAGAAGAGTGAATTGGGAGTAGGGCGTGAGTGGGAAGAAAGTGCATCAATGAATGACTGGAAACCCTAAGTCTCTGTAAACTTTCAATAAAAGTAATTTTTAAAAAATCTATTGGAATTGTTATTGAAAAGTTACTTAAATATATGATTGATTTTAAGAGAGCATGAAAGAGG
>NW_006399806.1:12638833-12640804 GCF_000299155.1 Elephantulus edwardii | reverse complement strand
AAGACCGCATAACGTTTGAGAATCCATAAACTGCTGAGGCTTCTCATGAAATTAGTCCCAAATGGAGAACTTTGGAACCTTTACTGGAACTAGTTAAACTTCAGCAATAACATGATGTTTTGGAAGCACATTCCCTTTGAAAGAGAGAACCAAAACTCAAATTGTTCTAATATCTTTAGTAAATGATGAGATCTCTAACCTTGAGTCAAGTGTGACTGATGACAATCACTACTGGGTTTCTGAGGTTGTAAATCATTACAGGAGGAGGATTTTTCATCATCTTTCTCCCTTGGAATGGACTATGGATTTGAATTATCCAATACAAAATAATATTAGAGCTTCTACTATCTTCAGTAAATCCAGCTATATATAAAAGATTCCAAGCAAATCAACAGAGCAGGAAAATAGGCCTGATGATCTATTAAAGTCAAAATGGACTAAGGAAAATTGGTTAGCGTGTGAGAATGGGGTCATGTATATCTGCTAACATAAAGACTAGTGGCAAACCCACCCGGTAGGATCTCAGGAGAAAAGTATGATAAGATGCTTTCTTGAAAATTTACCATAAAAAATATCATCAAGAAAACCATATGGGACAAATTTATCCATACTATTTAAAGCTGTATGAGTTGCAATCAATTCTTTGCCAATAATTTTATTGTTCAGTTAGCATATGAAAACCAACATGTGTGGTCTCAAGGCAAGAAGCTGCACTGCAATCCCAGAGTTACAGGGTTTGAATCCACCAGATGCTCTGCTAGTGAAGGAGGGTCAATATCCTCCGGAACCAGTCTGATGCAATTTGACAGTGTACACACACACACACACACACACACACACACACACACACATATCAAACAAAGAAAATAAAAAAAAAGAAAACAAAGATGTGTGCCAGCCAGCCAGGTTTAAGAACTTGCCTAAGAATATTGATTGTGAAGAATCCATATTGATTCCAAAATAAGAATCAATAAATATTTTTACCATTTATTTATTCCACTGCTAGTGTATTCTGACAGAGGACTTAACCAGACAGTGATGCTTATTATTAAATAAGAGAAAAATGATATAGGGAAAAAATAAGACATACAGCCAATAGATAATTATCTACTCCAAGTCATAGAAGATTAATTGACATAAAGTGACACATTGATATTGTAATTCAAGAAAGTAAGAAAAATGGTAAAGTATGACTTATTGTGATAAAAATGGTTAATTTTGAATGCATAATTAAGAACATAAAGCAAGTAATTTACTCAAGTGAGTGATACTAGGTACAGATTTTGTCAAAGTTCAAACTGTATACTGTTGAAGTATTACACAATAACTTGTTCTTGTTAGGTGTCGTTGAGTTGAATATGACTCATAGTCACCCTATGAACAAAAGACCTGAACTCTGTTCTATCCTATGCCCTCCTCACAATTCCTGACACACAAGAGCCATTGGAGCAATTACCATATCAATCTACCTTGTTGAGGGTCTTTCTCTCCTTAATTAACCCAGCACTCTTCCTAGCATCGTCACTCTCTCCAAAGATTAGCCCCTCCTAGCAACACTCCCAAAGTATGTGAGGCAAAGTCTCTTCATTCTTGCCTCCAAAGGCACCTCTCCAAGACACCTGTGGTTCATAATGTTTTCAAAGGTCTGTTATTTAGGCAATAGATCTCCAAGTATAAAACCAACGCCAGAAAGGCTGGTAACTTTCTCAAAATAAAACTATTTCATAATCTCAGAGATTGAGATTTGGTCTCAGGGAATTGGACTGTTATACATATTAAAATCATTGTATAATCTAAGTCTTAATTTGAGGTTCCTGAGATACTGAAAATGATATATATCAAGAAATGAAAGTAATCAACTGAAATGTTGCTGTTGTTATGTGCTGTTGAATTGACTGCAACCCATAACACCCTATTTACAACAACTTTGAACCCAGTCCTGTCCATCCTAGTCTCACTAATTCCAACACA
>NW_006399806.1:12636938-12638228 GCF_000299155.1 Elephantulus edwardii | reverse complement strand
TGTTGTTTTTGTGTACCATCAAGTCAGAACCGATTCATAGCTAACTCTCCCCTCCAGCAGATTTTCAGAGGCAGTTAATTGCATAAGAGGAGATTGTCCATCCTTCTTCCACAGAGAAGCTAGTGAATTCAAACTTCATGCTTTAGGGATAACATCATGGTTCCTTTTCACTAGGCCACTAGTGCTCTACAATTACTATGTACCATCTATTAAGTATATGTCATTTATCTTCTCTTGGATTAAATTTAATTAGTATAAGTTGGGGATAAGACTATTTACCACATGACATGTAGCACTTAACCTTTAGCTTTCAGCAAAAAAAAAACACTTACTGTTGAACATGATGACTCTAGTAAACATCAGTGCTTCTTATTATTTGCAGATTAAGTATATTTAGACTGAAATGTTATAAGAAATATAATTATAGCTTAGGACAGAAGGTACAATTTGAATGTAAGTATTTGCAAGCCAACAGCATAGAGATGACAGTGGTTGAAGTTTCTTTGGAACATAAGTGTAGGTATTAATTAAATATGCTATTAAAATTATTTTCATTACTTTCTTTTTCCTTTTATAAATGTGACAGCTAAAACATTTTCAAATGCACTTGGTGCCCTCTTTTGTGGCACTGGTAGAGTTCTAAGGGAGAGGGCTGTTTTCAACCCATTCAATAAAACAGAATGAAAATATATTGGCTACACGTTGCCATCTGTGCATCTGTGTACACATGTTCAAGATTAAGTTTGAAATATCTGACGGATTGTCTAAAAAGACAACTTTATCTTGGAGTTCTTCAGTCAGGGTGCTCCTCGGAGGTTCAGACAGTGAGATTCTTGCTCTTGCTTTGGACATGCTATCAGGAGGAATTAGTGTCTGAAAGGGACATCAGACTTGGAAAAGTACATCAGGGAAAGAAAAGAAGAGCCTTAATTAGATGGTTTGTCATCATGATTGAAAATATGTGATTAAGCACAGTGTAGATGGTGAGAATAGGACTCTTAATCTGCTATACATAAGGCCAGTGTCCTCAGAGGCATGGAGATTGAAACTTTGTTACTCTTGCTTTGGACATCTTATCAGGAGTAACTAGCCCCTGGAAAGGGAAATCAGGTTTGGGAAAACAGGTCAATGAAAGAGGAAAAGCAAAAAAAAAAGAAAGAGGAAAAGCCTTAATTAGATGGATTAACCCTAAGATTAAAAATATGTTGCTAAGTGTAGTGTAAATGTTGAGAATAGGACTTTTGATTTTTAAGGCTAATGCCTTAAGACATAGTACATCAGAATCTACTC
>NW_006399806.1:12631146-12636206 GCF_000299155.1 Elephantulus edwardii | reverse complement strand
TTTTGAGCTGTGGTGCTGGAGAAGAGTGTTGAGGGTACCATGGACTGCTAAGAAAAAAGATTCATCTAGGAGAGGGTTAAACCAGGCTGCTCCTTGGAGTCAAGGATTCTGGGGTTTTGTCTGACATACTTTGGACATGTAAGGAGGGACCAGTCCTTGGAGAGGGACATCATGCTTGGGAGGGTGGAGGCACGGCAAAGGAGGGGAAGAACCTATATGAGGTGGATTGATTCAGTGATTGGGGTAATCGGGATGGGTGTGTCAAAAGCAGTGCTATTGGCACAGGTTAGAGCAGGGTTTCAGACTGTTGTACATAAGGTCACTATGAGTCACAAGCGACTCGACGTCACATTACGACAACAATGAACAGTCATCCTGAAACCTGCTCTGTCCTGTTTCATCCTCATCATCTTTGAGACACTAGAGTCCATTGCTGAAATCACAGTGTCAATCTGTCTCATTGAAGGTCTCCCTCTCTTTTGCTGACCCTCCATCTTCCCAAACATGTTATCCCTCTTGAAGGTATAGCCTTGCTTAGCTGCTATGTGTTCAAAATGTGAAAGAAGTTTCATCATCCTTGCCTCCAGGGAGCACTCTGGTTGCACCTTTTCCAAGACATATCTGCTTTTTCTTTTGTCAGTCCACATGATATTTAGTACTTTTTTCCAGTTCTACGACTCAAAGATATCAGTTATTTTGTCATTCTTATTCATTGTCTAGCTCTCTGATGCAGAGTAGGTCTAAATTGTTAAGACCATGGCCTGAATTAGGAGCACCTTAATCTGCACACTGACATAATTTCACTTCAGCATTTTGGAGAAGACCCTGACAGCCTACTTGTCCAATGCAATATGTCATCTGATTTCCTGACTGTTAGTACCAAAGGTGTTGATTGTTGATCTAAGCAAAATGAAATAATTTATAATTCCATTGGGACCATTTAGACTTGTCAGATTTGCTTAAGTGTAACACGTACATATATTGTTGATGTGTGCTGTTGAGTTGAAACTGACCTTTGGTATTAAGAATTTATTGCTCAAACTGTTTTCCCTAGCCATTGACTGAATTTATAATATGAATATGCAAATAGCATGTGCTAGCCTTTCCACAAGGAGATTGGCTAGTCTCTCCATTAAAGCAGACCCAGAAGCATAATAGAACTTCACCACCAGCAAAGGAGAAGCAGACATGCAGTGCACATTCTTTAGGGTCAGATATTCTTATACCAGCTAGACCTGCAGCAGTAGCTGTTTCTGAAGCAGAGGACCAAAAACCCAACATAAAAATGGGACTCATCTTGGAAATGCTCTCCTCTCTGCCTCATGGGATCAGAGCCAAGAACATTTGCCCAAGTTTGTTGGACAACTGAGGGGTTGGGGAGAGGAGAATAGTCATAATTGGCAGTACTGAGAGCTTTGTAATACCAGCCTAAAACTGTGAAGTTCAAGGCTGAGACACCTGTGAGTACATGTCAGCAGCTGTACTGAGTGGTTGTATTCTGGAATTGACTGGAATTATAGCCTTTTGACATCACTAGTATGGTTCTATGTGGTCTGTGGGGTATCACATTATAATTTAGATGTAGGAAAGCAATAAGGTAAGGTTTGGGATGAGTATAGAAATATTTCCAAGAGCATAGCGTCACATCTAACCTCATGGGAATTGGTTTTGTGTTTGTTGATGTGTTGATGGGAACAGTTCCTTGTTATGGAGTTGGGAAAGGTCTGATAGTATCATTTTCAATGGCACTTGCTCTTTTTTATATGGCCCATGCTGACTCTCCAGTATGTTTTCAGAGGCTGTCAATCATGTGGGAGATTTCTCATGCTTCTCCTGTGGAGCAGCTGGTGGGTTTTAACCTCATGCTTTTGGATTACTGCACAACATCTTATCACTTAGGCCATTTGATTTATTTTTCTCTGAAAAATAAATAAATATGATACAATAGATAGAAGTTGTTTTCAACAGACAACTGTTGGCCGCATATAGTGGGATATCAGCGAAATAAGATTTTTTTAGACATAAAATAGTTTTAATGATAATTATAAATATTTCAACAATCACCATATAAATATAATTTTGACTACAGATATATCTAAGCTTTGTTTTATTGAGTAAAACTTTAAATTAAATATTTCAAAATTAAATTTCTGTAAAATATCAAAAATCTTGATATATTTTATTTCATTTTTATTACATTACAATTTATTTTACTGCTATCCACAAAGTATATTGTGTTTAAAAAAAAGCAACAAATTCTCTTTTATAAAATGCATACATAATGCCAATCCTCTAATGACATTTTTAATGTTATTAAATATTATCTTACTATTAGAGAATGATATTTTGTTACTCAAGTTACAGTAAAATTAGAGTGGGAATATTAATTTTATAATATAAAACATGGTTCATATAGAGTGAAAAGTTATTGTTCATATTTTCCAGTTTTTAATAAACATAAGCTGACCTAAGATTTAGAATATAATTTCTTACTTGAGAAAATATTCAGTTTTAATTTGCTTTTTTTAAGGAAAACTTTAGCAAAGATCACCTTAGTAAAATAAAAAGGAATGAAATCAATGTGAAAAATACCAGTATTCATGAAATATTGCACAATAGATACTAATCAAGAACAAACAGTAGTTGTGACATATGTAAGTAACTAACAGACAATTATAGTGTAAGGCCATTGCCATAAAAAGCTAGATATTTAAAAATACTCACCAGTGGGCCACATCATGATAGAAAGAAGATTGAAATTGTTAATACTTTGATCTTGCTTGGATTCATAATCAACACCCTGGTACCAGTAGTCAGGAGTTCTGGAGGCGTATAGCATTGGAAAAGTCTCCTCCTTTTAGGGACCTCTCTAAAGCCCTGCAGATCATTAATGTCAGTCTAAATACTAAGGTGCACCTGATTCAAGACATAGTCTTTCCAATCACTTGTTATTCATCTGAGAGCTGAACAATTAATAGGAAGATCAAAGAAGCATCAATGTCTGAATTGTGTTTCAAGAGTCCTCAGTATTCCACAGACTGCTAAAAGAACAGATATATTCTAGAGAAAGTGAAAACAGAAGGCTCCTGGGAGACAAGAATGGTGAAGTTTTGTCTCAATTACTTTGGGCATGTTACTAAGAGAGGTTATTCCTTAGAATGGGACATTGTGCTTGGAAAGGTGGAGGGTCCATGAAAGAGAAGAAAACCCTCAATGAGATGACTTGACACAGTGACTAGAGCAATGGGCTCAAGTGTGTCAGAAATTATGAAAACCATTTAGGATAGGACAGGATTCAAGTCTGTTGTCTGTAGGGGTTTCCATGAGTTGTACTTGATTCCACAGCACTTTAACTACAACAAAGAAAGTTTACACCCATGTGAATTTAATCTTGGAGGGATACAAGTGATAAGAAGGGCAGAAAAGGAGAGTAAAAAATAGTTTGGTGAGGGTAAATGTAATACACAATACAGGGTTGATTCAAACCGAAAACTCAAACTCAGGGCCATCTAGTAAGGAGCTGATTCGTAGCTGACCCGCCACTGGAATTCAGAAGCTGTTAATCACATGAGAGGAGATTTCTCATCTCTCTCATGGACCTGATTAGAAACACCAGAGATACAACCTTTGGGTTAGTGGCACAACACCCTATAGATTCTGGCACCAGAACTCAAGAGATTGATTAAACATTGTAACTAATTATCATATTAAAAAGTAGTTTATTCTAAAACAGCATGCCTAAGAACGATAATATGAAAACACTTAATACTATCTGTAAACTTTGACTCAAAGAGCAATTAATGGGATTGGAGGAAAATATGAATCTTCATGAGATAATTTTAAAAAAAGAATATGTCCTTGATTATGATTTTAAAGTATGATTAAACCTTGCATTATCACTATATTCTATTTTCTTACTAATTTTTTATAAACCAGTTTGTGCAAAAATAAAAGGTCTTTAAACGGTGAGAATGATTTTGTTCAATAGCTAACCTAAACCATGGTGCTCTACTGTCCTAGTTGGTAAGGAGCTGTGCTACAAACTCAAAGGCAGGCAGTTCAAATCCACCAGCTTCATCTCAGAAAAAAGATAGACAATATTTTTACATGTGATTTACAACCTCTGAAAACCCACTGGAGGATCCACTATGAGTTGGATCTGATTTAATGGTAACAATTTTGTTGTTGTTTAATCAACAATGTTACTATTAGAACCATCCCAGCCTTTCTGTGGAATAAAAGGTCTGTCAATCTACAAAGCCAATAAGGTTGCTGTGGATGTGAATAGACTTAGAGGGCAACGGGTTAAGTCATTCAATGTAAATGGCACTGTAACAACTCTGAACTTTATCTTTCATATCTGACAGAGGATAATTGATTGATGTCCTCGCCGTTGGACTGTTAAATCAATCAATGTCTTTGAGCTTAGGTGTAGTGTCCTATAGGTTGCTGTCAGCCAGTCACTGTACGGTACAAAGATAATTAGGCATATCTCATTCTGGGAGGCATGAGGCACTTCTGATGGTTACTCTGACTCTTAAGATTCCTCCAGGACCTTAGCAAATTATCTTAGAGCTGTACATTGTTCAAAATCTTCCACTGAAACCCATCCTACATCCCTTTGCAAATTGGTAGAAGGATCTCTCCTTATGATAACTTACACATACTGATTCTCGCTTGGTGTTTGCTACTCAAAAATTTCATTTAGAATTTCATAAGGATTATATGGCTTATCAGTCATTCCATGGATTTTTTTTCATTCTATAGATTTTTAATATAACAATAAAAAGCCCTTTTTTTCTCTTCCAAATACTAATGGTTTGCATAGTCAGTAACGCAGCAACATTATCACAGGGACTAGATGATAGTGTAACTCCCAGCAGCCCTATATTTCTATTTTCCTCCTTTTTAAAGAGCTATTGTTCTCTGAAAATAAATATTGGCAGATCTGCCAATGGAGAGATGTGCAAGGGAAGCCAAGAATCAATGTTGACTAAACAAAACCTGAAATCTTCCCAAGAAGACTGATAACAGGAAGATTGACTGTCTTTTTTTTTTTT
>NW_006399806.1:12614742-12630861 GCF_000299155.1 Elephantulus edwardii | reverse complement strand
AAAAATAATGCCCTAAAATAAAATACTTTTAGACTATTCTCTCCCCCATAGACTTCAATGCCGTAAACATATTTCATCCAGTTTTTCATTTTTGTCATTGAAAAATAGAAGCAGATATAAGGCACAAATCCATGTGGGGAAATTCCATGTACACAACAACAAAAGGTAGCAGAAAAAAGAGATACTTAAGAATATTCAGAAGAAGAAAAGTAAAATATAAATTAAATTACTATGAAGCTTTCGGATAACTTATTCTAATAAATTTTGGATCACTTTCTATGCATTTGAAAGTTATACAATGAATAAAGGTGACAGAACAAAAATCAATCCCTTTTAGTTGTGGTGTTAAGAAGAGTGCTAAGTAACTTATGGACTGCCAAAGGTACAAACATCTCTTAGAGAAGGCACAACCAGGATATTCTTTAGCCAAGAATGGTAAAACTTCATCTCACATACTTTGGGTATATTGTATGACATTCTTTGCTATTAAGTCAGAACCAACCCATAGCTGAATCTCCAGCAGCATTTGGACACCAGTTTGGAGCTGGAATTCAGTTTGGGAAGTTGTCTGGAGCTGCTGGATTCTACAGAGGTTTGTTTTCTGGCTCTGATGAGAATTTGGGCACCAGTTTGGGGCTGGAATCCAGTTTGGGAAGTTGTCTGTAGCTTCCAGATTGTACAGAGGTTTGTTTTCTGGTTCTAGTGAGGCTTGGGTATGGAATGTTTACAAAGCTATACAGGTATTCAGGTCTTTCATTAATAGGATCACTATGACTCATCTACGACTTGATGGCACTTAACAACAGCGTAGAGAGAGTACTGTTGCCCTAGTGCATAGAAAGTTATGTTCCCAAGCCACAGGTGGGTGATTTTAATCTGCAGCCCTCAAGCCTAGTTTTAATTGTTATTGGTCAAACATTCTTCTAAGTGGTATAGCACTGGTCTGTCCATTTGCTGTACAGAGGTAACTTGTGGTTGCTGTGATGCTAAACACTGTGACACTGATGCATCACATGTAATAATGGTTACCCATGGTGGACAGTGTTTGGTGGAGTTCCACACTTAAAACAAGCTTGGAAGCAGGAGTGGTATCCACTTCAAAAATATCTGGCCTCCGGAAACTCTATGAACTTGGAGAAACAACGAAAGTTGTACAAGTATTCAGATCTTTCATTCAAAGGGTTGCTATGAATCATCTATAGCTCCACGGCACTTAACAACAACAACTACAAGAAGCGTATAATATGATTGACTAAGTGTGTCAAAGAAAATAAGTATAGGGGGGGAAAATAAGAGAAAGATAAGACTGTAGATTTTCAGAAGTTAGCTGTATCTCTATTTATTGCTACTTAGGTATATGGAAGTTGGACCATAAATAAGGAAGACTGAAGAACTGATACCTTTGAATTGTGATGTTGGGAAAGAGTACTGAGTATTCCATGGACAGTCAAAGAATAAACAAATCTCTTTTGGAGGAAGTGCAACTAAAGTGCTCCTTAGAGGCAGGGAAGGGAGAACCAACTCATAGCTGACACCTCATTGGGTTTCTGAGACTGTAAATGGAAGGAGAGCTGAGCATATTTCTCTTGTAGAGCCATTGGTGGATTCAGACTGCTAGAGAGGAGTACATTATGGATTAGCAACACAACTTCAGGCCAATAGAACTCCATACAGTTATATCACATCATACTCGTTCTCTGCCCTCATTTGGTTCAGATGTATAGAGACCTTCTGCTGGGTTTCCATGGCAGTAAATCCTAACAGTAAGAGGTTACTCATCTTTTGCTCTCAAAGTAAATAGGTGGATTCAAAGACCTTTTAAAGATGCACCCTTTTTGTTTGCAGCACACTAGGTCATATACCCTGGTGTACAAGTTGTCATACAGCAATAAATTGTGGTTACCGTGAGGCTGAACACTGTGACACTGATGTGTCAAATGCATTAATGGTTAGTTACCCAATGCAAACAGAGAGTGGGATGGAGCTCCCCGATCAAAACAAGCTTGGAAGCAGGAGTGGTATCCACTTCCATAATAGCTTGCCTCTGGAAACCCTATGAACCTGGAGAGAGTATGAAACACACCCAAGTGTTGAGGACTCTCCTTCATAGGGACTGTGACTCAACAGCACTTAACAACAACAACAACCTTAAGTACTAGACCGACAAAGATTCCCCATATGCATAGAAAGAAAGATAATCTGTGACTAATTTTGTAGTGAGTTGACCTTCTAACTAAAAACTCTGCAGTCAAATTTGCCAGCTGCCTCTTGAGGGAAAGATATACAATCACTTCTCATAAATATTTACAGCCTTGGCAACCTGAGGGAGGTTCAATATGAGTAAGACTTGACTCAAAAGGCTGTGAACTTTGTTTACAAATATAGATATAGATTATATAGATATAGACATAGGTATAGATGTGTGTATGTGTATGTGTGTGTGCATGTATGTGTATAAATGTGTACATATATGTTTTTGTGTGCATCTATATATGCATTTATATCTATATATCTCTATCTCTATCTCTATCTGATCTAGCTCTATTTATCTCTATCATCTGTACCTATATCTATATTTGTATCTTATCTTTGTCGAGAGCTCTGGTGATCTAATAGTAAGGAATTGAGCTGCCAACCCAAAGGTATATGGTTCAAGTCCACCAGCTGCTCTGCAGGAGCAGAAGGCATTTCCTTCTGAATGTGTTTTCAGAGACCAACTTGAGGACACAACAACATACAGCTTTGTAATTATGAACTTGTACTGCCTACCCCAAGGCAGTCAGTTTAAATTTCACCAGCTGCTGAGGGAGAAAGAAGAGCAATCTCCTTCCATGTTACTTACAGCCTCAGAAACTCACTGGAGCGTCATTTATGTTGAGTTCTCCTAAAGAAAGCCTGACCTCCAAAGAATGCATGAAGCAATCCCTCTTGACTCTTCTTCTGCATTTTCACATTGTGACAGCTTTAGTGTCTGCAGAAATTTCTCCTCATTGACTGACATCACTCATGATTGGCAATGCTTCCTTTTTACACAAATTTGAAAACAACAAAATGATGCTGATGGATTGAGAGTTATTGCCAGACTTAGTAGAAACTATGCAGTGTGGAATTACTTGCTAGAAAGCTGAGCTTTTCAGAGTTGAACTTACAGAACATGAGTTTTCCCCAGAAATAAAGTATTGAATTGTAAATGTCCCTCTCCAGGATTCATATTGTTCAAAACGTATTAATTTTAAAAAAATTATTGCAATTAATTTGCACCTGCATTTGAAGCAATCAGTGTCCCAAGTAATAGAGCAGGTGAGAGGGAGGACAGTCTTAACTGAGCTTTAGAAAACAAAATAATAGTGAAAGATACATTGAAAAGAGGGGTAATGGTAAATCAAAGTCAAAGAACTGTGTGCAATCTCATGTTGTAATAAATCTTACTAGTGCAATGTGCAGATTAGTAGGTATATGGTGTCACTTCAGTGGTTCCATCCTCCCATAAACTCACTGCCATTGAGTCAGTTCCAACTTGCAGTTGACCTCCTTCGGTTTCTGAGGTTTTAAATCATGACTGGAGACTGCTCATTTTTCTCACTTGGAGCTGCTGGTGGGTTTGAATCACTGGAGATGTATAGCTGTTGCATTAGAAATTGTTGTAAATACCTCCGTTCTAATGGTCACATAGGATAATTTACAAACAGTGCCTCCTTCTAAACCATCAGCTGTTAGAGAATGGGACTTTTTCGTGTTCAGGCTCAGCACCTAGCATCTGTGCCTGATATTCAGCAGATGCTCAGTGAATTTGTTTTAAAAATAATGCATATCTTGATTCGTTGCTATTATTACTAAAGCATTCAGATACCTTGCTAATGATCTACGTCTTAGACACACCAAGTCCTTTTCTGCCAGTTTGACTTCTCTTACAGGAATTACCCTATTAAGCATGTAAACCTCACCAGCTCTTTTTTGCTTTGGGCAGTGATGTCAAGATCTCAGCTCACACCCAAGCTACTGCTTACTGCACTGCTATGGAGTTAAGCAGAGCCCTCAGGGTTGCTCCCTGGCTTCAACAGAGAAGCATTTAATTAGCCACTTAACTTCCTCAGGTGTAGGGGACTGACTTCCCTCTTCTGCTAATGAGGTCTGTGTGTGCTGCCAGCCAACCACACTGATTCCTCTCTTCAAGCTGAATCTCTCCTTCACAGCTGGTGAGCTGGTTCCCTGACTACATCTTAGTCCCCAGGAGCATGAAAGTGACTCTGTCAACAGCTGCCCTGGCTGTGCTCTGGGCAGCATCTTCCCCTAATAACTTTAGACTGGTTGTAACTCCAGAATCTAGCTGCTGTCACTGAATATTCTACTTTACAGAGTGATGACTCTTCACATCTTCTTTCTCTCTTGGCTCAGGTCTTCTTTTTTCTCTTATGGACATTTGGCAACAAAGGAAAGTCTGATTTTGTTTGCAATGTTTTATTGGTTACTTCAAAGTTTCCTTTTTCAGAATAGTTAGTTTTTCTTTAGGATAACTATGAATATTTTCTTTTTATCAATAAAAAATAAAATTATGTAGAAAAAAGATAAAAAAAAACTGAAGGGAAAAATAATACCAATTCTCAAGTCCCTATGTACAGGCAGAAACATATACACAAACATATGCACAAACATATACAATTGTCAGACATTTATACGTGTAAACTCAAACTCATTAACTGGTCACAACAAGGTCATAGCTGACCCTCCACTGGGATTCCAAAGCTGTAAATCTCACAGGGGGAAATTTCCCATTTTTCTCTCTTGAAAACATTGGTAATCTGAAACCACCAGAGAGACATGGCCTTTGGCTTGGCAAGCATGTAGGAAAAAACTGCAGATAGAGACATGGATAGATAGATCAAAGGATACAGAAACATACTATTACTGTAAATGAAATATTATATTTATGAGAAGATCTTAAGTTTATGTTGTATCACATGTATCAAAGCAGAGTAGCTGCTTTTTAAAATATCATCAATATATTTTAAACAAAATGTTCACATCATACTAATTAATGATTTTAAAAAGGTTTGTGTTTTGTTTTGTTTTTTTTTCTATCCATACTAGTGGGCCTCATCCAGTTATCATGTGCACTTCTGTTAGCCTTCAGTATTAGCATATTCTTTTTTTTTCACCCCCCCCTCAGTATATTCTTAAGAATATAAAAAAGAGTTGTTCAGCTGGCCAGATGAATGAAGTCCACACAAAGAAAGTGTGAATAGTATTAATAATAGTCCTATTAATAGTAGTCACCGAATATTAAACTGAAAGGTGCATACAAATCATCTGGAAATCTTGTTAAAATGCAAATTTTGATTCAGGAGGTTGCAGTGGGGCATGAGATGCTGCAAGCTTGCAGGAAACATTGATGCTGTTGGCTTTGGACCAATATTTGAACAAGGAACTATGGTAAACAATATATCAGGCCCTATGCTAAAATCACCTTTCAGGCTGTATGAATGATCTCATCTAATCATTTCAAAACTTTATAACTATTGCATTAATAAGTATGTAAATGGAGATTCAGAGAATATAAAGTATCTTAATCACTCCACTAGTTAGGTACCAGGTTGAATCTAGGCTTGTCTGTCTCCGGGTTAATGTTCTATTCCATTAGACGAAGTCTCCTAATGCTTCATTCTGGAAAGTGCTTAAAGTGATTAGGATTAAAATCTATACCATCACTAAATTATTCATAAGCTGGAAAAAAAGAAGTTATAAGACTCTATAGTACTAGGACAAAAGATTAGCCAAAACAAAGGAGAACAAAAACATTACTTACATTAAGTAGAAACAGTGAATCAGTAACATTTTGTAACCATCACACTGGACCCTCTGGGATAACAAGAATAACATTCTGGCAGTCTTTTTTCAGTTGAGCTCTGGTAGTACAGTGGTTAAATACTCAGAAGCTAACCAGAGGATTGGTAGTTTGAAATCACCTGCTGTTCTTCAAGATAAAGATATCGACAGTGGACTTTAGTAAAGATTACAATCAACCCTCTTGGTACCAGCAGCCAGGAAATTGAAAGACAGATTGCATTGAGGAAAGTCTGTTGTCAGAGACCTCTCCAGAGTATTGAAGAGCAAAGACGTCCATCTGGAGACTAAGATGCTCCTGATCCAGGCCATTGTCTTTGCAATTACTTGATATGCATCAGAAAGCTGGACAATAAAGCTGGACAATGACTACAGATGATAGGAGAATTGACACCTTTGAGCTAAGGTACTGGAGAAGAGTATTTAATACACCATGGACTGCTAGTTGAATAAACAGGCTTGTTACAGAAAGTGTGAAACTAGGCTGCTCCTTAGAGGGAAGGATGCTGAACCTCCGTCTGACATACTTTAGGTATGTTGACAGGGGGGACCAGTCCTTGGAGAAGGACATGTTTCCTGGGAGGGTGGAGGGACAGTGCAAGAGAGAAAGACCCTGGAAGAGATGGATTGACTCAATAATTGGAGTAATGGAGGTAGGTACGTCAGAGACAGTAAGGTTGGCTCAGAGCAGGGTCCAGAGCTGTTATATATTGGGTCACTATGAGTTGCAGAGAATACCAGAAGAATGTCTATCTGTGTTTCATTGATTATGCAAAGGCATTTGACTGCATGGATCATAACAAACTGTGGCTGACTCCGAGAAGAATGGGAATCCCAGAACATTTAATTGTGCTAATGCAAAACCTATACTTGGACCAAGATACAGTCATCAGAACAGAGCAGGGCAACACTGCATGGTTCAAAATTGGGAAGAGTGTACGCCAGGGATGTGCCCTATCTCCATACCTTTTAAACCTGTATGCAGAGCAGATTATCAGAGAGGCTGGGCTCTGTGAGGAGAAGCGTGGCGTTATGCAGATGACACAACCCTGCTTGCTGAAACTGAGGAGGACCTCATGTACTTGCTGCAGAGGTTCAAGGACTGCGGCCTTCAGTATGGACTGAGGCTCAATGTCAAGAAGACAAAAATTCTCACCACTGGACCAATCGGTAGCATCAGGATGGATGGTGAAGAGATTGAAATTGTTCACAGCTTCAGTTTGCTTGGCTCCACGGTCAATACTCTTGGCACCAGCAGCCAAGAAATCAAAAAATGTATTGCGATGGGAAAGTCTGCTGTTAGGGACCTCTCTAAAGTACTCAAGAGCAACAGTGTCTCTCTGGAGACTAAGGTCCGCCTGATACAGGCCATGATTTTTGCAATCACTTGTTATTCATCAGAGATTTGGGCAATGACTAGGGAGAATAGAAGGAGAATTGACGCCTTTGAGCTCTGGTGCTGGAGAAGAGCATTGAATGTACCAATGACTGCCTAAAAAACAAAGAGATTCATCCTAGAGAGGGTTAAACCAGGCTGCTCCTTGGAGGCAAGGATTCTGGGGCTTCGTGTGACATACTTTGGACATGTTGTAAGGAGAGACAGGTCTTTAGAGAGGGACATCATGCTGGGTAGAGTAGAGGGACAGCGCAGGAGGGGAAGACCCTCTATGAGGTGGATTGATTCAGTGACTGGGGTAATTGGGATGGGTGTGTCAATGGCAATGTGATTGGCACAGGATAGAGTAGGGTTTAGGGCTGTTGTACATAGGGTCACTATGAGTTGCAAACGACTGGACGGCGCATAACAACAGCAATATGAGTTGCAAACAACTCAATGGCACATAACAACAAACATCAATGGTTTTGAAATCCTATGGCCAGTACTTCAGTGTTCTACAGTATTGCTAGAAGTCAAAACTGAGTTGTTGGCAGTGCACTGTTTGATTTTTTTGGTTTGTGTCATATAAGAAAACTTTAAAAAGAACTTTTACAGTTTATGATGCTATTTTTTTTTCTTTTCAGTTTATGATGCAATTTAAATTGCACTTGAGGAATATTAGCAACAGAATTTGTGAAAAGGAAGCAAAAAATTTTACCTCTTTCTTTTATAAATAGTATCGTCATTGTGATTGCTGCATTACAAATCCTAAAAGACATCGGCTTGCCCAAGAAACTAGGTGTATTTACACAAAATAGACTATTCTGATGGGTTTTTTCGAGTCCTGCCCAAAAAGAAACAGACTTTTTAAGGCATATTTTACTGTTAATATCTACAACTTAGATGAAATAGAAATAATTATTTGTAAAATATAATTGTCAAAAGTGACAAAAGAATCAACAGGGAATCTGACAACTTCTAATTTTAAGTCAAATTATAATAAAAACTTTTCTGTAAAGTGTCCCATACTTAAGTTATAATGACTTCACTAGTAAATTCTACTTAAAAGTTTAAATATGTGTCATTTAACTCTTAAAAATTTCAGAAAACATTTAGTAACAAAGAAATCTCAACATCATATCTCAGCATTCTATCGAGCAGAAGAAGGGCAGGCATTATAGAATTTGGACTGTGTTATTCCATTTATATAAAGTGGAAAATCAGGCTAAATCAGAAAGCGTGAGCAACATAAAACAATGATGACATAACTCTTTGAGAATTAAATGAATGGAAAGGAGAAGAAGCTGGAATAATGGTGAAAATTACCCTAACTAGAGTGGTCACTAAAAGGGTGTGAACATTTCTAAGAACCCTCAAATTGTACTATTAAGATCTACCTGTATTGCAAAATTTATTCTTTTTTGAAAACAGAACATAGAGGATGGGGAAAAAACACCCCTTACATATTTTTCCTGGTTTTCAAGTCAATTTTCAGTAAACTAACCAGTTGATATTAGATTTGAGGGGGAAATGCTGTTACTGATGAGAGTTAAATAATACCAAAACAGAGTGTACAGATTATATTGAAAATAAGATTGGAACCCATGTTCAGTTCTCTAAGACAATTACTTTGAAGGAGTTAGTGAATATCAGACCCATTATGTTTCATTGAAAGCAACATGTTTTAATATCATAACTTACATCTATTTTCCTTGCTCTCTTCCATTTTTAAAAAAATTTCTCTTTCTTCAAACTGTGTTACTTCTTCTAGAGTAGATATAATTCATCACACATTTTGCTCAAGAATTTCTTGAGCATCACATGTTGCTTTTGGAGCAAATTTTATTCTAACTTGGAGTTACTGAAGTTAAATATATACTTTCTCTAGGATAGCTTTTCTAAAGTCAAAATCAAATCCTTACAAATGTATACACATGCTTAAACACATATATACATGTGCTTATCAAATTCCCTGCTGTAGATTAAGGACTTGTAAATAAAATGAAAAGAAATTGTCCATCTTTCTTTTTGCTGAAACTGAAACACCAGAAAAGTGCTGCCTTTGGCTCAGCAGTGCAGCTTCCTAGAAAATGCATCGCAAGAGAAGTGTGTGCATTTGTGTATTTTCTTGTTATGTGCTGTGAGTCAGAACCAGTTTATAGCTGTCCAGTGGGAGTCTTCAGAGGCTGTACATGGCATGGGAGGAGAGGGCACTTATTTCTCCTACAGAGCCCTGGTGGATTCAAACCTCTGTCTTTGAGTTGCCAGCACAACTCCTCACCACTAAATTGCCAGACCTACAAATGTTGTTCCTGTCGTTGTTGTTGTGGGTCGTAGAGTAGGAACTGAACCCTAATTGACTCTCCAGGACATTTAAAAGAGAGTAAGTCTCATGGGAGGGGGATTGTTTATACTTCTGTCCTGAAGCAGCTGGTGGATTTGAGCCCCATGCATTTGCAATTGGAGCACAGCTTCTTAACCATTGTTGTTGTTGTTATGTGCCATCGAGTCGCTTGCGACTCATAGCGACCCTATGTACAAAATCCCTAAACTCTGCTCTGTCCTGTGCCAATCATACAGTCTCTGACACACCCATCCCCATTACCCCAGTCACTGAATTAATCTACCTCATAGGGGGACATTCCCTTCTGCGCTGTCCCTCCACCCTATCAAGCATGGTGTCCCTCTCCAAGGACCTGTTCCTCCTTGCAACATGTCCAAAGTATGTTAGATGGCCATCAAAACAAGAGTGTGTGTGTGTGTGTGTGTGTGTGTCTGTCTGTCTGTACAGGGAGAGAGAGAGGGAACGCATATATGTGTGTATATGTATATGGCCAAGTGGTAGGAAACTGCTGCAATTCCAAAGGCACACAATTAGGAGAGGGATGGGTAATCTCCAATGCAATTATCTGCCTCTGAAAACCTGCTGGAGGGTCAACTATGAGTCATTTCTGACTTGATGGCCCACAACAACAACACCACGTGTGTGTGTGGGTATTTTGTAGCAGTATTTTAAGTTTGTCGTGGTGTGATGCACTGTTACATTCACTGACTATTTAATCTATGATTGGAAAAGCTTACTAGATTCAAAGAGTAAAAACTGAGTATATGTTTAAAAGAAGATCAATGTTACTGAAATTTATAATGTAACTGTTTCTTAAATATAATATTTATGTAAAATAAAATATTTGAGATGATGTAAAATATAATTCTGTACTAAGAAAAACTAGCAGAGTTCATGTAATATTCTTTCTCTATATCATGATGTATACATAAAGAACCAGATCATCTCTATATATTTTCAGAAGAAATACCCCTTTGAAAAACTAGAAAATGTTAAGAATTAGTTACAGATTCTTCACTTTCATGGATTATTTACTGTTTTTGCAACATCCCTAGTAACACATAGATAAACTGCAAAGATTTAAGTTCATCCTATAACAACGTGGAAAATCTAGCTTGTTTCAAGAACAAAGCAAATCCTTAAAAATATTTTAAGTAAATGTGGAAAATGTGCTTATATAAATATACTTTTTGTGCTTTTCTCATGTGTAGGTGTAGGAAAATATAGTAATATTTTTAGATATTCAGAAATATTTTTACAAGTAAAAATACTAGGAAAAGTAATTAATTGGCTCTCTCTCTATATATATACATATATATATTATATATATATATATATTAAACAAACAATTTTACAAATTGTGCAAGCAATTTTTCTCATAGTTTAGGTTAATTTAAGAAAACGTAAATTTCAATTTGGTGTTTGGTTTTGTGAATTTTGTAATAGATTATGATAAAATAATTTTAAAATAAATTTAAGCTTAGAGATAACACTTCAGCCTGACCCGAGTAGAATGATGAAAATATAACAGAAAAATCATGATAATGTTCATTCTTCCATTACCAAAGATATCTTCTCATTCTTTGTCTCTTATATCGAGTATTTGCAACAGTTTTATTCCTTTTTGTCCTTCATTTACTATAGATTTATGGCTATTAAAGTAATTGCAATAAAACACTCTATGATTAGAAATTAAATCCTTGATTTATTGTAGTCACCAGAAATGACTACTTATGCATCAAAATGTTTGATTTAAGAATGTTTGAAATTATGAAACAAAATCCCAAGAAATAAATGCAACCACATAAGAATAATTCTGTTTCAACAACAACAAAACATCTTTTACTCTTATTATATGAACACATTTAGATGTATATAGTATTTATATAGTATTTCTATTGGTGAAATATGACTATCATTTTTTAATCTTCTTTATTTGAAGTACTAATTTAATACAAAGAGGAAATACTTAATTTTTTAAAGAGACCTTTTCTGTTTGTTGAATAATGTAACATTAAATGTACAGATACATATGTTGTTGTTGTCATTGTTTTTATGTGCCATTGAGTTCCTTGAGACTCATAGCATCCCTATGTACAGTAGTTCTTAACCTTGCTCTGTCTTGAACCAACCGCATTTTCTCTGACACCCTTACTCCATTACGCTAGTTAATCCATCTTATCCAGGGTCTTCCTTTTTTGTGCTATGTCTCCACTTTGCAAGCATGATGTCCTTCTCCAAGGACTAGTCCCTCCTTGGAACATGTCCTCAGTATGTCAGCCAGAGCTTCAGAATCCTTGCCTCCACGAAGCAGCTTGATTTCATCCTCTCTAAGATAAACCTGTTGTTCTCCTAGCAGTCTATGGTGTATTTATAAAAATGTGCAAAATATACAAACACATACATTTTACCTACAGAATGCAAAAAATAAAACCAACCCAACACCCCAAACAAACAAACAAAACAAAACCAAAAAACCTTTGAAAACTCCAGGCAAATCCTCAGCTATTTAATTTTAGCTATGGAAACGATAAAATTTTGAAATTAAAGTTCCAGTACTGCCATCTTGTTAATGTGGTTACAAATATTTTTTTAAATAGATTTTACGTTAATCATGACAGGTGATTTGGTGAAAACAAATCTGCTATTCCCAATGGCAAATACTTCCTAAAATGAATCTTACTTACGAAGAAGTTTTTCAGGATGCGTATAGGAGAGAAAAGACTGATGGAAATGCATCAGGAAAATAACTCTGTATTTCTCAATGAACGAAACTTGTAATTCCGTTGTATTTTTGTTTGGATAACCTGTAATATTTTCTCTCAAAGGATGACTTATTACATTATTTTTCTATTCCCAAATGATTCAATCCTGTATGATTTACACACATTCACAATTAAAATTGAGTGGAGTATATGGCTCTGCAATTTGCTTTCCTCTGAAAAATGTGAGATAGGCTACAATACCAGATTGTACCATTGGAGGATTAGTCCCAGTACTGAGTAGCCTTCTGTGACATACTTAGGCCTCAAATTCAGATGTTTTAGGGGAAAAAATTACTTGAAATGTACTGCCTTCTTAACATTTTTACAGATTATATGAATTAATAAATTATTAAACTTAAAAATTTAGATGATGTTTATTTTATGGATAAGAACACATTACAAATACATGGTTCTGCAATTTGAGGAAATAGTAACCCAAAATATCCCAGTGATCAGGTAGATTCTGACTTGTGGAGATGCTCTCAGAAGAGTTTGAGGGCATAAATCTTTATAAAAGCAGACGGCCTCACTTTCTCAAAAAGTTGAACATAGAAATTCTGTATGATCAATCTATTCCAGTCTTAAGAATATGCCCCAAGGAAATTTGAACTGAGGCACAGATATTCATAGCAACATTATTCACCTTCACAAGATCATGGAAATAGCCCAAATCCAAGTACAGCTGAATGTATTGAGAAATTGTAGCACATTCACACAATGGAATACTATTCAGCACTCAGGAACAATGGTTTAAAAAAAATACTACATAACCAGGGAGAGATTGAAGAGCATTATGCTGAGTGAACGAATTCAGTCTCATAAGGACAAATACCACATAAGATCATTATTGTAAAAATAGAAAGATAACCAATTAAATATTTAGGGGACCAAAGGGGGGGGAAGGTGGGAGCTGAGGGGTGAGAACGAGTCGGAGTGAAACCACAGGGTTGGCCAGTTTGGTGGGTGGAGGGAGAAGTGAAGGAAATGGGAAGAACCCAGTGGGGAATAGAAAAGTTTGGATATGTTGAGCAAGGCCCTGATTGATTTTTCAAAACATAATGCATAATGATTGCATGAAACACAATATGAATGAAGAATAGTGTGTAAAACAAGGTATACAAACTTTGTGATCAAACTGATATAAAATAAAAGGAGCAATGAATTTGTAAATTGATACCCAGCTTGAGAGGGACCAGAGAGTATTAGGCTAAGTGAACTAACTCAGTCTCATCAGGATTAATACTTTATAAAACTATTATTGTAGAAATAGATAAGTAATAAAATGTGTATGAGGATCTAAGCAGGGGATGAGGAGAGCAGAAGGGTAGGGATAAGTGTGGGGGTGTAATCATGAGGTCTCATGATTTGATGGATGGAGGGGGAGTGGGCTAGGGAGTTGGGCGAATCTTGTGTGAGGGGCAATGTACCTGAACTTTGTAGATAAACCAGTGAAAAAGTAAAAAAAAAACCAAACCAAACCAAAAAAACACCAAAAATCAAAGCAGACAGCCTTATAGTTCTCCTTTGGAGTGATTCATGGGTTCACCAGTAAATCTAAATACTTCACTCTTATTAAAGTATAGTAACATTCTTTAGAGACTTCCAGTATATGTAAATTAACTTAATATTCTTTCAAAGAAAATATTGGTAGATTTCTAATTGACACACTTTTATTTGTATACCCATCAGAGTAAAATGGAAATTTAAGGCAGTGTACATGACTTCTGAATCCCATGATTATCTCTGGCAACAGAATTTTAAAAAAAATATTATCTGACCAACTAATTTAGCAAATCATGAAGAGTAAGTAATGCTCATAGTGACTGCAATGCTGTAGGTGCACAGACGGTTTTAGATGCTTTGGTAAGAAAAAAAATGACATAATAACCGTGCTACCTTACCCAACAATCCATGTGCACTATCAGACATGTTCAAGTGAATGTATGATGCCGAAAGTGCAGTATATTTGACGTCAATACAAACTTTGTAATCATTAAAATAGGTTCACTGAAAACGTAAGTGATCTCACAATTTAATTGAAGAATAAATACAGAATACAAATGTTTTTGGATTTATTCATTGTTGACCTTTCCAGTTTAATTTATGAGCCCTTTCCTCCTTGCACTTTAATCTGGAGCAAAAACAAATTAACTTCAGGTCCTTCAAGGTGTTATGCTGCTTCCCACTCATCTGCCTTTGTTCGTCCTACCTCTTCTGACTATAAAGCCTTTAGTTACCCATGTCAACCTGGTGAACTCCAACACCTTCTTTAAAATGTAGTTAGAGATTACTTTGGATGGATTATTTTCTATTTTCTGCCACCACTACATCATGTATCTTCCTATATTGCAGCCTCTGCATTAAATACAGTGTGTGTGTGTGTGTGTGTGTGTGTGTGTGTGTGTGTGTGTGTATTTTTTTTTCTAGTGTTCCTCTCTTTGTGGGAAGTAACAGACTAGTTTTATAATCTGCATTCCATTTATGTCACACTGACTCTGACACATTATAGATGCTCAACAAATACAGCACACATAATTTCATGCATAGCACAAGTAATTAATAATAAAATGCTATTCAATTTAAATGTTCAGTTGCATGTAAGTACTGTGAAAATTCATAAAAAGAGGAGCTAAGTGAGGCCAATGATATTTAGTATGAGATTAAGGTGGAAGTGGAGTTTAAGTTGCTTCTTGAATGGACTGAAAAATATGGATAGGCTTAAAAGAAATCCTATGGCAAGGTAAATATTATATTTCTGGTTTCACTAATTATGATGAACCTGGTCTTCAAAGTATTTTTCTTAAGCATTGCATCGCTTTAAATGTCACATGAATGGGCAGGATGATACAAATAGAGTGTGTT
Source organism: Elephantulus edwardii (assembly GCF_000299155.1). Classification (NCBI taxonomy): domain Eukaryota; kingdom Metazoa; phylum Chordata; class Mammalia; order Macroscelidea; family Macroscelididae; genus Elephantulus; species Elephantulus edwardii. Next base: position 12,615,671 of record NW_006399806.1, on the reverse strand, counting down.
AGTGTATTAACAGAGGGATTGGGTAGTCTAGCCATCTATTAGGTTTAAACCGAGCAATTTCAACAGCAAAAATTGCAGTTATCAACATCAACAAGGAAGTAGCAGCAGCACATGTACTTGAGAACCAGATTCCTGAACCAACCTGACTGGGATCACCAGAAGAGCAACTGCAGCACCATTAGAGGAGAGACCAAACGGAGACAGAGCTGACTTAGGACTGCTGGCACCATAGCAAGAAGCCATCCTCCAAGCTTGCTGGAGGACTGAGCAAAAACACCATAACTGGTAGAACTAAGGGAACTTTGTAATACTGACTGAAGCCATGAGGCCGAAAGTCAAAGAATCTGTGACCACCCTTGAGAAGCTGTCTGGACTGAAAGATTGTATCCTGCTGCCAACCTGAATTATAGTCTGTTAACTTCCTAATAAAACCCATAACAGTGGGTATGTTATACTGAAAACTTTGCAACTATTGCAATGAATTTTAAACCCAAGATGACAATAGTAGAAAGAAGTGGGAGATTTTAGGGGAAATGAGAATTTGTTTTGTATTGTGGATGTTGGGGAAGTTTCACCTCCTGGAATTAATTGATAGAGGTCAACACTCTTTTTACAATATTGTTGTTGTTGTTATGTGCCGTCGAGTCGCTTGCAACACATAACAACCCTATGTACAACAGCCCTATACTCTGCTCTGTCCTGTGCCAATTGCACTGTCTCTGACACTCTCATGCTGATTGCCCCAGTCACTGAATCGATCCACCTCATAGAGGGCCTTCCCTTCCTGCGCTGTCCCTCCACCCTCCCAAGCATGATGTCCTTCTCCAAGGACCAATCCCTCCTTACAACATGCCCAAGGTATGTTAGATGGAACCTCAGAATCCTTGGCTCCAGGGAGCAGTCTGGTTTAACCCTTTCAAGGATGAATC
>NW_006399806.1:12605699-12611416 GCF_000299155.1 Elephantulus edwardii | reverse complement strand
ATTCCTATTATAACATTAGTTATAATATCCCTAGTTCCACGACTTCTTCTAAATCCAGCCAGTACATCTGGCAGTTCTTTGTTGACATATTGTTCCAAACGTTTTTTTGGATAATTTTCAGCAGAATCTTGCTTATATGTGATATTAATGAAATTGCTCGATAATTTCTGCACTCTGTTGGGTCACCTTTATTCGGAATGGGAACAAATACCGATCTTTTCCTGTCAGTTGGCCAGCTGGCTGTCCTCCAGATTTCCTGGCACAACTTAGTGAGCACATCCAGAGCACTGTCTGTCTGTTGAAATAAGTCAATTGTTATGCCATCAACTCCTGGAACCTTGTTTTTTGCCAATTCCTTCAGAGCAATTTGAACTTCCTCTTTCATCACCATAGGCTCTTGCTCATATGTCATTTCATGAAATTCTTCTGTGTCAGCCAATTACTTTTGATACAGTGACTCCGTGTATTCTTTCTATCTTCTCTTGATACTTCTTGGATTATTAAACATTCTACCCAAAGTATACTTAAGTATTGCCACCCGTGGCTTCAACAAGTGATATTAACATAAGTAATTCTCATTTATGATTTATTTTATATCTGAATGGTGCAAAAAGTTAACACAATCAACCACTAACTAAAAGATTGGGTACTGACCAGTCTTTACATAGAGGAACTTTGAGAGAAAGATGTGGAGAATTGAAAACTTGGCTTTTGCACACTCAATGAAGCACAGTTCTCTGATGTACATGGAATCATCATGACAAAGGCATTTAATTTTGGCAGTTGGTTCAAACAAACAAAGAAACAGCACAGGGAGGATGTAGAAAACTTGCAAAGGGAAAAGCCAAGAGAATGACTGCTGTGTAGGCAATCAACAGTTTTTGATGAATTGTATTTTGAAAATAAATAGAAAGACAAATTTGAATCAGTATGGTGAGAACTATTTAGAGAAAGATTTAGACTTGATGCAATATGAAATAAGAAGCCATTAAGAGTTTTAGATAATGGACATAATTTCTGTTGAGGCACAACATTTTCTTTGTAGACAGCTGCATTAACTCTCTTTAATGCATGCTCTAAATTTTTCTCAGCCTATAACTAAATACATCCACCACACTGGGGAAATCAGTTCTCTTTCTCATAAAACATAAATACTATTGTTATAAAGTGATGAAGTGTATACTGGAAATAGAAAACGGCATTTTCCAAATGGATATGTGGTCTCTCAAAATATAAATTTAAATTCCCAAAATGTTTTTTAAAATATTTGCCAACAATGCATTCAACTGCACTTAACTTTTTCAATTATCTAACATATGTTCTTCTTCATTTCTCAATAAAATGGAATGGCTGATGTGTCAAAGAAATAAATGCCTTGTTCCAATCTCTTCAATATGTTTAGAGCTTTTTATTGAATGGGACCCTTTAAAATTAACTGTGAAACTGCAACCTCATTAATTTAACTAAGAAATAGCTTTCCTTCAATAAGCATAAAGCTTGGGCAGGTGTGTAGAAAACATTTCTGAGACTTGATTCCCTCAAACACACAAAATGTAATGATGCTTTCTACATTTGCTGGGGAAATCTGATGTGTTTCAATTTATGTTGTTTCAATTAATCGTAATTTAAAAGAGACAAAATTAAACAAAGATCCATTTAACAGAAATGTTGATCATTACACAAATACAGTAATTTCAGGGCAATAACAGATACATGAACTGAATCTTATAAAACTAACTAATTGAAATGCATGCATTTGCTATTTTCTTAGCATTCTAAGTCTATTGCTACTCTTGGAGCCCTAGTGAAAGAGTAGGCATGTTGCACTGATAACCAAAAGATTGGTAGTTTAAATCTCCCTGGCAATTCATTGGAGATGCATTTTGAATCCCATGGTGGCTTCGTGGGGGATGATCAGTCAATTTCCATTAAGATTTATAACTTTTGAGACCCAAAGAAGGGTTTCTGTATGTTGGAATCAACTCAATAATAATGGGTTCATTGACACTTTCCAATGATCAGATATGAATTTTTTCTTTAAAAAATTATATTGACTTTCATTCTAAAAGAACACAAAACTGTCCTAATGGATAAGTCTTATATAAAATAAACCACAAAGTTTATATTTGAAATAGCACTCAGATACTGTTAGTATTAATTACCTTGTAGAGGTTCTACTTAACGGCCCTAGATTAATTCTTTTTATGGATCAGAACCAATGTCCTCATTGATAATCAATACTTATAATATTCTCTTTATTACACTAAAAGGATATTCATAGTAAATATACACTGATTACCCATCATATTTGAAATAATCCATCTAATTAACTAACTGTAGTATAAAACTCATTGTTGTCGATTTGAAACTGACTCATGGTTGATTTTCAAGGAGGTTAACACAGTAACTGTAGCAATGGGCTTCAGCATGTCACAGATTATAAAGATGGCATAGGATAGGTCACTATGAGTCATATTCAATTTGATGGCACCTAACAACAACAACATAGCTGATATTTCAGTGAGTTTCCAAGTCCATCAATTTCATGAAAAATTCTCCATCTTTTTCCTTGAAACTTCTGATGGATTTGAGCTACTAGAGAGACATAGTTTTTGGGTCCGTAACACACTTTCTTACAGACTTAGAGAGTAGAGCTATGCAGAAACAATGAATTAACATCAATTATAATAAAACATTATTTTTAGTATTTCAGCAAATATCTTAGTGATTTTATTGAAGTTAGATTATTGTTCCATCCTGTAGGAGTGAAACGTTTATCAGTTTTACTGGCACTCAATCCAGTTTATCTCTAGTAGTCTTCATTGCTTTAAACACAAAGAAGTATGTAATGTGGAAATGAATAGTTTTTACTGAATACATTTAATTTCCATTTTGTCCTTTTATGAAGATATTTGGTCTTGTTTACATACAAAGTAGTGGTGCTGTTTCAGCATGGCAAATATTGCCAATTGACTTTTCAAAAGGTAGCAGAATAAAAGGTATGCCTTGCAAGCCACTAGTTCCTCTGCTGAAACTGAGGAGGACCTGAAGCGCTTGCTGCAGAAGGTCAAGGACTGCAGTCTTCAATATGGATTAAAGCTCAGTATCAACAAAACAAAGATTGTCACCACTGGGCCAAATGACAGCATCAGTATGGATGGTGAAAAGATTGAGATAGTTAACAGTTTTAGTTTACTTGGCTCCACAGTCAACATTTTTGGTAACAACAGCCAGGAAATCAGGAGACGAATTGCATTGGGAAAGTCAGCTGTGAGGCACCTCTCAAGAGTACTGAAGTGCAATGATGTCAGGATGGAGACTAAGGTGGACCTGATCCAGGCTATAGTCTTTGCAATTATGTGCTATGCATCAGAGAGTTGGACAGTGAATAGGGACGATAGAAAGAGGATTGATGCCTTTGAGCTGTGGTGCTGGAGAAGAGTGTTGAATATACCATGGACTGCTAGGAGAACGAACAGGTTTGTCCTGGACAGGGTGAAGCCAGAATGTTCCCTGGAGTCAAGGATTCTGAAACTTCGTCTGACATACTTTAGGCATGTTGCAAGGAGGGACTGGTCCTTGGAGAGGGACATCATGTTTGGAAGAGTGGAGGGATGGCACAGGAGGGGAAGACCCTCTAGAGATGGATCGATTCTGTGAGTGGAGTTGTGGGAATGAGTGTGTTTGAGACAGCGAGGTTGGCACAGGATAGAATGGTGTTTAGGGCTCTTGTACATAGGTCACTATGAGTCGCAAACGACTCGACACGTAACAACAACCACCACCACCACCATAGAAATTACCGTCAGACAAACCCTTTGTGGCAATTATACTCTGTTCTATATGGCAATTGAGAGTAGGAGTCAACCTGATGACAGCTTTTAAATATGATAGAGAAAATATTAGTTGCATAAGGGAGGTTCATGATTTGAGAGAAGACAGGTAAGTTATTTTTTTGACAGTTCAAACTATATCCAAAGTTCTTTGAAAAAAAATTACAGTTCACAGATGTATCAATTTTTCCTCTCCTATCTTCAACTTTCAGATGCATAAGAAACAATGGAAATGTCATGGCTTGGGTCATCATACCTCAGATATTAAAGTGCTATCATTGCTTTTTAGCACTTTAAACAGTTCCGTGAGAGCAGATTTGCCTAAGGTTGTTGTGTACTACAGAGTCAGAACTGACACGTCACTGATCCTGTGGTGGATTTTTGGAGGCAGTTAATAGAAAGGGAGAAGATTGGTCATCTGAACCCTCCTTTCAGAATTGTAGCATGGCTTCTTACCCCCTAGGCCGCTAGAGTTCCTAAAACAATACATTGTTGATGTTGTTTTTGTATACCATCTAATTGGAAGTGACCCATAGCTGACTCAATGGTGGGTTTTCAGAGGCAGTTAAGTGCACTGGAGAAGATTGCCTATCCTTTTCCTGAAGGGAAATATAGTTGGTTTTGTTTTGTTTATGTGTTCTGTTATATATCAGACCACTATGAATTACAGTTGATTGCCTGCATAGAATTGTAACAAGGGGTTAAACCCTTAATTCCAAGCTATTCTTGTTCTGCTTTATATTCCCTACACCATAATGGCACCTTAAAGCATTTTTACTGTTTTCCTGCAATGAGGAGAGTTTTCTATATTGCTCAGTTCTCTTTAATTAGGTTTGTTTGGGTTTTGGTCTTTTTTTATTATTATTATTTTTGGAGTGGTTGCATCTCTAAAGTGTGCAGACTATTCTTTTCTATATTAAGAATTCTTTGCACTCCTTTAGTGACATTTTTCCTTTGAAAAAAAATGCATTTAATCTAAATTACTAATAAATACATATCTTTAGTTTGCCATTAAACACATTTAAAACTGTTAATGAAGTCTTGCTTGTTCATTCCTCCCTCCAACAATGAACCCTCTTGTGTAGCACTTCAGCCTAAGTGAGATTACAGTTCCCCATTGAAATGTCATTTTCAATCAAATAGCATTCTGCTTCACGTTCTATTAGATATACTCCCTAATAGAAAACTGCTTTCTATATGCAGCAATCTGTGAATCTTCAGATAGTATAGCAATTGTTCTGAGATGAGGCTTGATTTCCTATGTCCTGTACTTTATTTATCTTAAAGTATTAGAGGTTTTACAGAGTTAGACAGTTGAGGAACACGTTTCTGAATGATTTCTTTTAATATCCACAGAACATAAATCATTGGCTTGTACATGGAAAGTACTCCCAATTGTCTCAATTAAATCATAAATAAATATAGATAATAATGTCATTTTTGTTAAGGAACTATATCTCTAAATAATGTAATAATCTTCAAAAAATTTAGTTGTTTTCTGTTAAATTTACTTTTTCTGTTTAAACTAGTATTTATTATTGTCATCTTGTTTAATATTTCCCCTCCAACATGTTCTAAACCACTGTCAATATTGTACTCTAACTCTAATTTGTCTTTAATAAGCTAAGAAGAAACTATCTGAATCTAAAAAAAGCTTGGGAAATATTGTTAAGCATTAAAGGGCTTCAAAACTTCATAAAATCTTATTTTTATGCTTTATATCACACTACTTACTCATATACTGTCCAAGGTTTCTCTCAAGCATTTCAAGTAATTCAATCCTACTTGTTATAACAGATCTTAATATTTTCTTTTAATATTTTCTTTTTCAGTTTAATGTAATTTTTTTGTATTAGATTGAATACAGCACATCAACAGAGAACT
>NW_006399806.1:12599006-12600286 GCF_000299155.1 Elephantulus edwardii | reverse complement strand
TGTCACCATGCCTTTTCAACCTGTATGCAGAGCAGATTATCCGAGAGGCTGGGCTCTATGAGGAGAAGCATGGCGTTAGGATTGGTGGACGATCTATCAACAATCTGCGTTATGCAGATGACACAGCCCTGCTCACTGAAACTGAGGAGGACCTCATGCACTTACTGCAGAGGGTCAAGGCCTGCAGCCTTCAATATGGACTGAGTCTCAATGTCCAGAAGACAAAAATTTTCACCACTGGACCAATCGGTAGCATCAGGATGGATGGTGAAGAGATTGAGATTGTACACAGCTTCAGTTTGGTCGGCTCCACGGTCAACACTCTTGGCACCAGTATCCAGGAAATCAAAACCCCTATAGATACTATCAATATAATATCTCTAAGAAATGTATGTCTTTAAGGAAACCCAAAAAGGCCTTCATAGTGATTGCATCATTTTATAATCTCACTAGCAGTACATAAGAATCCCAGTCTTTCTACATCCTTTCTAACATTTCTTGCTTGCTGCCCTGTTAAAATTTACTACTGTAACTGAGATGAGGTGATGTCTTATTGTTAGTTGATTTGCATCTTTCTTATTGTTAGTAGTTTCCAATATTTTGTCATTTGTTTGTTGGATATCTGGGTACTCTCCTCTGTGAAGTCTTTTCATGTCTTTTGCTCATTTTGCCTATTGGGATATCAGTCTTTTCCTTGTGGAGACCTATTGTATTCTGTAACTTTAGTTATGAGACCTTTGTATTGGAAATGTCATTGCCCAGTACTTTTCCATGTGTGCGGGCTTCTTTTCACCCTATTAGAAAAAGTTTTTTTATGCACACAGGGATTTGATTTTTAGAAAAATTTATTCATCAATTTTATTCACTTCTGGTTCTGTATTTTTGGCTATAATTGCAAGTCTAATTGTGTCGTATGCTAGAATTTCTAAGTTTGTTCCCATTTTGTCTCGTATGACCTTTATGGTTTGAGATTTTAGGTCTCTGATTCACCTTAAGTGAATCACCTTGACTGAACATGGAAGTCTAGAAAACATTATGCTGAGTGAAATAACTCAATTACAAAAGACCACTGCTGTGACAGTTAGGGGGTAAGTGGGGAAGGAGGTATGGGAAGAATATTAATGTAATAGGTAGACAAAAAACACTACAAGGACCAAGATGAAGAAGAATCAAGCAGGAAAAAATATAAAGATGAACACAATAAGGCTTTTGCAACTGTCTAAATAAGAACAATATATATGTGTGTATGTGTATGTGTGTGTATGTATATATATATATAT
>NW_006399806.1:12586294-12598906 GCF_000299155.1 Elephantulus edwardii | reverse complement strand
TATACTTGGACCAGGAGGCAGTCATCAGAACAGAGCAAGGTAACACCGCATGGTTCAAAACTGGGAAGTGTGCATGCCAGGGATGTGTCCTATCTCCATACCTTTTCAATCTTTATGCAGAACAGATTATCTGGGAGGCTGGGCTCTATGAGGAGAAATGTGACATCAGGATTGGAGGAAGACTCATCAACAAACTGTGTTATGCAGATGACACAACCCTGCTTCCTGAAACTGAGGAGGACCTGAAGCACTTGCTGCTTCCTCTCTTTTACGGCTCCTCCACCTTCCCAAACATGATGTTCCTCTCCAGAGAATAATCTCTTCTACCAATATGGATTGAAGCTCAATATCAAGAAAACAAAGATTCTCACCACTGGGGCAATTGGCAGCATCATGATGGATGGTAAAGAGATTGAGATTGTTAACAGCTTTAGTTTGCTTGGCTCCACAGTCAGCGCTATTGGCACGAGCAGCCAGGGAATTAAAAGACATATTGCAATGTAAATGTCTGCAGTTAAAGATCTCTCTAACTGAGGAGCAACGATGTCATTCTGGAGACTAAGGTGCACTTGATACAGACCATGGTCTTTGCAGTCACTTGCTATGCATCAGAAAACTGGACAATAACTAGGGATGATAGAAGGAGAACTGTGAGCTGTGGTGTTGGAGAAGAGTATTGGATATACCATGGACTGCTAAGAGAAAGAACAGGTTTGTCCTGGAGAGGGTGAAGCCGAGCTGCTCCTTGGAGGCAAGGATTCTGAAGCTTCATGTGATATACTTTGAACATGTTGCAAGGAAGGACGTCATGTTTGGGAGTGTGGAGGAACAGTACAGGAGAGGATGACCCTTGATGAGATGTATTGATTCAGTGACTGGGGTAATGAGGTAGGTGTGTCAGAGACAATAAGATTGGCACAGAATAGAGCAGGGTTTAGGGCTATTGTACATATGGTCATTATGAGTCACAGGCAACTCAACAGCACATAACAACAACAACAACAATAGATTGAATAGGTAGGATGATGACTAAGGTAATATTTGATCTTCATTCTCACATTATTCCAGGGAAGAAAAATTTGTGAGTAAGAAACTTATATATTTATATTTTTGTTATTATAGAAGTCAAATATAAAAATTCAAAAATGAAACTGCAGTTTAAGTTGCTGAGTTTCTTTATTCGTTTCTAAAAAATTCACAATTGTTAAAAAACAACCCAAAAAGCAAGATTTATTGTGTCTTGGATGATAGACAAGCAAACTAATCATTGCAGTGTTGGTCCAGCAAGTGGGGGCATTTATTGACCATCTACAACATAATGTTTATTTCAGATAGTTCTATATATGATTTCAGTAAACTCTGATTGTTTAATGGGTAAGGAGTTAGTCATGCTGTCAAGTCAAAGGCAGGCAATTTAAATCCACTAGCTGCTTTGCTGGGGAAAGACGAACAATCTCTTCTTATGAAAACCCACTGAAGGGAGAGCCAGATACGAGCTGTTTCTGGCACAACAACAAGAATTTAGTTTGAGTTTATGTATAATTCTATCCTTAATTGGCTTTTGTCTCCATTCACAGACAGAGCATGTCTTTGTCTTCTTCAATAATAAGTGTGGACCCTTGAATGAAGTAACTGCCCCATGAATATTACCCACTGCCATCAAGTCAGTTCCATTTCATAGCATCAGATGTCTAAGGGGTAAATCTTTACAGGAGGAGACTATAATTCTTGATTGGAGTGGCTGGTGGATTTGAACTGCTTACCTTACCTTTTCTATTAATAGTTAGACAATTGAAAATTAAAGTCCAGTTAATGCAAGCTGCAATTTAGGAATAAATGACTGTTATGTCTGTTGTACAATGCTATAGAATAACAAGTTGTTTTACAATTTAACTAAGAATGTAATGTTGTAGTTAGTTGTGTTTGAGTCAAGAATGATTCATAGAGACCCTATGAACAGCTTATTTGAACACTGTTCTGTCTCAGGCCATATTCACAATCCCTGGCATGTTCAAGCACATTGCCAAAGTCACTGTTAGAACCAACCTGGTCAGGAATCTTCCTCTCTTTTACGGCTCCTCCACCTTCCCAAACATGATGTTCCTCTCCAGAGAATAATCTCTTCTACCAACATGCCCCAACTGAAACAAACTTTCATCACCTTTATCTCCAAGAAGCACTCTGGCTGCACCTTTTCCAAGATATATGATTCTTCTTTTGACAGTCCGTGGGTTTGTCAGCACCCTTTTCCAACACCACAATTAACACCACATTTTTTCCTTTTATCATTAATCATTGTCCATCTCTCAGATGCATAGAAATCACTGAAAAGGCCATTGCCTGAATCAGGAACACCTTAGTTCTCAAACTGACATAATTTCTCCTCAATAATTTGGAGAGTTCCATGACTACAGACTTTCCCAGAACAATGTGTCTTTTACTCTCCTAACTGCTGGTACCAAGTGTATTGATTGTGGATCCAGTCTCCATTCTTTCTCCATCGATCATGGTGTTGCCTATTGGCGCAATGGCGAGGATTTTTGTTTTCTTGAAGTGGAGATGCAATCCATATTGAAGGCTGCATTTAACCTTCTGTAGTATGTGCTTCAGTTCTGACTTTCAGCAAGCAAGGTTGTGTTATTGCATAATGAAGGTTATTCCTTCCTCTAATCCTCATGGCCACATTCTTCATAATGTCTAACTGCTTGAATAGTCTGTTCAGCATACATTAAATAAGTATGGAGAAAGGATACAACCCCGATGCATATCTATCTTCATTATAAACCCCATCTTCTGTTTCCTTGTTCTATTCACACAGAAGCCACTTGGTATAGGTGTATTTTGGATTAGTGCAATTAAGTGTTCTGGAATTCCCTTTCTTCTGAATGTTAGTCATATTTTGTTATAATCCATGCAGTCAAATATATTTGCCTAGTCAATAAAACACAAATAGACATTCTTCTTCTCTTTTTGCTTTCAGCCAGGATCCATCTGACATCAGCAATGACATCCCTGGTGTTGCAGCCTTTTCTCAAAAGCAGTATCTTAATTTTCCTTTTCTGTTCTTCCTTCTAACTAGCACTGTTTTCATGAGCATGTAATATCTCTGTGACTACATAGACCCTCATGGTTAGAAAGGCTCCATTCTTGTTTTAATGTCATTTTGCCTTAATTTCCTTACTACTTTATATATTGAATGACCTACATCATCATTTTGCACTGAATCTTGACAGTGTTGCACTACAAGTCCTACACTCGAATCAACTTTTCTCCTTGAAATCATTCAGATGGTGTGGTCAGGCTTTTGGAAGGGACATACTGATAGCATGGTTGTGGAAAGCTGCCATGTAATCTCAGTGGCACAAAGTTCAAATCTGCCAGCTGCTCTGTGGGAGAAGAATGAGCCATCTTTCCCTTTTGATTTACTGCCTCATAAAACCCACAGGAAGGTCAGCTGCGGGTTGATTCTGACTTGATAGCAAGCAACAATAACTTCAAAAACAAACCTTCACATCAGTTCCTTCAGAAACTCTCCAATCGAAACCTCAGACATATACATGCTCAGTGTCTTCTCATCATACACTCACCCGACATCATTGTTATCACAATCTTATCTGGGCACTGGTAATGACTGTGATGACTGTGACTCATATAGTAATGGTTAGCATTGGAATGATTGAGAATATGCTTATAGATCACTGACTAAATGCTTCCTTAGAAAATAAGAATGTGATCTATTATGAGATTATCTCTGTGGTCTTAAGAACAATGTTGACATTCTTTAGAACAAATGAAACTCTGAGATTTGTCCTTGCCCCCAAGGAGGTCAAGAAAGAGAGAGAGGAAAAAAACAAAACAAAACAACACAATCTTGAGATACTATGCAGATTTCCTCAGAAAGATACAACCTGTAATGAAATTTCACCAAAAGGTAATAGAATGCAGATGATGGGAGAAACACAAAAGTAGCAGTAGAAGCAAAAATAATAGGAAAGAATAATTCTTTATGAAAGTGTATGTGGCACATGCAAATTTATGGAGTTGTTGTATGTGCCAGGGAGTCGCTTGCAACCCATAGTGACCCCATGTGCAGCAGCTCTGAAGCCTGTCCTGTCCTGAGCCAGTCTCACTCATTCTGACACAGCAACACCCATTGCCCCAGTGACTGTATCAATCATCTCATGCTCCCAGTAACCAGACGCTGGATGACCAATGTGAGAGAGAAGGAGGAACTCAAGTGTATCAGGGAAGAAGACAGACATGCAGCAATGAAACCCTGAATTTAGCCCTATGTTTTCATATAAAATGTATGTTATGAATTTTTAAAATTATTTATTTTATCAAGTTCAATGAGTGTTTAAAATAATTCTGATCTCTATTTCTATTTCAGAGCTAAGTATTCGTAATCAACATATGACACATGATATCAAGAACTATTAATCACTTTGGGGTAGGAAAAATCAATTAAAATATGAATTTCTTTATTTAAAAAAAGAAAAAATATAAATTTTTAGGTGGAAATAACTCAAAGAGATCATAAACAGAAATAAATATTTTTAAAAGTATTGACTGAGAGAGTGAGTATTATTATAAATAGATTAACTCATTTAAAATTCTTGAATTCCCCATTTTCACCCAAAACCAGTTAATGATCTCTGCATAAATTATCAACTTAAATCACAAAAGATTTCCAAAAATGTCAGATAACAGCAATAAATTGAGTAAGACAGAAAATACTTTTTGTTAAGGTTAACATTTAAACCATAAGCCTTTTTTTTTAAGTATATACTTCGAGTGAAAACATAAAGTTAATTATAATTTCTATACCTAATTACTAAAAAACTAAACAACTTCATTGCTGTTCAATTAGAACCAATGACTCATAGCTGACCCTTCAGCATGTTTTGAGAAGCTGTGAGTCATTTGGAAGAAGATTGCTAATATTTCTTCCTCAGAGCACCTGGTAGATTTGAACTTCCTGCCTTTGAACTGAGAGTGCAACTCCTTATCCACTAGGACACCAGAGCTCCCTTATTAGAAACATATCTAAAAATCTGTGCACTATAGTACTTTACCAGCTTTTAATAGGCACTTTAGTAATATTCACCAGAAAATTTATATTCTATTCATTGTGTCCTGGTAAGAGCTTTATGTATATCAGGGCCTATAGAGACAATCACTTTATATAGATAATTTATCTTCATCTAATCCTTTAATCCGGAAGGAGGAGTGGCGTCCACTTCCATAATAACTTGCCTCCGGAAACCCTATGAACCTGGAGAGAGGATGAAAGGCACCCATGCGTCGAGGACTCTCCTTCATAGGGTCGCTATGAGTCCCCTGCGACTCGACGGCACTTAACAACAACAACAACAACAACAATCCTTTAATCCTGAAACATTGTAAACACTATCATAGTTTTATTGTTTAGATGAGAAGACAGAGGCATAGAAGGTTCTGTGACTGACCAGATTTCAGAATTGTCAGCCAAGATTCAGCCCCAGATAACAGAATTCTATTTGCTGTTCTTTCACATAGTTGATTTTATTGTGTCACCAAAGACTTAAAAATTGAAGTGAAATATTAACTAGTAATTTGTGTTACCATGTTTGAATTAACAATACATAGATGATTTTAAAGTGTAAGTATGAAATTTTAAGTCATTTTAAAGTTATAGGTCAGATATGGGATAATGCTATAAACAACACAAAGGTAAAAGGTATTTGGCATGTAGTTACATTTTACTGTTAAATGAATCATTAAATTCTAAGCCAGAATTTCTGCATGTTAAACTCAACTTGGGACCATATAGTTGATTTTCCTTCATAGCGACCCTCTGTCATGTTTGAAGCTGTAAAACAACAAGAGAAGATAGCTCATTTCACTGGTGGAGCCACTGGTGGGATCAAACTGCTAGCGATAAATGCAGTGTTTTGGTTAGCAGTGAAACATGCTATGGACTAAAATACGGGGGAATAATTTGAAAAGTTGTGAAGTTATCTAGGTTAGCCTGACATTTAGAGCAATTGTTTCCTATGTTCCTGTTTGTGGTAACCATTAAATTGTCATTACCAGTATGTATATATGCATACTATTAGTAATTTGGAACATATCTCTTGTAAACTATCACTATTTTGAGAGGTCCAATTTATAACCTCATTGAAATAGGGGTATGTATCAGGTATACAATAGATTGTTTAAATTGTAATTTTAATGAAAGTTTACAGAAAACTTGGACTTTCATTCATTCATTGTTGCACATTTTGCTTCCTATCCACCCCCTAGTTGACTTTCCCTTCATATATATATATAAATTTTTTTCCATTCATCATTGTTGCCTAATTTCCTCCTACCCCCCTGACTGCCCCCAGACCATTTTACTATGCAACTCTTATTCTGGACTGTTGTCACCCTTCATCTGTTCCAATGTAGTGTTTATTATTTAATCCCTCTTCTCTTAGTTGCCCTCAACACCCCTGTCAGTCCTGTCACAAATGAATGAGTAGAAAAATTATCATGTATTCATATAGTAGAATACTACACAGCACTGAACAACACATAACTCATAAAATATTATACAATATAGGTGACCCTGGAGGATGTTATGTTGAGTGAAATATGTCAGTCACAAAAGAATAAATACTGCATAACACTGCTGTTAATAAACAGGACTGATATAATAGATACTATATAAGGTTTTTAAGCTTTATTATTATTTTTACTAGATAAAAACAAACAGGCAATAAGAATGTTCACTGTTTCAAATATGTTTTATTATTCATGTCTTGAATATTTTTTTGTTATGTAACCAGAGGTAGAGAGTATAATATTCATTTCCATTAAAAAATATCATCTCTTTTAGTACAATTTGTGAATGTGCAGTTTGTGAACTTTTTATATAGGATGGTTTATGAAAATAATTATACTAGAACTGAAACTCACTAAGTAAGTGACTAACTTCATTAAGTAATCGCGTTCTGTAAGTTTACAGAACACTTAGGTAGGGAAAGAAGCAGAGGAGAAATTGGGAATGCAAAAGATTCATTTGATTTTACAGTTTTCTCTAGCGCTAACTGCGTATCATTGCAAGTGATATATAGAACTTATCAATTATTTAACAATGTGAACTCAATGCACTAAGCATATTTTCCCCAGATAAATCATGTATTGAAGACAGTCTCACAAACAACAATGACAAAAAAAATCACACATCTCTCATCCCTAAACGTGTATACTATTACTTATCTGTATATGGAAGGAATTTAGCTGAAAGGAGCATAGATTAATTATATGCTAAACAAATTACCAAAGGACAAGCCAATCCTTATTAGGGAGGAGATTTGTAATACCGTCTGATGGCCGCCCCCTCCCCCACGAAATCTGTATGTTCCTAAATAATTTATCACTTTACTGTAAATGAAGGAGTTGCAATTAGGAAGGCTTAAAATAGAGAAAGTGATTTGGGTATGAAATTTGTTTATTCTACATCTATCTACTTCTTTTGCTAAAGGTCTATAAATTGAAAAATTTCTTCTACTTGTGTTCATGTTACTATTATAATGGCTACCCAATTATTTATTATTCTTGTATCAGAGCCAGAAAATCGAAAGATGAGTTGCACTGGGAAAATTTGTGATCAAGGAACTTTCCAGAGTCCTGAGGAGCAATTATGTCAGTATAGAGACAAAAATGTGCTTGATTCAGGTCATGGTCTTCACAATTACTTGCTATGCATCAGAGAGATGGACATGACTAAGGATGACAAGTATAATCAATGCTTCTGAGTTGTGGGGCTGGAGAAGATTATTGAATATACTGTGGACTGCCAAAAGAACCAACAAATCTGTGATGGAGAGGGTGAAACCAAGTATCTCCTTGGAGATGAGAATTTTGAAACTCAGTCTTGCATTTTGGGCACGTGGTCAGGAAGGATAAGTCCTTGGGGATGCGCATCATGCTTAGAAGGATGGAGGGACAGTGCAGGAGAAGACAATATTGGATGATATGGATTGATAAAGTCACTGGGTCTATGGTGGGTAGCTGTGTCAGAATCAGTAAGACTAGTTCTGCATAGGGAAGGCTTCAGAGCTATTATACATAGGGTTGCAATGAGTTATATAACAATACCACCATATACAAATTTAAGTTAGATATAATATAATGGTCCCATGATTAAAAAGTAGTTTAGAATGAAAGAAAATAAGTAAGTTTAAGTACTTACTGTGTTTTCTAAATAGTTGACTGTGTATCAGATAATATCATTAATATCACACGAAAGCAAGGTCATGCTGAAAATTATCCAAAAATGTCTGGAACAGCACATCAACAGAGAACTACAAGATGTGCACTCTGGGTTTAGAAAAGGCTGTGGCATGTACTACTTAATTAGATATTGTAGCCAGAGTTAGATGGATCTTAGCTGAATGTAGAGAATACTACAAGAATATCTGTGTTTCACTGTCTATGCAAAGGCATTTGACTGTGTGGATCACAACAAACTGTGACTAATCCTGAGACCAATGGGAATCCCAGAACACTTGGTTATGCTTATGTGAAACCTATACTTGGACCAGTAGGCAGTATTCAGAACACAGCAAGGAAACACTGCACCATTCAAAGTGAGGAAAGTGTATGCCTGCATCCTACCTGCATACCTTTTCAATCTATATGCAGGACAGATCATCTGGGAGATCTATGAGGAGGAATGTGGCATCAGAATTGAAGAAGACTTGTCAACAACCTGAGTTATGCGGACACAACCTTGCATGCCAAAACTGAGAAAGACATCAGACATTTGCTGCAAAATGTTAAGGACTGCAGCCTTTAATATGGACTGAAGCTCAACATCAAGAAAAAAAAGATTATCAACACCGGGCCAATCGGCAGCTTTATGAAAGATGGAGAAAAGAGTGTTAAAAACTTCAGTTTGCTTGTCTCCACAATTAACACTCTCGTTATGAGCAGCAAGAAAATAAAAAAAAATAAATTGCATTAAAAAAAATCTTCTCTCCAGAGTACTGAAGATCAATAATGTCACTCTAGATACTAAGGTGTGCCTGATCCAGACCATGGTCTTTGCAATTACTTGTTATGCATCAAAGAGCTGAAAAATGACTAGGGATGACAGAAGAAAAAAATGATGCCTTTGAGTTGTGTTGCTGGAGGAAAGTATTGAATACACCATGGATTGCTAAGAGAATAAACAGATCTGTTCAAGAAAGGTGAAATCAGGCGGCTTCTTGGGGGCAAGTAGTTTGAAGCTCTGTCAGGCATACTTGGGGCATGTTGCAAGGAAGGACCAGTCTTTAGAGAGTGACATCATGCTTGGAAGGGTAGAGGGACAGCACAATATAGGAAGATTCTGGGTGAGATGGATTGACTCAGTGACTGGAGTATTGAGGGTAGGTGTTTCAGAGACAATGAAGTTGGCTCAAGACAGAACAGGGTTCAGAGCCACTGTACATAAAGTTACTATGAGTCACAAGTGATTTGAGAACACATACTATTAATAAGACAAATACATTTTGCCCCTATTTTTATCAAAGAGAGTCTTCTTTAACTTTCCATATGTATTACTAGATACTTCAAAAAAAATTTTAAATTGGTGTGCATAAAGAATCCATATACATTGTGTTTCACACTATCCTACAATCATTTCCATTCATTGTGTCTTGTAAAACTGATCACCATTCAACTATGCCTAACATTACCCTGTCTTTTCAGATCCTTGAAGGATCTGGAGTGGCACAAATTTGTGGGTGGAGGGATGGGTAAAGAAAATGAATAGATATTATTAAGGTAAATTTTGTCATGGCAATTGTTTATTTTTTTTAGAAATTGGTTTGAAGAATTTAACTTGAATTAAATGACCTCAACTGCTAAATTTGAGAAGATGTATGTATGAGAATAGCTAATGTACCATAGTTGACTATAACTGAAAAATAGTCATAAAGTGGAATGTTCATCGATTGTTAATTAGGTAAATAAATTCTTATAAGATTGACTATGAAATGTTATAAAGTATTGAAATAATAGCTATTGAAATTTTAACATATGGAAAGTTTTATTAATGAGTAAAATGCATACTTACCCAATTGTATAATGGTTGCGTGTATTTACTCATGTAGAGGAAAATAGAAAAAAACTCTAATGATGAAAAAATGATCCCTGAATGATGAATTTCATTTTATACTTTATATGGCTCTGTGCTTTTTAATATTATAAAGAATTTTGAAAATGTTTTCAACATTCTGTTTAGCAATTAATTAGAATCTTCTTTCATTGGTTTTCATTAAATCACTCATAAATTTTGGTTATAATATTGATTGTAATAATGGAGTGCTGTGACTTACAATGTTTTATTTCTTCTCTACCACCTTTCCTTTCACTCCATTCAACCTTCACTAATCTCTGCTCCTTCCCTCTCCCATCTTTGTCAACCTTATATTTTGACAAATGACTCTTGTAATTTTCCCTTTTTCTTCTTTTTATTACTTATAGTCTTTTAAGGTAAATGTTTTGTATAAATTTATCTTCCAAGTTATAAAATAAGTAGCTGTTAACCAAATGAAAACATAAACTACAACAGGGCCCTGTTTTTGTTGTTGTTATTGTGTGTACAGTGGAGGGTAGAGTCTGAAACAACCCATAGTTGACCCTCTGCCCGGTTTTCAATGGAGATTACCCATTGTTCTTCCACGTAACACTGGGTGGATTTGAACCACACCCTGTTAGGTTTGCACCACAGCCCTTAGGAACTTTATATGTTGATTCTTAACTTATGGATGGATTCTAAAAACTTTTGTGTAATTTAGAATCCTAAACTTACACAAAGATAAACAAAGAAGGACCTAATGCTCCTAAGACCTAGTTATTTTTAACTTGGTTTTATCCTTCATTGCCATTGATTCCTAAGAGAATACGCCATCCCCTTTTCCTTATGACTCAGGGTGAAGTCTCTCTCAGGGAGGAGTGATAGGGAATGGCAAAGGACACACTGACAAGATTAATCAGAACTGGCTTTGACAAGCACTGTGGCATTTGGACAAGAACAGACTGGGAGGAGGGTAGAGAGAATAGTGCAACAATGAATGAATGGAAACCCAAAATCTCTGTAAATGTTTATGAGAATTAATAAAATATAATTATAGAAAAAAAAACAAAAAACAAATCAACTTCTAGATAAACTATTACTGATTTCCATTGCTTCAATTTGTGCTGGAGGAGATTGTCCATCATTCTCCTGTGAAGCCACTGGTGGGTTAGAACTGCCAAAAAGGTATGACCTTTGTGTTAATCACATACTTTCTGGGGACTGTGACACTAAGCCTCACTATTTGTTTCCTAATACATGAAATCTTAGACTTCTTTTTTTGCCATTGATTCAAACCCTTGGTAAGTGAACACTAAGAAGGTTTATGGAAACTGTAAATCACATGTGAGGAGACTGCCTGTCTTTCTCCTGTGGAGGAGCTGGTGGATTCTGATATAAGTAATACTTGGTTTTCAGCACAACTCTTTACCAACTCTAGCTCCAAAGCTCCGTAAGCTTTATTTATTTTTTTTTAACAAAGACCCAAGCTTTACACATTTAATAGTACATTCCCTTAGTATCATGGTTTTAAGGCTCTAAGGAGTGGTATCTGAAGATTGAATGAAGAAGGTATATCAAACAAGGCATTCTATCCCTGATGTATGCTGGAAAACAAACTAGAAAATCAAACATTTGTTACTATAGCTTTTTATCTAATTTTCTCTCCTATCCTTTGTGGTAGCTTTAAAAACTGTAGTTATTTAATTTGTAATGACAGTTCTCTTTTATCATTATGTATAACCTGCATTGGGAAGACTAAAAGCCAGTTAAATTTACAATACACGGGATCAGGAAAGAAACAATGAGTTTAAAAAGTTCAGGAGTGAGTATAATATAAAAAGACACAGCAAAATGAATGATTTTGTGGAATTAAATGTGACAACAATTGGGGCAGTTTGCAGTAATCTATGATTTTGTAACATACCACATTTTTTCTGAGAAAAATATGTTTTTACTTAACTTCTCCAGTTGAGAACTGTTAGGGAAATACAGATCACAGTAATTGCAATTATCTCTATGAGGGACCAGAGACTCAAAGAATTTATTCACTTTTCTAATTCTTTGACTTTCAAACCAAGGCCCCTTTCACAGGGCTTCATGGCTTTCATGCTACAGGATACAGTTACACAATTCACAAATCAAATGTACTCAAACTCGAGAGAGAACAGACTCCTTGCTGACCCTCCAGTGAGTTCTCAGGAGACTGTAAATCCTCCAGAAGGACACTGCTTTTCTTTCTTCTGCAGAGTCACTGGTGGATCAGAACCATCAGAGGGACACTACCTTTGGGTTTGCAGTACAACTCAATGCTATGTCACCAGAGCCTCCTTGATGCACTTGAGCTATCCAAAAATAGAGTATGTATATGTACTGTGACAAAATAGCCAATAAAATAAAACGGACATTTTTACAACAGTATTTTATACCCCTATAGTTGTTGTTGTTGTTGTTGTTATGTGCCGTCGAGTCGTTTGCAACTCATAGCGACCCTATGTACAACAGCCCTAAACCCTGCTCTA
>NW_006399806.1:12566844-12584554 GCF_000299155.1 Elephantulus edwardii | reverse complement strand
CAATATATATGTGTGTATGTGTATGTGTGT
Source organism: Elephantulus edwardii (assembly GCF_000299155.1). Taxonomy (NCBI): domain Eukaryota; kingdom Metazoa; phylum Chordata; class Mammalia; order Macroscelidea; family Macroscelididae; genus Elephantulus; species Elephantulus edwardii. The sequence continues at coordinate 12,584,524 of NW_006399806.1, read as the reverse complement.
GTATGTATATATATATATATATATCTATGTATATATGTATGTATATATGTGTGTGTATATATGTTGCTGTTGTTATATGCCATCGAGTTGCTTGCAACTCATAGCAACCCTATGTACAACAGCCCTAAACTCTGCTCTGCCCTTTGTCAATTGCACTGTCTCCAACACACATATCTAGATTACCCCAGTCACTCAATCAATCCACCTTATAGAGGGCCTTCCCCTCCTGCACTATTCCTCCACTCTACCAAGCATGATCCCGGTCCCTCCTTACAACATGTCCAAAGTATGTTAGATGGAACCTCAGAATCCTTGCCTCCAAGAAGCCGCCGGGTTTAACCTTCTCCAGGATGAATCTATTTGTTTTCATTGCAGTCCATGGTACTCTCAATACTCTTTTCCAGCAACCATAGCTCAAAGGCATCATTTCTCCTTCTATCCTCCTTAGTCATTGTCCAACTCTCTGATGCATAACAAGTGATAGCAAAGACCATGGCCTGTATCAGATGCAACTTAGTTTCCAGAGAGACACCATTGCTCTTCAGTACTTTGGAGAGGTCCCTAACAGCAGACTTTTCCATCTCAATATGTCTTTTAATTTTCTGGTACTGGTGCCTCTTCTGTCTTTGCAATGATCGTTTGCACTCTTCCTGGATGATACCCTTGATATCCTCCCACAGCTAATCTGGTCTTCGCTCATTAGTGTTCAAGGACTCAAGCCTGTTCCTGAGATGGTTCTGAAATTCAGGTAGGATAGACTCAAAGTCATATTTTGGTTCCTGTGGATTCAGTTTAATTTTCCTCAGCTTCAGCTTGAACTTGCATATGAGTAGCTGGTAGTCTGTTCCAAATCAGCTCCTGGCCTTGTTTCCACAGCTGATATTAAGCTTCTCCAGCAGTTCTTTCCACAGATGTAATTGATCTGATTCCTATAAATACTATCAGGTGAAATCCATGTATATAGAATAAGTCATTGATTGTGCAAAATTCAATCATTCTCTCTCCAGCTCCATTTCTGTCACTGAGCCATGTTTTCCAACTACTGAATCTTTTTCTCTGTTCCCGATTTCTGCTTTCCAGTCACCCATTATTATCAATGCATCTTGATTGCATGTTCAATTGATCACAGGTAGATTATATATATATATATTAAAAGGGAAGAGAGAGTAGGGGTGGAAGAAAGAAAGTGAAATCACTGGGATAGCAGAGCTTAATGGGGGAACAGTTTGATGTAAAAATAGACAAGGCACAATGAGAACTTGAGGAGACAAGGAGATAAAAGTAACTAATCAATAATTAATTATATCAAACACATGTACAGGAATGATTTTATAAAGTAAAATAGAATTAAACAATGTATATTAAGAATTTTAGAAAAGTGAATGATGCTATAAAGTTTAAAAATTTGGAAAGAAAAGAAATGCAGCTTTAATGCCAAAAGCCTCTAAAATGTTGTATCATTTATTACTATTTATTAGACATTATGTAAGTATAAATTTTGCTTATCTATATCTATCATTTTCATAGAGTAATAATAATGATTATATTTTGTTGTCATGTAATGCATTACTAATCTCACTATTATATTATATCATTATTGTTAGGGTGACTGTCCACATATAATTAAAATTAATGAGTATCTAAATGATTGATCCAGTCTGGAGAATCTGAAATTCTAATGAGAAAAATCTCAACATTTAGTGCTTAGAATTTTGAAGGAGATCTAGAAATATTGAGTAAATACAGAAAAAAATTCAGTGGGGATTCTCAGCATCATAGAAGCATCTTCTGACCAGTTGCCAATGACTTTTTTAAATGGAAACAAAATCTTAGTGATTAAAGCATTGCTCTGTTGAGGTAGAAAAATATGACTTTGATATCTTTAAAAGAGCAGCCAGCCTAATCCCCATGACAGGCATGATAGACGTTCTTATTGTTATTAGGTGCTGTCAAGCTGACTATAATTGACAGCAACTCTGTGAACAACAGGTCTGAACCTGCTCCGTCCGTCCTTCACTATCCTCACTAACTCTGCCCTGCTTGAGCACATTGTTATGGTCACCATGCCAAACCATCTTGTTGAGGTCTTTGATTCCTTTGATCTTCCACTTTTCACAGCATGATGTCTTTTTCTGAGGACTGGTCACTCTTGTTAACATGATCAACGTATGTGAGACGAAGTTTCATCACCCTTGCTTGCAAGGAGCACGCTGATTACATTTTCTCAAAAGACAACCCTGTTGAGGAATTTTTGACAGTACATGAGATTCTCAGCACTATTCCTCAACATCACAACTCAAAGACTTCAATTCTTCTGTCATCCTTAGTCATATTAATCAACTTCCAAAAACGTAGAGAGTATCAGAAATGATTGTGGCTTGAATCATTTGCACCTTTGTCTTTAAAGTGAGGTCTATAGTTTTTAGTACTTTGGAGAGGTCTTGACAACAAATTTTCTCAAAACAGCATGTCTTTTGATTTCTTGACTGCAGCTACTATTGGTGTAAATTAGGCATTCAAGTAAAATGGAAATATAAACAGCATCAATCTTTCCTCAATCATGATATTGTCTATTAGTCCTGTAGTGAGCAATTTATGTTTTCTGGATGCTGATATGTAATCCATATTGGAGCCTTTGATCTTCTGCAGTAAGTGCTTCAAGACAGTTAAGACAGAAAGGAAATGTAAACAAGAAGTAAAAGAGTGAAATCATTCTTCTTGTTGTGTACATTATTATTGGTCAAAAAAATTAATGCTACTCACAGAAAGCAGGCCTTTCCTGGCAGAAAGCAGAGATAAGGTAGAAAGTGGGAGAGCTTTTAATTCCTACCTGCCATTCTGACTTTACATCTACCTGAAGAGGCCCTTGACATCAACACATTGAAATTGCTATGGTAATGGAATTTAACAAGCTACCTGTGAGAAATTAGATTCATGAAAGTCAACATATATTTGAAATGCATTTTTCCACCTGAATTCTATAGCTCTCAATATCTTTGCTCATTTTTAATAAAAATATAACTCACATCATGCTGTGGAGAAATTTCTGACTCATATACTAACTTAAGAAGGAATGATTAAATTTTTTTTATTTTTATTATTTTGTGTGTGTGTGTGTGTGTATGTGTGTGTACCGTCAAATTAGATCTGACTGGTACAGGAGGAGATTTTTTCTCCTTCTCCAGCAAATCATCTAGTGGATTCGAACCGTGTACTTCTAGGATTGTAGTGCAGCTTCTTGCCACTAGGGGAACAATTAATTTTTAAAAAAGGATTAAAATAATGTAACAAGTAAAATTTTATATATAGAGAGAGTGTATGTTAAAAACTTTTTTAAACTTAATGCATAATTATTATTTAGGAACATTCTCCTTTTTTCCTCATAATTAATTTTATTTGTTTGTTGATGAGAATATACACAATTCAATTATTAGGGAGCTTTGATGGCATAGTACGTTATGTATTTTGCTACTAACAAAAATGGAAAGGTAGGTGGTTTAAAGCTACCAGATACTCTTTAGAAGTAAGATGGGAAGTATCCTACCTTTAAAATTTACAGCCCCTTCACTTTCCAAAAAGTATTAAAAAGTATCTTTTCTAACTCCTTGGAGAAAGAAATCGGAATCCGTATTAGAATTGTATAAAACTTGTAGATTGATTTTGGTAGGATTGTTATTTTCACTACTTTGGGTCTTCTTAAGAAAGCTCTGTTGGTCTAGTGGATCGAAAGTTATGCTACCAAGATAAAGGTGAGTGATTTTCATCTGTGGCCCCCGAGCCTGGTTCTAACTGTTTTTAGTCAAACATTCTTCTACGTGGTATAGCATTGGTCTGTCCATTTACTGTATAGAGGTAATTCATGGTTGCTGTGATGCTGAACACTGAGACACTGATGTGTCAAATGTGATATGTTTACCCAGGATGGACAGTGTTTGGTGGAGCTCCCTGACTAAAATAAGCTTGGAAGCAGGAGTGGCATCCACTTCTGAGATAGCTTGCCTTTGGAAACTCTATGAACTTGGAGAAATGATGAAAGTTATACAAGTGTTCAGGTCATTTGTTCATAAGGTTGCTATGAGTCATCCACCTCTTGATGGCACTTAACAACAACAACAGCAATAACAACCTCCATGAAAAGGGAATATTTTCCATTTAGTTAGGTCTTTTATTCTTCCTTATAAAGGTCTCTTGTGACTCTAGCTATATTTATTCCCAAGTATTTCATCTTATGATTGGCTACCATAAAACATTATTTTCTTAGTTTCTTTTTTGATATTTTCTTTGTTACTATAGAGAAATAACACTGTTTGTTTTGTATATTGATCGTGTATCCTGCCATTCTACCAAACTAGTCTATTAGGTCTAACAGTTTTTCTTGGGAATCTTTGGAAATTTCTAAGAACGCTATCATGTCATCCTCATATACTGACAGTACCTCTTTGCCAATCTGTATGCCTCTTCTTACTTCCTTCTCTTGCCTTATTGATCTGGCTAGAATTTCCACTAAGTATGGAATAGCTGTAGTCATAATGAGCAATGTTGCTTGGTTCTTACTACAAAAGGAATATTTTTAGGCTCTTTCTGTTGAGAATGATGTTGGCTTTTGTTATTGTGCATATACTTTTCACTATGTTGTGAATGTCCCTTTATTTCTATTTTGCTCAGTGTTTTATTCACGAAAGAGTGTTGGGTTTTGTAAAAAGCTATTTCTACGTCAACTGATATGATCATGGGGTTCTTGTTCTTTGCTTTGTCAATGTGATGAAATACATTAATTGTTCTTCTTATATTAAATAATCTCTGCATTATTGTTATGAATCTCATTTGGCCGTGATGATTTCTTTTTTTAAATATACTATTGGAATTTTGTGTCCTGGCCAGGATTTTGCGAAGGGCTTTTGCATCTATGTTCATGAGTGATATTAGTCTATTCTATAGTTTTCTTTTTTGATGATGTCTTTTCCTAGTTTTGGTATTAGAGTTATGCTTTGGTCATAGAATGACTCCCAGAATAAGTAAAGCTTTTCTAAAAAACAAAAATAAAGTTGAAATCATATCACTTACTGATCTCAAAACCTACTACACAGCTATAGAAATAAAGACAGTATGATACTGGTACAATGACAGACCTACAGATTAAAGGAATATAAATAAGAATATAGAAATCAACCCGTCAAACAATGGTCCATTGATATTCGACAAGGTAATAAAACCTATTAGCTTCTTAAACAAATGGTGCTGGTAAAACTGGACACCAGCCTAAAGAAAATTGATCCATATCTCACACTATACACAAGAACTAACTGAAAATGGACCAGAGACCTAGGGGTGAAAATCAAAATAATAAAGATAATAAGAGAACAAAATGAGAAGCCCTGGCCTATGGTATAAATGGGCTTGTAAACATAGCTAAAAATGTGCAACTTGGAGAAGATAACATGGAAGAATGGGACCTTTGAAAAATAAAATCTTTATGTGTATCAACAACTTTCTACAGAAGAGTGTTTTAAAAAGCACACAGATCTGGAAAATATTTGACAATGAACTTAAAATAAAAGTTTCATAATCAGAGTTTACGAATACTACAAGGCCTCCACTAGAATAATGCTGATAGCCTTATCACAAAATCAGCAAAAGACATAAAATGACTCTTCCCCAAAGTGGACACTCAGATAACCAACGACACATAAGGAAATGTTCAAAATCACTAGCAAACAGAGAGATGTAAATCAAAACAATAATAACACTTCACTCCGGCAGCAGTGGCAAAGTTCAAAAAAACAGTAAATAATAAATGTTTATGAAGATGCAGAGAGATTGGAACTGTTATATACTGCTAGTGAGATTGGAAAATGATACAAGCACTATCATGGTGGTTTGATATTTCATCAAAAAGCCGAATATACAAATCCCATTTGACCCAGCTTTATAAGGTATATATTTCCAAGGTATATAAGATATTTCTGTGGCAAAGTTTAACAGGACAACAAGCAATAGATTTTTGAGAGAATGTGGTGAGAAAGGAACTCTTATACATTGTTGGTGGGATTGTTGGCATTTCCTCAAAAAGCTGAACATAGAAATTCCATATGACTCATCTATTCCACAACTTGGAATATACCCTGAGAATATGAGAACTGAGGCACAAACTGAGATTTGTACACCAGTGTTCATGGCAGCATTATTCACCATTGTAAGAACATGGAAACAGCCCAAGTGTCCAACCACACAAACAAATGTATTGAGAAACTATGGTACATTCACACAATGGCATACTATGTAGCACGCAGGAACAATAACTTTGTAAATTATTACCTAACTTGGGAGGGACTGGAGAGCATTATGCTGAGTGATCTAACTCAGTCCTATAAGGATAAATATTAAGACCATTATTGTAGAATGAGTATAAGGATCCAAGATGGGTGGGAGACACTGGAAGCAGAGGGATGTAGATGCACAGGGGGGAAAGGGGATTGATCATAGGATTGTACAATTTGATGGGTGAGGGTGTGAGGGAAATTGAAAGAATTTTTTTAAATGTGTATTAGAATTTTGTAAATAAACTAGTTAAAAAAGGTATTTTCTATGAATTAATCTCTGAGTATACAAAATTCAACCACACTTCAGCCTCATTTCTGTCACTAAGGCCATGATTTCAGACTTCTATTTCTTCCTAATTGTGTCCAGCTTTTGCATTCCAATCACTAATAATTATTAATGCATCTTCATTGCATGTTTGGTGACTTTCTGACTACTAATATTGGTAGAAATCTTCAATTTCCTCTTTTTTTTGTTGTTAGTTTTGGGTGCATATATTTGAATAATAGCCACTTACCTGGTCTTCTTTGCATATGTATGAATAGTATCCTATCATTCACAACTTTATACTTTAGGATATACTTCGAAATTGTAGTTATAATTATGTATACAACACCATTCTTCAGTTTTTCATTCCTGACATAGTATTGCATGTGATTATCTGATTCAAAGTCAGTCCACTTCATTTCACAAATGTCTAGCATACCAATATTCATGTAGTCTGTATTACTTTTGACAACTTCCAGTTTTCCTACATGCATAATTCTTATATTCTAAGTTCCAATTATTCATGGTTATTTGAAGCTGTTTCTCCTCATATTTGAATATTTCTCGTTTGTACTCTCCCTCTAATACTCTGGCTATCTGTATTTCGCTGTTTTTCATAGGGTTTCAAAAGCCTGTTACTTCAGAAATGAATGGCCAGTCCTGCTTTTTAGTCTGTTTTAAAACAGGAGCTCCAATGTAACCTGTCTACCACAGGTGACCCCTCTGGCAGTTTACACATTAGTGGCATAGTTTCTAGTAACACAGCAACCCACACATAATACTAGTACAGTAGAGTAATAGGTAAGTTCTGTGTTAATAAAAGCAAACAATAAACAAGCAAGCATATACATACAAATCAATCCTCAATGCAAAGTACTGACAGAAGTTTTACTTCCAATAGAGAACTACAATCAGGCATAAAAAATATAATACAGAACAAATTTTCCAGCTCCAATTGAGGTCCTGGACACTGAGGAAGGATGGGTTAAGTGAATGTGGGTATCTTGCCAAAAATAATAACAGATACCATTATTTGTTTAAATGGTATTCATAGTTAAATATCGGACTAGTAGCTGGAAGTTTGACTATACCTATCCACCTAAAAGTACATGATAATTTGCTTTTGAAAAGAAACCGCTTCAAAGCCTTACAGAGCATAGGACTTCTTTGCACAAATGGCATTGACATGAGTGGAAACTGACTTGGCATAACTAATAGCAATAATAAAAGCCTTCATTATAGATGTTTTTGTTTGTTTGTTTAATTTTTCTAAGTAGGTTGGCAAGACATTTTCAGTAGTGGCAATCCATGAGCTCATTGAAACCTGTTCACCATTGGGTGATCTTGCTGATATTTGGTTTAGGATATATTAAAGTTATAATGAAAAACACTTATGACCATCTTTGTTGTTTGTGTGTATGAATGTGTGGGTACAACCTTAGTGTGAGCAATATATAATACTGTAGAATTTTTGAGAGATAGGTGAGTATTCAAAAATATTGAATATACATTTTGCTTCAACATGTAAACCAATCTTTTATTTTTAATAAATTTTATTTAAGTTCATTAGTTTTAAAAATGATAAATAGGATAATTCCTTCAATTTTATTTAAATAAGTACCAACATATAAAATGTCTTTAATTTACATGAATGGTTAAACAGGGATGTTGAAGTTGAATTACCAACTTGCAGTAACTTCAGTGGAATGTTTTTATTCCCTTGAAAAATATCTAGTAGTTAAATAAATGTATCCAACTGTGAAAATAATGTGATAAAAATATCTTAATATACATTAAAGTTCATTGGTTTTGAAAAATAATTGGTTTTAGATAAAAAGCTATTATAATTAGTGAAAATGTCTAATTTAGAATAAAATTCTTTCATTTCTATGCAATTACTTTTGGTTATAATAGAACAGAGTGATGAAAACAATAATAGGATTTTAGTTACAATAAATGATGCTTCATCTGTTCTAAGAAAAAAAAATGAAATGGATAAGATTCATGAATTTCATGGACCAGCAATTTAAAACAAGCACTCAAGATGGAAAGTATATTCAAATAAACATTTTATTTTAACCAGAGATGAACAAACTATAGTGCCTTAGGGTTGCCTAGTATTATAGTGGTTTCAAATTGTTTTTACAGGTTTTTACCTCAGTCAATTCCTGATGTAATTCCTTAACTTAAAAAGATAAAATGGAGAAGCATAATAATATTTTAATGAATTGCTAGATGTTCCAGGCTAGAATTAGGGCCAGGTTGTATTTTTTTTTAATACTTTCTTTACTAGGCCTAAGCTACTATTTATTATTGTTAGTTGCCATAGAGACAGTTCTGAATCATGGCCTCCTATGTGTGCAGGAGTTGGAAGTATATAGACAAGCCTAAGTTTCTTTCATTTAAAACAAAATAATTTGTATTATAATTTAAGTGAATTTTTAATATTCAGATGTGGATGTCCTTTCCTGCCTCCAGTCACTCAGTCTTTCATCCACATTATTTTTATGGCATTCACTACAATACTAACAATGAAACACATACAGAATTATCAGTTCTTCCTGTGATTCTCTTCTGTCTTGTTCCTTCCTGTCTTTTGGGCTTTACCTTTAAGCACATGTTACACTCTTGATCATATATGTTTGACCATTTTATAGAATGAATTCACCTTTTCATCCTCTCTGTGTTATAACTAAAAGTTGAGCCTTGGTGATGAGTTTTGTTCCAAAGAGTGACTAAAGGCTATAGTCTTTGAAATTCTACCAGTTTATTTTGGATCAATAAGTCTGGCCTTTTTATGGTTGTTGACTCTATTTCAGTTCCCTATAACCAAAATTCTATCCAGTAGCATCTACTGCATTTCCTCTGAATATAATCAGTGGTGGTAGCCAGGCACTAGCTAGTTATTCTGATCTCAAGGTTGTGGAACTTGAGTTTAGAGTGATCCGTTAATTCTTTGGATTAATTGTCTTTTATACCTCTGTTTTTCTTACTTCTTTGTTGTTACCATAAAACTTAGAGACTTGCATCTCAGATGATTTATTTTAAGATCCCGGAGAATAGTCACTGAACTAAGGTATAGAATATTGTCTTTGGAATGTATTATGCTATTTGATCTTGAAGTCCCCATAAGTACATTTAAGATCCCAAGAGTAGGAACTCATTCCCTCATTGTGGTTGGTTATGATTAAGAAGTAAAAGGACTTATTTGGATAGGTTTGACCTGCCAGTATTTCAGTTAGTAGTCCAAAGATTAATCACTGTACTGTTCAAGACATTTCATCTTTAAAAAATTTTACCTAACAATATGTATAAACAGAGCATGGGCCATGTGAGGATAAGATTGATGTCAATGACATCAAGAGTACAAAATCGATCCCTAGGAAGTTAGAAATGCTCTCTATGCTCTTGCACCTCTTTCTATTCATTTCAACACAAATTTGACTGCTCTATTGGGTCCAAAATACACTGTGATAGCTCACAGCCCACACAGAATCATAGTAGAGAAGTGGAAAGGCTATAATTCAGGTTAGTAGCAGAATACACTCATTCAGTCAGGACAACTTCCAATATGTGCTTGTAGGTGACTCAGCCTCAAGCCTTGTGGCTTTAGACCAGTGTTACAAAGCTGTCAGTACTGCCAGTTATGGATTCTTCCTCTACCCCATACCAATTGTCCAATAAAGTTGGGCAAAGACTTGTAGCTCTGATTCAAAATGTAGCAATCAGTGCCAAGGTCCATTCATTCTCATGTCAGGTTTTTGGTTCTCTGCTGTGGTTGCTTTAGGCCCTTATTTGGCTGGTACAAGAATCTCTAATCCTGAAGGACATGGCACTGAAGAATCTCTTGCTGCTTCTTTGTCGGTGATAATTTTTTTTTTCACTCTGCAGCTAGATCCTCTCAATTTAATGGTAAAGTCTAAATCATTCCCTTAGGGATTAGTGAGACTAGCCAATCCCCTTGTGGATAGGCTAACATGCCTTATTCTTATGTTCCCAATCATCCACATAGTAAAGTCAGCTAATGGATCGGAAAGCTATTTTGAGAAATAACCTTTAATACCACAGTATTAAGTATGTCAACATAAAAATACAAAACAACAAAAAAACCCACAAAGATATTCATTATGAGGTCAATAGGCAGTGTCATGATAGATGGAGAAAGGATTGAGGTTGTTGATGACTTCATCTTTTTTGGATTCACAATTAACACTATTGGCACTAGCAGTCAGGAAATTAAAAGACAAGTTGAATTGGGAAAAGCTACAGTCAAGGATCTCTCCAGAGTACAGTCAAGGCTCTCTCCAGAGTGCTAAAGAAAAATAATATCAATCTAGAGACTAAAGTGTGCTTGATCCAGGCCATGATTCCTTCAATTGTTTGCTTTACATCTGAGAGCTTGTTGATGAATAGGATAATGAAAGAAGAATGGGAGATGGAAGAAGAAGAAGACCCACCTTTAAGTTGCAATTGTGGAAAATAGTATTGAACATAATATGGATTCCAAGAGCATAAATTCATCTGTCCTAGAGACAGTGAAACCAGTTTACTCCTCGGAAACAAGAATTTTTCCATCTCCCATATTTTTGGCTGTTGCCAGGGGTCACCACTCCTTAGAGAAGGACATCATACTTGGAAGGGTAGTGGGCCAATGCAGAAGAAAACCACGAATGAGATGAATTGTCACAGTAGCTGTGGCAATGAGGTCAGATGTGTCAGAAATAGTGTGGTTGGCTCAGGGCAAGGTTCAGAGACATTGTTTATAGGGTATCTATGGATAATAGATGCTTTGATGTTTACAACTACCGCCACCATGATCACAGTATGCAAAACCACAATCAAGCGAATACTTACAGATATTTTGTCTGCTTTTTCTCAGACATTGTTTGATTATGTTGTATATTTAGATATAAGCATATGGCAGAATTTCATTTTCTTGCCTATATACCTTGAAGGCAAAGATTTCAATGACCATTTCACACACACTGTAGTTTTCACAATAGAAATGTAATCATTAAAATGCTTTGTGAAAGGACAAATACTGCATGGTGCCACTGTTGTAGAATGGGACTGACATCAGGGTTGGGGTAAGACTGAGAAAAACTGGATAAATTATGTATACTGCATTGAAACAGATGAGGGAGAGAATAATTTTAAAGCAATATATCATAGGGTATTATGGTTATCACACGAGTGCAGAATGAAGGTTGCATAGTGGAGTGTACTTGGGGCGGTGGATTGTATACCAAAGAAGGAATCTTTCTTTTGCTTTTCAAAGAGAGGAGTGAACTGGGTGGGGAGAGGGCTGGGCAGGGAGAAAAGTGCAACAATGAATGAATGGAAATCCAAAATCTCTGTAAATGTTCATTAAAATTAATAAAATAAAATTAAAAATAAAATAGAAAATGTTTTGTGAATACTCTAAAAACTTACATAGGCATAATTTATAAACTAACTAATCAACCAAACAAGCATAACCCATCGGTTTTCTTAGAGGTGATTCTCTCTCACTCAGGAAAACCTTACATGTCGTAATCAAGCATTTATTTATAGAATTTTCAATTACTGATTTCCGGCTACCGTAGCCCAGGATATAGATCTCCATACATTTTTCACAAGGAGCCTTTTTCTGGGTGAACTCCAGTTGTTCATTGTTTCAACAGTTGTACTAGCCATGGACTACCAACATTCCACCTCAGATCAAAATATTGCTGTCAAATCCATTCCAAATTTTAGCAATCCTAATTGGGTTTATGAGCCTGTCAATCTTTATGTGGAGTGAAAGCCCATCTTTATCCAAAGGTGTATTTAAACTACCAAACTTAAGTTTAAAGTCTGATATATTACAACCTACACTAAAGTCACTATGTCCTGGAAATACCAGCAAGAAGATTTTCTGTAGAATATTTTCTGTGTTAAAATAAAAATAAAATCCTTCAAGCAAACTAAAGATATTAAGTTCAATTTTCTGATAATTCAAAGAAACTTAGATGAGAAACTCAGAGTATCTCCTTTTTTCAAATGCTGCGCTCTGTATTTCGATCAAGTACTGCTTGAAAGTAGGCTTTAAAATGTTTTATGTTTAAAGGAGGCAGAAAATCGTGTAGAAACTATTGATCATATGATAATATAAGAAAAAGTGAGATCGGCCATTGTCATTATTAAGTGCCCCCAAGTCAACTTTTATGAATAATAGATCTGAACTCTGCCCTATCCTGGGCCATCCTCACTCTCTCTGACAGTGTCATGATGTCTGACATGCCGGGTGATTATATATGTTTCAATTTACAAAAGAGTAAAGAACAAGTGATTTTAACATAAGTAACTAATTTAAAACATGACAATTGCCTCTAAGAATCCAGTCGGTTTTTTCTGTGTGCTATTACATTGTTTTAATTTTAGTCAAGGTCATATGTAAAAATATTCTAGGATATTATTTACATAATTTAAAAATAAATTGTAATAATGTATCATAGATTATACCTTTTTCAAAGTGCTGTACATTTGCACAAGAAAAATGAATTTCCTAATATTTGAGGTTGCTAACAGTCCCTTTATGATACTTCTGTCTTCTGGGTGAATCCAATATTGGAATGCCCTATCAAAACCTTTGCTTATATTGATTTTTATAAACTTAAACCTACTGACATAATTAATATAGTGGGATATAATGATTAAAAGAGAAAATTATTATTTGTTATTCTCCAGAGAAGCTTTGATTAATTTTAGAAATAAGAATTGCCATCTTTTTATATGTTAATTCTTTTCTTATACCAAAAAACCAATTTATAATTCATAATTGAATTTGGGAATATCTTCCTTTCAAAGTTGAAACCTGAGTAAACGGAGGATAAAAGGTCAGTTGACATATTAAGAAAAGCAATCAGAAAGAAAGAAGATGGGATTTGAGAAATCAATATAATGCTACATTTATTCACAGACAACAAATTCCAAGGCATTATACTCCTTGTATACTATTTGAAGGGGGTGGGGGGGAATATATAAATGTTAAGGCACTAATTGGAAGTATTAGATTTCTGTTAGAAAATGAGGAATTCTATGCTTCTCACTATTCCCACAGGTTTCTGAGCTGAAAATAAAGGGTATTCTCTTGAAGTAAATAATTAAGTAGCATCTCCTAGAACAGGCTCAATACATTCATCATTTATAGCGTCAATAACATCAAGAGAGTTGGACCTTTTGAACATAAAAATATTTATTGATTTATTTATCGAAAAATGTTTAGGCTTATCAACTGGATTAGAACGCATGGCTCTCCAACATATGGTATTATTCCTGAAGAAGCTAGTGCTAACCTTGGAAAGCGATATGCTTGATAAATTAGGCCACAGGAGACAGGATAATCAAAGCACCACAGGTTGGCAGTCTGTTTCATTTCCTTGAGGTAACTTGAACTAACTTCCACTTACATAAACCAGAATACTGGAAGCCTAAAATGCTGCAGACTTTAGTGAACAGGTCATTCACACTACAGGGTGATCTAGGGAGAGGGAAAAAACCCAAAAACATGGCCATGATGTTTTCAAAGTCTGATTTTGTAGAAAAATGAAAATAAGTATTAACTGGTATTTCTTTCTCAGGGAAGATAGCTATAGTCCTGAATTGTTTCATCAAAAATACCATCTGATCCATGACTTCTGTCTAAATGTCACAGTGGATCTTTGTCCTTTAATCTTTTATGCACATTTATTTCAATTACTTTAGTCCATAACTCATAGTTATAGCATGCTTAAATTTCCCATAGGTCTTTAATAGAAAGTGTTTTTCAGGGACTAAAAGGTTTCCACAAGAGATACTAATGGTTTCACACTAGTCACCAACTTGATTTTTTCTGCTTCTCAGCTGTCTTTAGTTTCACAGTCCAGAGACCATCTGTCTAGACAGGTGTTATCTCACTGGTATCTAAAAGTAGAAAGTGAACATCATTATTTTTGAAATCTATTTAGAAACTGCAACTCTAGTGATAACGCAGCACTGGACTGAGCTGTACACTGTTACAAATCTCTCCTTAGAACAGATGGATTGCAAAATGGCTTATTTGGCATGGACCAGCTGTGAACTTAAGTCATTAATAGGAACTGTGGGTGGCACTTTCATGGCATAGAAAAATCAAGAAATGGAAGAGACATAAAATATCAAAAAGCAATTTGTAGCAGGTAAGACAGTTATCTAGTGAATTTATTCTTTAAAAACTAATATCCACTTTTTACAATGTAAGGGCTACATATGTGAGAGTCATTTGTCTGAAAGGTGTCACTATAAAAATAAACTCTGCTAAAATTTATTTCAGGGCCAGCTAACATTATGGCCTTTTGAAAGTACAACTTACAGTTGAAAACTATAATTTTCTGTATTTCAAAATCAAAATATTGATGTATGAGTATTTTCTGTTGTGTATCTCTAAAAATCTGTCTTGAACATGCATAAATTAAGCATATTTTTTTTCATAAGACTATTTCAGTCCACTATAGAGCTACACTATCCACCTTTCCAATGTCCTCAAACTTACTTTCTTCTGTTTCCATCTCTTTTATTCTCTCCTTCCTATAAAGCACTGTCCTAGAGATGTAGCTTACTACAGTGTTATTTACATGTAATCTAATATCTAATATATAATTCAAAGTCATTATCAATTACATCATAGGTAGGCTTTTAGTTGTTGTTTTTATTAGATTGCTTCAAGTCTGTTACAACTTTTATTTGCCCCCTCTATAATAGAATGAAATCATAGTCCATTCTGCACCATCCTATTGATCTCAGTTGTACTTAAACACATAGTTTCAGTCGCTGTATCAATCCTGTTCCTTGACTTTCTTTTTTGCCAACAGGGACTGGTTTCTCTTAATAACATGGACAAAGTTGTCACTATCCTTAGTTTTAATGAGCATTCTTGCTACACTTCCATTATTGTTGTTGTTGTGGTTGTTAGGTGCTATGCTATTGAATAATGACTTTTGAACATATCTGAATCTTACGTTATCCTATGCCATCGTCACCTTCTGTGATATGCCGAGCCCATTGTTACAGCTGTGTAACCTCGGTGAAAGTTTCCTATGCTTTCTCTGCTGCTCCACTTTTCCCAGCATGATTTCCTTTCCTGAGGGCTGGTCACTCTTGATAACATATCCAAACTGTGTGAGACAAAGTTTCATATCCTTGACTCTGAAGAGATCTGTGGTTGCACTTCCTTCAAAACAGGTTTGTTTGTTCTTTTGGGAATTCATGGGATAGTCAATACTCTTCTCCTACACAACAACTCAAAGATATCAATGTTTCTATCTTTCTTATTCATTATCAAATTTTAAGATGTCGAGGAATTAATGATCAGATACACATTAGTCTTTAAACTGACATCATTGCTTTTGAGCACTTTGGAAAAATTCTTGACAGTAGTTTTCCAGTGCAACATGTCTTGATTGCTTGACTGCTGTTACTGTGGATATTGATTTTTGGACCCAAGTAAAATGAAATTGTTGACAATGTCAGTCGTTTATCCTTCTGTCACAATGTTACCTGCTGGTCCAGTGATAATGATTTTTTTCTTGGTGCTGAGATTTTGTTTTCTTGGTTGTTTTAGGCACTGTCAAATCAATTCCAACTGAGAGAGACTCTATATGTCAGAGAACAACTGCTGCACAGCTTTCTTGACTGTAATTTTAAAATTAATTAATTTATTAAATTTTGCATAAATCTACAGATAAGGAATAGTATAAAGCAAGATCCTGAATGGCAAGACAATCCAAGGGAAAGAAATCAATGGGTCATGAAAGCTCTTTAAGGACCTAATGTATGTAGCTATCTTGTGTCTGTGTGTGTTTTGAGTGAAATATTTCAGAACAAATTAGTCAGGTTTTTCTCTCTATGAACCACTGTGTGAATTCTTGGATACATAATGCCAACATTTGGTTAACAGCTGAGTTCTTAATTATACTAGTTGGGATCATTCTAGATAGAATATTCTAGGGAAAATAAACATTTCTGTGAACGTTTTTTTCTTTTACCCCTCTAAAATGGAGACAATAAACATCTAAATCTTATGAGTTTGGCATGGAAAGAAATGACATATTCCTCATGAATCAGGTAGAAACAATTTGGCATTTAATATGCAGACAATGAATGAGTATTAGCAATTGTTGTAACTGTTATACTTTCTGTGTTTTAAATAGGATGATGTGTTTTGTTATATATAATCTACACTCAGAAAACTTTTTTCTGATAGAAAAGTATATCCTGAGTTTGTTGAGCTATCATTGAGGACATACTTCATTAATTGATATTTACAATAGCAACTTTAATTTTGCTATCTCAACAAATGAAATCACATTTTAAAATATTTTTATGATAAAGTGTATACTTAAGTTAAAGGGAATTTCCTCCCTGATTGAATGTTTATCATTTAATGGCAAATGTTATGAATGGGTGTTCAGGACTCTAGACAATCTGCAAATACTGTGTGTAAATAGAGAAAATTCCCTGTTATTCTAATTGAAGACATATTTTTATGTGTGGTTTGGAAAACTTTCTTCCCTGCCTCGTTCTTCATGCCAACCATACTACCAAGGAAAATCTATAGATAAGGAATAGTCTAAAGCAAGTTCCTGAGTGGCAAGACAACCCAAAAGAAAGACATCAATGGGTTATCCAAGAATTTGGAGTCTTGAATTTCTAGTTCTAATATGAAGATGAAAAAAGATGACAGTGCATTTGACCCTGACTTTTCATTTAAAAAGAATCCTGTTGGTGTAGTCTGCAGTGTGCTGTGCTACTAATCAAGAGAGTGTGACTCTGGCAGTTTGAATCCACCACCAGTACTGAGGGAGGGAGAAAGATGAAAAATCTCTCAATACATTTTATAGCCATAAGACCAGATAGATGATCTATATGAGTCATACTTGAATCCACAACCAAGATTAGAGAAGTGTTTGGGGGGTGTATTTCTTTTTAAATTCATATTTCAGATTATATTTGATTTATTTTATATTTGATTTGGGATCCTCTTGTATTTTCTATCCTATTTTCAAGTTCTTGTCTTCAGTTAAAATTACAAGATCATTGAGATGATATTTTAATATAT
>NW_006399806.1:12555343-12566574 GCF_000299155.1 Elephantulus edwardii | reverse complement strand
TAATAATAATAATATAATCCATCAGTCAGACTTAAATCTAAATTAAATCAGGAGGAAAGGTAAGCATGCTGAACAAACATCACTTTTCAAAATGTGTTGTTGAATAACTATTGAAATTAACTCAGAAAACATTTATGCCAAGATAAAAAATGAAATTAAAAAAGCCTTCACCTATACATAAATATATTTTTTAAAAATATACATACTTGATAAAGTTAAAGAAATTGTGTTTGTGGTTTGAGAAATGCATAATTAATGCTGATGTACTCCAGAAGTTATTTCAAAAGTATGCTGAAGTACATTTCTTAATTTAATGCATTTCTTAAAGGAATACAAAATAATAAGATACCCGTATTGATACTTAACAATACTTTTTGATTGCAGAAAAAAAAATCTCTATAGGATTAATTGCTATAACATAATAGAAAATGTAATAGCACTTACCTAGCAGGTAGTGGCCATTCAACATATCTTAGATCTTTTCACTCACCTATGCCATACTCTGGTGGCCTAATGAGTAAGATGTTGCACTATGAGCCCAAATGCATGCAGTTAGAATACACCAGCTGCATCATGAGAAAAAGATGCACAATCTCCTCCTTTATGACTTCTTGTTGTGTACTGTAGAGTCAGAACCAACCCGTCACTGACCCTCTAGAGGGTTTTCAGAGGCAGTCATTCACGCTGAAGGAAATTGCCCATCCTTCTGCAGAGTGGCTAGTGCCCTCAAATCATGTGCCTTTAGGATTGCAACACAGCTTCTTGACACTAGGCCACCAGAGCTCCTTGTGTGGTTTACTGTCTCTGAAAACCCTCTGGGGGATCAGCTATGGGTTGCTCCTGGCTCAACAACTATAGCAATTCCAAGGTTACTATATTGTTTAGAATGTTGCTAAGTACAATCAAGTCAGTTCTGACTCTTAGCAATTCAACATACAAGAGCAAAATTCTACCCTGTCCTCACAATCTGTTTCATAGTCAAGTCCATTTTTGCTATCATTGTATCAAACACTGCATCTCTTGAAATTCTTCCACTCTCTTGCTGAATTTCAACTTTTCTAAACATGATGTATTTTTCCAAGGCCTGGTTCCTCCTGATAATATGCGTATCCAAGTTATGTGAAGCAATTAATATCATCCTTGTTTATAAGAAACTCTGTGACTGTACTTCTAAGAATATACTGAGGCAATGGTAGCCAGAAGCTTAATGCAAATGAAGAACTGTATGGAACACAACGTATACACATGAAACACAATGTATACAAATGATGAAAATATTAACAATAAAAATACAAAAATATATACACTATTTATTTCCTTTCCTATTCAAAGTAAAAATTCCACTTTTTTTATTGCAGGGTATTATGGATAGAATTGTAACACCTCTTTCTTTGTATATTGTGTGTGTATAAAATACATTCTTACCCTTTTACTTAAAGTAGTCTTTTCATTTGGAGTTTTCAGTTTCTTATTTTTAATGTTAATGAGGCAAAACAGTGGAAGTTATGTTAAGCCTGTCACTTTCTATAAATAAAAGAGCTGATTAGGCACAGAAGGAAGTAGACACAGGGAGAGAACCAATACTATCTGCGGATGGAGGAGTCAGTCCCATGTTCATGCTCAGGAACTCTCAGCATGACCAGCTGGAGAAGATCAGACAAAGACTTTACCTCAGAACAGTCCCCTAGAGCCTGAGTCTCTAGTTTGGACTTCTTGCCTCCTAACAGAGAAAAGGTACTTTGTGCATTAAAATAATTCACTTGTCATATTTCTGCTACAACAGTACCAAGAAATTAACACTCTTTGGGCATGCTGTTAGGAGGGGCCAGGTATTGGAGAAAGACTGTTCTTTAAAAAAAACAGAAGATCAGTAAAACATGAGGAAGATTCATAATGAGTTGGATTGACTCAGAGGTTTTAACAACCATCTCAAGTGCGGCTGAGACTGTGAAGATAGATCAGGACTGAGTAGTGTGATTCTTTTGCCAGAAACTGCTTTTAAGTCAGAGCTTAAGCACATCTAACAACAACATTACATGTACAGACAGTGCTGTGTCCTGCATTATCAATCTGCTAATTTATTACCATAAGAATCATAACGTTATTGTTGTTTATGTTGTGCAAAAATATAAGTAACCTTAAACTCATGCAAAAATCAACAACACTTCATCCTGATAGCATATTCTACTGAAAACAACCAAAAGTAATATTAGGAAACAAATTGTCTAATCATGGAGACTCTACACTGGCTTATTTTGGAAACAGAATGAAACAAAAGAACATGTCATCAGTTGAGTGACTTCCGGTTGAATTTGAACACTAATATTCACTTGTTAGCAAAGACAATAGAAGTTAATTTTAGCAATGATGTCACGGTTGATTTAAAGAGGAATGCGAAGAAAAATATGTAGAAAGATTAAATGTAGCATAATAAACTAAAATTAAAAAAAAGAACCCAACAAAACACCTCAAACTCACTGTCTTCAAGCCAATTCTGAATCAGTCATTATTCACTGAAAGTCTTCATAAGGTTTCCATGGCTTTACATCTCAAGTGAAGGAGAGTGTTTGTCCCTTGGAGATGATGATCTTGTTGTTAAATATCATCAAATTAACTAGGACTCACAGAGAGCCAGTAAACAACAGACCTGTCCTGTGCCATCTTCTCACTCTCCGAAATGTTTCAGCCCATCCTTATTGTCACTCTGGCAATGCATCTTGTTGGGATTTGATTCTGGCTTCCACGTGCCTGACTCACGAGCATTTCTGTTAGCAGTAAAACTTGTCAGCAGAGCTTTGTTTTGTTGGGTTTTTTTTTGGTACAGAGAAAAGATTATCACACACACACACACACACACACACACACACACACTGCATCTGGTTAGTTTAACGAAATTGATCACCAAGTCTTTCTTTCTAGGTTTGTGGTGGTTTTGAACCACCATTTGTGCCACCTAGTACACCTACAATTTGAACAGTATAAATTATTTGGATGTGCTTTATTAATTTAATAGCTTTGTTTCAAAGTATATGGAAATAAATATGTTTAACATTTTAAAATTACTTCCCCTTAATTAATTTATATTAAAAATTAGCAAGTTTATCATATGTGAATCTTTAAATAATTGAATAGTAAACCCTAAAGTTGCTGAAGACATGGAAAACCACCATAACTCTGGAAATAGGTTATAGGAGAAGTTTCATTTTTAAATGAAAACAAACAATAGCATATGAAAACACAACATAATTAAAGATCTTCCAACAAGCACTGTGCAAATGACTATTAAAAGGCATATAAACATTTCACAATTAAGAAAAAATATAATGTCTTATTTTATGCTCTCTTTTTATAAACATTACAAGGTTTATCCTGCAAGGTCAAAAGTCAATGAGAAAAAAACCAAACAGATACTCATAAAATCCTATTGGAAAGCAAAAATGACTCCTTAGAAGCTACCTATCCAAAACGCTGTCTGTTACAGTACAAGTGAGAGCTTTAAATGTTTCCCATTTTTATCATCCATCCTTTTCTTATCACTCATAAAACCATATAGATTTTTCATTAAATGTACTAGGTATACTAGAAAACAATGTCCCTAGCATATTGAAGAATAATAAAAGAGAAATATGTTGCCATCTTGTTTAATAGATCTGACATTGGTATAGAGAAATATTGATACATACATATAGGCAATCATACATAAGTGATGGCCTGTTAAAGTATATTTAGAATATGGAAAAAATAAAACAAATGTCAAATGCACTTTTCTTTTTCCCCCTCAACTGTTTTTCAGTGCCATTTTCTTTTATCTCTGGAAGTGTATGACTATCTCAATCTTCTCCATGCAGTTTTAAAATCCCACATTTCATCTTTATTTAGTTGCGTTTTCATGTGGTTAACAATTGCTCTAGCTATTTCACTATAAGAGTTAGTTTTAATGTCTTAGTCCCTATATTCTGATGGGATATTTTATACTAACCAAAGATATTTTCAGTACCTTAGTTTTAGACTTCTGATGGGATATAACTGTAATTAAGAAACTTATACTAAGAAAAAATACATTAATATTTATAGTTTATTATATTTTGATAGTTATAATTATTTGGTAAAGAGAACAAAAATTATAAATATCTGATTTTATGTGAATTAACAGAAAGTAAACATTTTGGTAAGAAAATTTTTTCATATTTATATTAAATCACGGTTTTCTAAGGACTTCAAAATGATTATGCACATTTTAGTCACAATAAAATTATATTCACGTTATGCCAACTAGTAAATTAATTCAGTTACTTACAAATATAATGAGTAATTTTAATTATCACCATGATTCTTCTACAGAGCACTAATAAAGCATTTAGCTGAAGATATATGTCTGTATGTATTCATATGTATTCATATAGATAAGCATATTCTGTGAACTTTCCTCCATTATTAATGGTGTTCCTAAGTGCATGATGGTTTATGTCCACATTTACAAATTTATAAACATTATCAAGTACTTGATTCTCTCAACTTCAGTATAAATATTTGTATGTGCTTACATATTTATAGAAAATAACAAATTTTTTGGTTAAGTGTATATTAAGCAGTGATATTTAAATTACCTATTTTTTATTAGTTTATACCTCTTGATGTTTGCAAATTTTATCAATGTACTTTTTCCTCTGTGGTATTCACAATACCTTACATGTATTTTACAGAAAAGGAAACTGCAAATGAAGGTACAGAAGTCTCTTTCCAAGGTCACACACAAAGACAGACTCAAAACTTGCAATTGCCTCTTTACACCCAAAATGCCATTACATTCTTGCATGCCATTCCATCACTCTTGTTTTGAAAATAAGCAAAATGTGTCTGAAGAATATCAAGTGATTACATATAGTTGTAGATCACGTTAGAAGCAGAGGTAATAGAACCATCAACATTTGAATTATCAGTTTACTTCCAAGCCGCTGCTGGATATTGCTTCCCTAGGCATAATGGCTTCTAGTAAAACATAGTCTGCATTGCTTATATGTAATGGAAATAAAAGCAACCATAAACAATCTCATTTTCCTTTCAGTTATAGCAAAATCCACATATAAATATGAACATATAAAATTGCATCAAATAATAGATACCGTTCTCGAATTATAAATGAGCATTTTACTTTAATGGAATCTTTAATAAGTAGATTGATTTAATTTAATCCAGCTAATGTATATATTGTGCTAAATGCTTGCCATGTCATGGTGCACAAGATGATCAAACCCTTATTCACTTAGAATTTTTATAATAAAGAACACAGACAAGTAAAAAATCACTTGAATAGATAAGAAAATAGAACAACATGGCATGATAGCCCAGAGCAGGGACATTTAATACAGATCCAGCAGTGTCTGCCATGACGTTTGCAAGGTAGTCATATTTTAGCTGAAATCTGAGGAATCCAAAATGAATGATGTTCTCAAAGAAAGGATATGAATCACTTGACTAAAATTCATTGTGATTCTGGAAAACTAAAAGCAATGCAGATGGCAGAGTAATAAATTTGGATAGAGTGGAGAGAGGGAATCAGAACTCAAGTCAAATTAACGTTTTGGTAGAATGTTCTACTTTTCCAAAGCAAACAATATGATATTGTAGCAGTTATTGATGAAAATAGTTAAAGCCACATTGTCTTTGAAGAGCAAATATAGGTTGAAATCCATATAGTAGTGACCATTTCATTAAAAATAGTTTATAATGGTTCCAGTTTCTCCGCAACCTCACCAGCATTTGATGGTTGCTGCTCTGTTAAATTTTGCTATTCTTCTCGGGATGACATCTCATAGTTGTTTTGATTTGCATCTCTCTAGGGATTTCGACCATTTCTTCATGTGTTTATTTGTCATCTGAATGTCTTCTTTGGTGAAGTGTCTGTTCATGTCCTGTGCACATTTTTCAATTGGGTTGTTTACCTTTATCTTGTTGTGGTGCTCGAGTATTTTATAAATTCCACATGTAAGTCCCTTATTTGACATATAATTACCAAGTATTTTTTCCCAGTTTGTGGCTTCCCTTTTTACCTTGTTGGAGAAGATTTTGGATGTGCATAGGAATTTGATTCTTAGAAGGTCCCATCCATCTATTTATCCTCTCCTGATTGTAGATTTTTCAGAATGCTTGGAAGACTGTTTATGTTGTGGATTAGGACTTCTAGAGTTCTTCCACACTTTTCTTTAATGAAGTTTATAGTCCTTGGTTTTAGTCCTAAGTCCATGATCCATTTTTAGCCCGTTTTTGTGTATGAAGTGAGGTGTGGATCTTGCTTGAGTTCTCTACAGATAGGTTTCCAGTTTTGGCAGCACCATTTGATAAAGAGACTGTCATTTCCCAACCTAACTGATTTTATCTTCTTGTAAAAAATCAGTTAACCATTGGTGGATGGGCTGATTTCTGGATTCTCAGTTCTATTCCATTGATCTATGTGTCTGTCATTGTACCAGTACCACGCTGTCTTGACCACCACGGCAAATCACGGAGAAACCTCCTGTCTTGTTTCTCTTTTTAAGTAGTGCTTTGCTTATCTGGGGCCTCTTTCCATTCCAAATGAATGTGGATATTTCCTTTTCCATCTCATTAAAGAATGTAATTAGTATTTGTATTGGGATTACATTGAACTTGTAAATTGCCTTTAGTAGTATTGTCATTTTCACAATATTGAGTCTTTGTATCAATGAGCAAAGGACATTCTTCCACTTCTCCAGGTCTCTTTTTGTTCCTTGTAGTAATGTTTTGTAATTTTCTTTGAATAGATCCTTTGCGTTTCTGGTTAGATTTACTCCCAAGTATTTACTTTTGTGATTAGCTATTGTGAAGGGTATTGTTGGAAGTGTAAAATGGTACAACCAGTATAGAATGTGGTATGGCACTTTCTTAAAAAGTTGCAAATAGAAATACCATTTGAGCCAGCAATTCCACTACTGGTAATATACCCTAAAGAAACCATAACCACCACCCCAGCCCCAGCAGATATTCATACCCATGTTTATTGTGGATTTGTTCTCAATAGCAAAGAGTTGGCAAATATCCTAGTGCCCATCAACAAATGAATGGATAGAGAAGCTCTGGTATATTCACATAATGGAATGCTATGCTGCACTGAAAAACAAAGAACTCATGAAATATTATACAAAATGAATGATCCTGGAGGGAATTATGCTGAGTGAACTATCTCAGCCATAAAAGGACAAATATTAAATAGTGCTATTGTTGTACAATAGGACTGACATCAAGATTAAGGCAAGACTGAGACAGAAGGAATAATGTATACTGTACTGAAACATATAAGGAAGGGAACTGTTTAAAAGCAATAATATGACTAGGCATTATTATCATGACAGGAGTCCAGAATGAAGGCTGCATAGTGGAATGGACTTGGGGGGGGCGGGGGGGAGGGATTGTGAAGGACTGTGAGAAAAGTTAACTTTTAACCCTTCTCAGGCAGAAGCCATAAAAGCTCACAAAACTACGAGAAAGCTAACTTTTGACCCCTTTTTAGAAAAACAGGGCCATAAACCACTCAGAAAAACAAGGTCATAAAACTGCTCACCCACATCTGGGAGCTCAGATAAGGAGGGAATTCCAGGAGTTGTTTTTCTGAAGCTTACCCCCCCCCCCCACCTTTTGCGCTGACCCCGCTTGCCCTGCGCCAACTCACTTTTAAATGCACCAATCAGACAGTTTTCCTCACTTACCCACGCGCAAACCCATGTTTGCGCGGGTTATTGCCTTTATAAGCTGTGTGTACCTCTAGCTAGGGGCTCAACTCCTCTGCCTCTGCGTAGGTTATGAGTTGTGCCCCAGCGCGCTGGAAGGAATAAACACCTCATGCTGTTTGCATCAAGGACCGTCTCTCGTGAGTGATTGATGCTGGCGTCTGATTTTACTAGGGTCTGGCTCTGAGGATCCAACAATTGTATAACAATGAAAGAATTTTTCTTTTACTTTTCAAAGAGAACAGTGAATGAGGGAGAGCGGTTGGCAGGGAGAAAAAAATACAACAATGAATAATGGAAATCCAGTCTTTGTAAACGTTCATTAAAATTCATTATAAAAAATAAAAAACAATTAAATAAGAGAGCATTATCAACTATTATTTATAAAGGTATTTATATGTTAATAAAAATAAAAGCTTATAATATAGCCTTTGAGACTACTTTTCTACAGCATACATACTTCATAAGGAAGAGCTACCTGCTACTTACTCACTCACATTTTCATAGTGAACTAATACAGCAGCTTTATGTTAATTTTCTACTAGTTTATTTACCAAATTTGAATACATTCTTTTGAAGAACAAATTCTTTCAATTTCCCTCACCCCCCAACCCATCAAATTGTACAACCCCATGATTAATTCTCCCCTACCCCAGCACATCCATATCCCTCTGCTTCCAACGTTTCTCATCGCTCTTGGATCCTTATACTCATTCTACAATAATGGTTTTATACAGTATTTATCCTTATGGGACTGAGTTAATTCACTCAAAATAATGCTCTCCAGTCCTTCAAGTTAGGTAATATCTTACAAAATCATTGCTTCTGCATGTTGCATAGCATTCTATTGTGTCACTCTACCATAATTTCTCAATCTATTGGTTTGGGCTTACTTTGATAAACAAAAGTTAACACTTTTCATAGTTTGAGTTTTGCCTCTTATTTATGAAGGGTGGCTGACCACTATTAGCTTTCATTTATCTTGTGGTTCAGATTTTACTTTAAAATTGTTGATGTTCTTAGGTATCAGAGCCAACTATGATTTATATTCATTCTAGTAACAACAGATTTAAAGTATATTTTGTCTTGTTCAGTCGTCATAATCTTTGCCATACTTAAGCCAATTTTTGTAGTCACAGTGTCACTCCATCTCATTGAGTCTTCCTCTCTTTGACTGACCCTCCAGCATTCCCAGTATCATGTCTTTTTCCAAAGATTTACCCCTACTGACAACAACCCCAAAATAGGTTAGATGACGAAGTTTTACTATCCTTGCCTCTGAGGAGCATTCTGGCTGCACTTTCTTCAGGACAGATTTTTGTTGTTTTCTTGTTAAATTATACTTTAATTAAATAAAAATTTTACTTCATATTGGTTTACAAAGTTCATATACATTGCTTTTCACATTGAATCTTTGCCATTTCCTTTACCCACCCTACCTTCCACCCCTCAAATTGTGCAACCCTATGACTAACCCCCCATGTCCTCCCACTCATCCTCACCCCTCTGCTCCTACCTTCCCCTCCTTGGATCCTCACACACATTCTGCAATGATAGAAGAGTATTTGTCTTATACGGTATTTGTCCTTATGGGACTAAATTAATTCAATTCACATAATGTTCTCCAGTTCTTTCCAATTTAGGTAGCAATGATTTTGTTGGCAATCCAAGAGATATTCAATACTTGTACATTCAAAGAAATCACCTTTTTTCTTCCGTTATCCTTATTTGTTATCCAGCTTTCAGATGTATACAAAGCAATTGAAAATATTATGATGTGGGTGATGAGGCACCCCTCAGTCTTTACACAAGAATTCTTGCATTTTAGCACTTGAAAAAAAATTCTTGACAGCAGATTTGTTCAATGTAGCATGTCTTTTAATTTCTTTACTGCTGGTTCATGGATGTTGGTACACTTCCAAGACAAAGAAATCCTTTACAATTTCAGTCTTTTGTTCATCGATCCTGAGGACGCTTATTTTCCTGCCCTGATAATCTAAAAATTGTTAGAAATATTTTAAAATTAGATATGTGTTGTTTTTGTTGTTGTAATGTGCCACCGAGTCGCTTGTGATGCATAGTGATGCTTTGTACAATAGCCCTAAACCAAGCTCCGTCCTGTGCCAATCTGTCTCCGACACACTCCCTCACCCTCCCCCCCCCCGTCCCGATTACCCCAGTCACTGAATCAATCCACCTCATAGAGGGTCTTCCTCTCCTATGCTGTCCCTCCACCCTGCCAAGCATGATGTCCCTCTCCAAGGACCGGTCCATCCTTGCAACATGTCCAAAGTATGTCAGACAAAGCCTCAGAATCCTTGCCTCCAGGGAGCAGCCCGGTTTAACCTTCTCCAGGCTGAACCTGTTCATTTTCTAAGCAGTCCACGGTATATTCAATACTCTTCTCCAGCACCACAGCTCAAAGGCTTCATTTTTCTTACTATCCTCCCTAGTCATTGTTCAGCTCTCTGATATATAGCAAGTGATTGCGAAGCCCATGGCCTGTATCAGGCACACCTTAGTCTCCAGAGTGACACCATTGCTCTTCAGTACCCTAGAGTGGTCCCTAACAGCAGACTTTCTCATTGCAATACATCTTTTAATTTCGTGGCTGCTGGTGCCAAGAATGTTGACTGTGGAGCCAAGCAAACTAAAGCTGTGAACAATTACAATCTCTTCACCATCCATCCTGATGCTGCCAATTGGCTCAGTAGTGAAAATCTTCATCTTCTTGATATTGAGCCTTAATCCATATTGAAGGCTGCAATCCCTGACTCTCTGCAAGGAGTGTTTCAGGTCCTCTTCAGTTTCTAAGTAAGCAGGGTTTTGCCATCTGCATAACTCAGATTGTTGATGGATCTTCCGCCAATCCTGATGCCACATTTCTCCTCATAGAGTCTAGCCTCCTGAATAATCTGTTCTGCATATAGGTTGAAAAGGTATGGAGACAGGATATAGCCCTGGCGCACATCCTTCCCAATTTTGAGCCATGCAGTATTTCCTTGCTCTGTCTGACAACGCTTCCTGGTCCAAGTATAGGTTTTGCATTAGCATGATCAATTGGTCTGGGATTCCGATTTTTCTCAGTCACATTTTGTCATTGAAGCTAATTCAGAAGACTCTTACTACTGTTCCTGACAATATCAGAAAGAGTGTTACCCTTCATTGTTGTCTAACTTAGAGTCAGAACTGACCAATAGCTGACCCATCCAGCATGTTTTCAGAGGCCATTATCACTAGGGAAGGGATTGTCTATCCTCCAGAAAAGCAGCTGGTGGCCTTGAACCTTATGCCTTCAGGATTGCAGTGCAGCTTCTTACTACAAGGCCACTAGAGCTCTCTAGATTTACTCTAGGCCTCAACTAAGCAGTCACTTTTTAAATAATTTGTATAAAAAATATCCAACTGTTCAGTCATTGGACATATTATTCTGAAATATTTTTGTGTTTCCCACAGTGAAATATCTTTAATTTCTTTAATAAATAAATA
>NW_006399806.1:12546758-12555186 GCF_000299155.1 Elephantulus edwardii | reverse complement strand
ACATAAGACATTTCTTAATCAAATATTTATTAAATATTGTCTACAAAGTCTCTAATGGAAACTTGGTAGATTTTAATGGAAAAATAAATATGTTATTCCTGACCTCAGAACATTTAAATCATAATCTGACACTTTTTTCCCTCTCTTAGGAAAGAAATGTATTTGCCATGAGTCAAAATAGCAGCACATTAATCTCACCAATGATAATTTTAATTGAAAGTATCAAGACATGGGTATATAAAGTAAAATTTTCTTAAATATAAATTATCCTTTATGGGAAGACTAAAAAGCAAGTCTAGATTCTGAATGCATAACTTCTTTAGCTGACACACATATTGACTAAGGTATTTTGAGGAGATAATGCTTTTGCCACTTGCCTGAATACCTGAAAATCCATAAATGATATTAAGTTATGATGGAGATAGTTAAGCAAATTATATTTAAGTACCCTTTAGGGATCAAAATAAGAATAATTTCGGTAATGAAAATAGCAGCATTGAAGCTACATGAAGGAATTATGCTAGGATATTTTATTTTCACACTGAATAACAAAGATCTTCTCAATGCTCAGTAGATGATAATCACATGAAATTTTATTTAACATTCACTTCCATGACCGGTTTAAGAAACTATTTCTAATTGCATTCTCTTTTCTATTGTGTTTTTTCCCCTCCCTTAAAAATCTGAAATGACTTATGCTATAGTTATGGTGATGAGAGATTTATACATGACATTTAGGAATGTTGAGGTTAGAGCCAAATTCCAAATTTATCTCAAGAAAGACAAAATAGTTGACTCTAAAATATATTATCACATAGAGGAACAAAGATAACAACCTGTATTATCTACATAAAAACTAGGCTACATAATACACAGAGAATATAGAGAAATTGGCAATCAAATATACAACATTGTACACAGCATGACACATTTGGTTGTCTAAGTCCTAAGAAATTGAGCTGCTAACTCAAGGACTGCACCTCCCTAGTGGTTCAATCTACCAGCAGTTCTAAGGAAGAGCAATGTGCAATCTCCTGTGCAATTTGCACTCTCTGAATCTCAATGGAGTATCAGAATGAGTCAGTTCTGACTTAATGGCAATAAGTTGAGTTGAATTGAATGACTATAACTATTACACAGATTAAGAAACAAAACATTACCAAAGTCAAAGTGACCTCATGTGTACATTTAGCCAGTCATTATCTCACCCAGAGGAAGTTATTTGTTGAATATGAATTGAATGGCTGACCTTTTGGTTGCTGTTGGTGTTGTGTGCTCTAGAATCAAAATCAACTCACAGCAAACCCTCCAGTGGGTTTTCAGAGGCTAGAAATTGCATGTGAATGGATTTCCCATCTTTCACCCATGGAGCAGCTACTAGATTCAAACCACCTACCTTTGAATTAGCAACACAACTCTTTACTCACTAGGCCATCGGAGTTCTCTGACTTTATAGTTTCTCTGACAATATATGCCTGAAGTTTATGTCACTTAGTTATGTGTACATTATATGTATTTCTTAGGAGTGTAGGCTGCAGGATGTTGCACTGCTACAGAAAGCTGTGCCTTTCTCATGGTTCAAATCCACCAGCACTCCATGAGTGAAAGCTGGATAATCTCTTTCTATGTTGTTTACAGCCTCTGAAAACCTCCTGGAGGTCAACTATTAATGGGTTCTGAATCAAGGACAATGAAAGAATAAGTAAATGAACACCTTTTATATCTAGCTCAATTTCCTTAATTTTGTTTTTATGATGGAGCAGAAGTGTTTTGCATCAGAAAAGGACATGAATTTTGGAGGACTCAAAGGATGAAATGTCATAGATTGATTTTAATTCCTACTATTACATGTATATATGTCCTTGCAGGCTAAGATGATGACGCTTTATTTCACATACTTTGGGCATGTTGTTAGGAAGGGATAGAAGAAGGGCATCATGTTTGAAAAGGTGGAAAGCCATCTATTCATGACATCTCTGTTATAAAAAAGGAGCTCTGGTGGCCAATAAGGAGTAGTGCTGCTAATCTAAAGGTAGCGGCTCTCTGGGAGTTCAAATTTACCCTCCCCTCAGTGGGAAAAGAATAAATCCAATGGGATTTATAGCCTCAGTAAATCCACTGAAGTGTTCGTTATGAATTAGCTCAGTTTCAACATCAATGAGTTTTGAGAGAAAAGTAAGATAATATCTAAGATACTTGTATGGAGTTGTAGCTGTACTTTGTTCATTCTCATTGCTGAGCATTATTTCATTCAATTAAAATTGACTATAGCAATCATATGTATCCTTTCTACTACTAAAGAGGGTTTTCAGAATGATGCTGTTTTAAATAGTCTTTCTATGAGTGATTTTATATACTCTAGGGGAAATATGTTGGTTTTAAGTTATATGGAATTGGTTTCTGCTCAGTTGACTCATAGTGACCCCATGTACCACTTAAGGAAACACCTGTTGCTTTTGGGTCATCCTCACACAACCTACTGTTTTTAAGCTTTTTCTGGCAGCCATTGTGCCAGACCATTCGTTGAGACTCTACTACTTTGCACTGACTCTCCAGTATATCAGGCATGATGTCCTTCAAGGCTAGTTCCTTCTGTCAACAAGCTCAAAATTTGTGAGGTGAAGCTTTATGATACTCTTGTCTAAGAAAGTGGAATGCTTCCCAAAAAGAATCTTTTTTTCTTCTGACTTCCATGAAATATTTAATATTCTTCACCAGCACCATAATTCAAAGGTATTTTTTCTGCAGTCTTGCTTATTCATTGTCAAAGTTTCTCATGCATATGAGATGATTAAAAATTATTAGGGATTGTCATGAACAGTTTAGTCCTCAGAGTGATCTCTTTGCTTTAGAACCCTTTAAAAGAGGACTTTTGTAGCAAATTGGCTCAAAGCAATATGTCATTTGGTTTCTTCTTTACTATTATTTCTGTAGACATCACCTGCAGATCTAAATAAAATACTTGAAATGTCATTTTTTTCTCCTTTTATCATGACTGTGTTTAATGGTCCAATTGTGAAGATTTTTCTTTTCTTTATCCTGAAGTGTATTCCATAGTGAAGACTTTGATCTTTCAGCAAAAAAAGATTGTGCCACTTGAGTATTGTTGGTTTTTATTGAATTACCGTCCTACGTGATACCCTGTTTTTCATATTCTAGAGAAGAAAGTCTGAATTTTATGGAGAAAAAAGCATGACATTGATAAATACATATAACTTAAATACATTCATGGAAATGGAATTGGTTGCTATAGAATAGATAAATCTTTTGGTAGTTTTATATACCCATGTGAGTATATAAGACAACAATGAGCTCAAATCCATATCAATCCTTGATCATTGTTTTTAATCTGGTAGTGTAATAAATTCCTTTTGCTATCTCCAGTGATAAGAAGCTGTGTTGCAATTAAGAAGGCAGGTAGTTCAAATCCACCAGTTGCTTTGTGGAAGGAAGAAGGGCAGTCTCCTCGTGTGCAATTTAGTCTCTGAAAACATGCTAGAGTAAGGGAACATTTATCAACTATAAATTGTTTCCAACTTGCTGGCACAGAACAGCAACAACAACGTAATAATTAGTGAAGCCGAGTTTGTGTATTTGGTGGACATTTTTTGTTAACTGCAGACTTTGTTTTGTTTTGTGCTTTCCTTTGTTTTGTGCTTTCCCCCCACTCTAAATACTGCTAACTAAAATTCAGTTGTTTGGGGTTTTGTTTAGTTTTGTTTTGTTTTGTTTTCGCTTTGTTTTTAACTGACTTCCAGTAATTGTAACAAAGGAATATAATCACATATCCTGTAATCTTTCTTTGAGGGGTTGTACTTCCCTTTACTTTCTTACTGATATTTGAAAAAGAATTTAAGGTAATCAGGGAATGGTCAAGTCTGACCTCTACTAACTTCATAAGGGGAAATGTCCCAATCGTCAGCATTCACACTATAAAACTGATGATCTCCATTCAGACATGCTCTGTCCCCTCACTCCCCCCCCCAACTCCATGGTCTTGCACCTACTTCTATTAATTACTGAATTTGAAATTCATTACTAGTGACTCACAAACTTGACTTGACTCTCACTTGGGTTTTGGTTGGGTTTTTTGTTTGTTTGTTTGTTTGTTTTGTTCTGTTTTTTTGTTTGTTTGTTTTTGTTTTTTTAAGGAAATAGGCTGGGGAGATGGAGGAAACAAAGATAACACACAGTGAAAGTATAAATTTAGTGAATCTAAGACTCACACTAGGTTAACAGCAAAAACATAACTATTCAGTTAGTTCGAACACTTTCTATAAACAAGTAAAAGGTTCAGCAACACGAATGGAAGAAGCCTCTGGTTTCTTCAGTAGTCTATCAAGTTTTGTCTCATAGCAGTCACAAGTCAGCTCTTCCTTCAATTGTTCAGCATGCAAAACCTTTAACTTTGGCTCCTTCTCCAGGGGTCAGCTAACATGCAACTTGCCAGTCTCTCCACAGTCTGGCCTGATCTCTCTTATGCTGTAGCTGCTGCTGATGTAGATGATACTGATCAATAGTGAACCATGTGTCTGCAGTTGAGACACCTGGAGATCATACCCCTTGAGGAGCTAAAGGTGACAGGTGGAGCCTCAAAGATTCATATTATTTACACATTCCCACCTGGCCTTGTGGTTTGGTCTAAGGCAATGGATAAAAAAAAATAAAATTATAGCATTATAATATCCTAAATGTTCTATGGATGTACATACAATTTTACCATTCATATTAGATAATTTTTGTAACTACACAAATTTGGAATTTAAATAAATACAAACTCTAGTTTTTTTGCCTCTAAAACTTTTGAAAAATATTTGTCTTGTGTCTAGGTGTTCATTTTGAATGTGGTATGTGTAAGTGTATAATTTTTCTTTAACCAAAAACTTAACAATTGAACTCACTGCCAGTAAATTCCAACTCAACAGTGACCTTGCTTCTAATGCTTTAAATCTTAATGGGAGGAGACTGTATCTTTCTCCTAAAAAGCAATTTGTAGGTTCAAAGAGCAAAGATGA
Organism: Elephantulus edwardii; assembly: GCF_000299155.1. Classification (NCBI taxonomy): domain Eukaryota; kingdom Metazoa; phylum Chordata; class Mammalia; order Macroscelidea; family Macroscelididae; genus Elephantulus; species Elephantulus edwardii. The sequence continues at coordinate 12,550,171 of NW_006399806.1, read as the reverse complement.
ATACCCTTTCGATTAGCTACATAAACATACTATAGACTACCTACCAGAGCTCCTTTCCTTTCCCAATAATACTGCAAATTACACATCTCTGTTTTTAATATTGTGAACAGAGATTAGTCATATACTCAGGTGCTTTGAAAGAATACAATGGGAGGTTTAGAAGTAGAGAACCTCTTGACTAGGTAAAATTGTAATGACTCACAAAACCTTGGATGATCTTTAAAGCTCATTGTGTTGTAATAATATTTTATTTACCAACAAAAATAAAATATAACCATATATATATATATAAAGATATATAATTTTCTCTTATAGAGGTCTGTAATCCACATCTTCAATTTAAAGGTTATTCAATACTAAATACAATCAAATTAAATCTGCGAGAAAGAGAGTTCTTTATTATACCCTCCTTTGTAGTGTAATTTAATTATAGATACAGAAGTAAAAATTTTAGTAAGCAACTTTTCTCAAGATTTTGAGAGATACAACTTTGATGTTTGTTAATAATTTATTAGAACCTGCATATTTTACATGTTGTATAATTCATAAGGTTTTATATATTTTCTCTGACATATATGAATTTTTTTTTAAAATAGAAAATTTTAAATACTGCACTAGTTACAAAAACTATACAAACCATGTATGAATATCATTTTTCTGAACAGTTTAGGCATAAATCCAAACACACTAATTATTAACTTGTTTACCCCCTCTGCCTCTTAGTTAAAATTGTGATATTTAGGAAGTGTGAAGTTTTAACTGTTCTTTCATCCTCTATCCAAAACTGTTAGGCAGCATTATGGACTTACTAACACAGATTCTGGGCTTCTGCCAAAAATAGGATTATTGGGTTGACTGAATGGTCTTAGACCCCCCAGGGTGTTGAAGCTAATTTAGATTGAGGATTTGTCAAATAGTTTTGCCCACAACTCACTGTGAAATCTCTTACTGCAAGCTGGCAGACTTTTTCAAAGGTAAAATGTGTTCTGATCCATTTTATTACTTCCTTTTGGGCAGAAATTCAATGCTGGAGATGATTTCCAGATAAAACCTTTATGCTGACATACAGTTGTTTCAATGGTGACATCTAAAAGTGATGGGGACTGTTGAATTATCTCCTTTGAGATTCCAATGTTTCGATCCTTTATTTTTTAAAAAACATATTTAACAGTAATTAAGGATTATTCTTAAATAATGACCTTCTGATAGAATTTTGCAATTTTCTACATTGTTTCTGCCACTTTAAATAGATCTGTTTCATTGTACAGGATATTACAGAGTTTTGTTATACATTGTTTTAGCAAAGTTATAAATTCTTCCATCACATTTATTTTCAACAAAAAGGAAGCCTTGACTTTGGAGGTATTGAAAATGCTCTGGCATGTAAAACCCTTTTCCACAAGTATTCTATAAAATGAAGGAAGTAAAAACAAATCTTTGTATTAAAAATACCATAATTTAGAAAAAGTTAAGTATAATAGAAAAAAAACAATGTGTGCAAAAGGGAAGTTCTGTGCATTCAAGTTCAGTAGAGTTTTAAGGTTAAATTTGCTATACTGAAACAATATTATATTATATCCATTACAATTTGAAATTTCTTGCTAAAATTTATATCATTAATCATTAATAAAATATAAACTTAACCACACGCAAGCCAAATAAACAACATATCACATCATTTTCGTTTTCTTCTCTTTCAATTGAATATGTTTATCCTTAAACAATTTTCTGTTTACATCACAATGTCAAATTATTCAAGAAAAAATAGAAATGGTAAAACCAACACAAAATTAATCAGCCTACAGAATGGCAAAGACAGACAAGATCCATTAATTTCATTTTTGTGAATAATTGGATTCTGCTTCAGAATTTTTTTTTTGTCTTCTTATATAATTGTTAGGGGATGGAAATAATTCTGATTGTTTTTTTATTCATCATCTGAAACCTGCATTGAACATGTTAATTTAAAGTGGTAATTTAACCATGGCAGAAACTTTTTAAGAAACTTTCTATAGTGAGATTAAGTCTTTTGTTAATTAAAGACTCTTTATGAGGCAATCTCATTAACAGCTTCCATAGACATTTTTCACAACAGTTAAATAATCCAAATGGTCTAATGAATCTCATTAGTTTCTTTTAGGTATTCATAGTGTTCAAGTATATGTCAGAAAGGATAGTGAAATAGGACTGGAGATATTAATATTAGCAGAATTAGTTCTATTCTGAAATCTGTATGGGCATTAATATATATATATATATATATCAAGAATAAAAGAATAAATTCAGTAGAAATATTTTACTTTATAGATTGTTATACATTATGGTAACTTTGTAAAGAATGAAGAGTGCAAAATATTAAAATGTATTCATGTACAGTACATATATATACCAAGAAGCGGTCATTTGAACTTGGTTTATAATCTGGAAAGGTTTGCAACAGAGTTTTTTCACCCCCAAATATATTCACTGTATATGCTGAACAAAATTTTGAAAAGATGGGCGATAATAGAAGAAGCTGATTGGAAGGAATCTGAATACAGGAAAATTAAGAAGGAGCGCTCATTAACAACCTGTGATATGGAGATCCAAGATGGCGGCAGAGGCAGAGACAGCGTGGTGAGCTGCAGGAGCAGCGAGCCACTTAAAGCAGGGCCATTATGGCCTTCCACAGACTTCAGCTTATTGATAATTGAACACTTAAATAGTTGATGACTGGCCCTCAGTGAAGATCGAGGCTCAACAACAGGAATTCAAGGATTTCCAAGGAGAAATGGGTGAGTCTCGTGGCTCCCAACACCCCCCCACCCCCCACCCCCCCGCTGCAGAGCCCTCGCTGAGCCACACAGCCACTGCAGCTCCATGAGGCTTCCACAACCGGAAGGAATGGATTCCCTCACCCAGGATGGATGCTGGGCACTGGGCCCTCCTCAAGACTGGTACAGTGAAACCACCACACTGCCGCAAGGTGAACTTGGTCTGGAGAGAATTCTTGGAGCCAGGATGGCAGCTGTGAGGGCAGCAGGCGCCCTCCGGCCGCCCGCACAAGCGGGGTTGCGCACCAGCCGAGCGTCCGTGCGGTGGGGTGGGAGGGTGCGCCCCCAACGGCCGCCTGTGCTGGGGGGGCCACGTGCCTCCCACAGGCCTCCTGCACTGGGGGGGGTCGCGCGCCCCACTGGCCACCTCTGTAGGAGGTGGGGGATGGGATGCATGACCTCCATCTGCAGGTTTGGGTCTCCTTGGACAGGCCAAAGAAGACGATTACCTATGCACTGGACAGCCCAAAGAAGAAGATTACCTATGCAGTGGACAGGTGAAAGAAGATGATTACCTATGCATTGGACAGGCCAAAGAAGATGATTACCTATGCAATGGATTGCTGAAAGTCACTGTGAGTCTGATGACCTTAACAGTGG
>NW_006399806.1:12542673-12545583 GCF_000299155.1 Elephantulus edwardii | reverse complement strand
AAAAAAAAAAAACCAAACAAAAAAAACCAACCTGTGATATGCAGAAGACTTGAAGCATTTCCTGATGGAGTTTAGCCAGTAGCATTCATACAGAAAACACCTCAACATAAAGACAACAAATATGCTTATAACTAGACAGATAAACAACCCGCCAAATTACCAAAAAACAAATTAGTTTTCACAGAGTTCATGTCACTTTATTCACAATATATTTTTGTGAAAATATCAATTACAAAATCAAACAATGGGTTGCAGTGGACACATCTGCTGTAAAAATATCTTTTTGAAGGACTGAAGAGCAAGGATACCACTTTGGGGGCTAGAGTGCACTTGACCCAAATGTGGTCTTTTCAGATAACTTCATATGCATGGAAAAGCTCAACAGTGAGTAAGGGGTGCTGAAGAAGAATTGATGCCTTTGGCTCGTGACAGTATTTAAGACAATTAAGATATATCAGTTACTGTTTATAGAAAAAAAAATTTTCTTTTTTTTTTAAATTTTCCACTAGCTTTCAAAAACAAATTCTTTCAATTTCCCTCACCCCCCACACCTATCAAATTGTACAACTCAATGATTAATCCCCCCTCCCCCTGCACATCCTCATCCCTCTGCTTCCAACCTCTCCCACCCACCTTGGATCCTTATACTCATTCTCCAATAATGGTTTCATACAGTATTTATCCTTGTGGAACTGAGTTAGTTCACTCAGCATAATGCTTTTCAGTCCCTCCCAAGTCAGGCAATAATTTACAAAATCATTGCTCCTGCATGCTGCATAGTATTCCATTGTGTGAATGTACTATAATTTCTCAATCCATTCGTTTGTGGTTGGACATTTTGGTTGTTTCCATGTTCTTGCGATGGTGAATAATTTTGGGAGAAATTCATCCAAAATGCTACTTAGACACAATGGTGAAAATTCATTTACTATTGTTTGGGCATATTGTTAAGAAGGGCCAATCTCTAGACTAAAATACTTTACTTTCTAAAGTAATTGTTGTTATTAGGTGCCATCGAGTTGACTACAAATCATAGCCACCATGTGAAAAGCAAATTTGAACCCTGTCTCAGTCTGTACCTTCTTCATTATTTCAGATACAGTCATATTGTCAATCCATCTTGTTGAGGGTCTCCTCTTATTCTGAATCTCCATCTTTCAAAACATAATGAATTTTTCCAAGTACTAACAAAATGCAAAAAGTATGTCAGAACATCCTTGCCTTCAAGGAACATTCAGTTACACTTTAGATCCAATATATATGTGCTTGAACATTTGGAAGTTCATGAAATTCTCGGTACCCTTCTTTAGAAGCACAACTCAAAGGTGTTGCTTCATGATCTCTCATCTTTAGTCATTGTCCAGGTTTCAGATGCATAGCAAGTAATTGAAAAGACCATGGATTTAATTAGGTACATCTTAGTCTTTAAGCTGACATCGATGTGCTTAGCTGTTTGGTTTGTTCCCTGACAACAGAGTTTTGCAGTGCAACATGGCTCTTGATTTCTTGACTGCTGATACCAAGGGTATTAATTGTATATCTAAAATACTCAATCAGACGGATTGTTGCAAAATGGGTTCAGAGATTGTGATCAACACTTTTGGGTTTTGAACATAAGATTCCTGCGAGTCCAAGACAATTCAATGACACTTAACAGCATCATATTTTATTAAACTGATTTCTGTTTATTTTTTTTTCTAATCTAGTTCTGTATTTAAGAAAATATTTGATAGTTAAAATAGTATAAATATTCAGTTATTTGTTTCCAGTCATCATTTACAGAAAGAGTTTTACCTTCAGATTTACTCAGCTACTGTTTCAAAGCTTGAAGCACTTCAAGTATGTCAGGTCAAGAACGCTAATTTCATCTGTGATCTCTTCGTTGACAGAATTTCCATGTTTATACATGAATCTGCTAACCCTGGAGACTGTGAAAGCAGACAAATAAGAATTTCCTTTCCTTTATTTACACAGATACCTTTGGGTTATGAACATACTTTTGACCTGGAAAGAAAAATGCGATTCACCTATTTTTATTATACGTTTTTACTTGTGTTATAAAAAACAAATTAGGACTCTTTTAAAATTGTAAAATAATTTTCCCTATCCATGATGGTTAATCTTATTTCATACTTTTGCTAACGAAAGTTCTGAACTGTATTCTTTTGAAATGTTGCTTGTATTGCCATTTTTGTAAGCCATTTTAATTTTATATCATATTTCATTGAATTGTCTTATTTCCATTTTATCATCTCAATAGGTCTTTTCAGAATCTTTAATCAATATGTATACATATACTACAACTCAAAATGATAGATTTTAGATATTCCTATTACTCTCAGCTTTTATTTAACAGATTTAACTTTTCCCTTTTATTATTATACATTATATTATAGGTATAAATATTTCTAATCCCATCAGGAAAATGAATGAAATGTTAAAATGACATAAAACATGGGAAATTTACCTTTGGCATCTTTGATGTACACTCACTTTGCAGTTATGCTGCATAAGAATGAATGATTTTAAAATAATTGTGTATACAAAAAGATACAGTGAAAATTGAAAAACACCTTCAATCACATGCTATTCTAAAACCAAAGTAATTTATCCTTTATTTTGAAACAACATCGAAATCTATCATAACATATTTTTGACCTATAAAAGCCATAGTAGCCTATATGATTAAATATTTATCAATAATTAATTGATTATATCTTAGAGAATTTCAACCTTCTCAAAGGAACAATTTCTCTTTTACATAATTATGTTGTCTAAAATAGTTAATTCCAGAGTAATTAACTATTACTCTGGAGATGAAAAGACAAGGAAAAACGGGGTTGCCTTTATAGTAAAAAAAGTTATTTCTAGATCCATCTTGAAGTACAACATCGTGAGTGACAGGATCAT
>NW_006399806.1:12530579-12540143 GCF_000299155.1 Elephantulus edwardii | reverse complement strand
AACAACAACAACAACAACAAAATAGTTAATTATAAAACCTAAAAATACTCTGGAAAGTTAGAACTAAAGCCAAAAGCAGAGTATCAATATACCAAACACAGAATAATTTGAAGATGCTATTGCTGTTGTTGTGTACTGTAGAGTAGGAACCGACCCATAGCTGATCTTCCACTGGGTTTTCAGAGGCAGTTAATCGCAAGGCAGGAGATTGCCCAGCCTCCAATGGAGGAGCTAGTGGTCTCAAGCATCGTGCTATTTGGGATTGCAGCACAGCTTCCTTACACAGGCCAGCAGAGATCCAGATTGAAGATTGTTGTTGTTATGTGTCATTGAATTGCTGCCAACTCATATTAACCCTGTGTACAACAGTTCTAAACCCTCCTCTATCCTGTGCCAATCTTATTGTGTCTGACATACCTACTCCCATTACCCCAGTCACTGAGTGAATGACTCATTTCATCTCATCGAGAGTTCTCCTCTCTTGCACTATTTATTCCTCCACCCACCCAAGCATGATGTCCCATCCCAAAGACTGGTCGTTCCTTGTAATATGTCCAAAGTATATGTCAGATGAAGTTTCAGAATCCTTGCCTCCAAATAACAGCCTGGTCTCACTCTCTCTAGGACAAACCTGTTTTTTCTCCTAGCTGTCCATGGTATATTTCATACTCTTCTCCAGCACCACAGCTCAAAGACATCATTTCTCTTTCTATCATCCCTAGCCATTGTCTAGCTTTCTGAAACATAACAAGTAATTGCAAAAAACGTGATCTGAATTAGGCACACCTTAGTCTCCAGACTGACATCATTGCTCTTCAGTACTTTGGAGAGGTCTCTGACAGCAGACTTTCCCAATGCAATTAATGTTTTAATTTCCTGGCTGCTGGTACCAAGGATGCTGATTTGGAGCCAAGCAAACTTAAGCTGTTAATCAATCTCCTCATTGTCTATCATAATTGTGCCAATCGGCCCAGTGATGAGAATCTTTGTTTTCTTGATGATGAGCTTCAACCCATATTTCAGCAAGTGCTTCAGGTCCTCATCAGTTTTAGCAAGCAGGGTCATTTCATCTGCATAATGCAGATTGCTGATGAGTCTTCCTCCAATTCTGATGACATATTTCTCCTCATAGAGCCCAGCCTCCAAGATAATATGTTCTGCATATAGATTGAAAAGATATGGAGATAGGGCACAACCCTTGCATACACCCTTCCCAATTTTGAACCATTAAGTGTTTCCTTTGCTCTGTTCTGAGGACTGCCTCCTGGTTCAAGGTTTCACATAAGCACAATCAAATGTTCTTGGATCCGCAGTCTTCTCAGAATCAGCCACAGTTTGTTGTGGTCCTCACAGTTAAATGCTTTACATAGTCATCGAAACACAGATAGGCATTCCTCTGGTGCTCTCTGCTTTCAGCCAAGATCCATCTAACATTAAAGATAGTGAATTTTAAGAGAAGACAAAAATAGCCTCCAGAGATACACAACTTAATAGATACTCCTCCATCAAAAGTTTTACCTCCAGATTATTTTTCACAGTAAAAAGAAATATATGGAGTATAGGGGAACAGGAGATAGCAAATTAAATAATTAAATAACAATTGTTTGACTGAAAAACAAGTATAGTTTTGTAGAGTAAGCAGCAATTAATACCAGGATGTCAGTGAAGAGTTGTGTCCTAAAAAAGCAAAATCTTAGAAATATTGCATCTGGTTATAGTACAAAAGTTGCATGCATGAAGAGATGAACTGATTAAAAATTCTAATTTAAAAGAAAATAATGGATTTTAGATGTATAGTTAGGGATGAATTGTGCTGCAAACTCAAAAGCTGAGCTTGTTAAAAGTTGTAATTCAAATATTTTTTTTTAAATTTTATTTTATTAATTTTAATGAACATTTACAGAAATTTTGGACTTCCATTCATTCATTGTTGCATTTGTAATTCAAATCTAATAGCTATGGAATCCAATCCATTGTAGTGACTTAGTGAGAGAGAGAGTTGGACTGGCTTCTACAATTGGTTTTACAGCCTCAGAAATCCAGCACAAGTTTAAATATGAGTTGTCTTAGATTAAATGGCAATGAATGACTATTATTATTGTTGTTGGGTTCTATTAAGTTGACTATGACTGATAGCAACCATATGAACAGTAGATCTGAAACTGTGTTGTCCTGTGCCATATGCAAAGTCTCCGACACACTCAAACCCATTGCTGCTCTCAATGTGTCAATCTGCCTGGATGAGAGTCTTCCTCACCTTCATGGTGCCTCATATTTCCAAGCATGATATTCTTCTTCAAGGAATATCCTCTCCTAGCAACATGCCCAAATGTTAGAGTAGAACATTTATCACTCTTATCTGAAAGAAGCACTCTGGCTGTACTTCCAAGACATATCTTTTGGCAGTCCATAGGATATTCAGTATTGTTCTCCAACAACACTGTTTAAATGGATCAGTATTCCGTCATCATTATTCATTGACCAGTTTTCAGCAGTGCAGCAAATGATTGAAAAGACGATGATCGGAATTGTTACTGTTGTTATGTGTCGTCGAGTCATTTGCGACTCATAGAGACCCTATGTACAACAGCCCTAAACCCTGCTCTATCCTGTGCCAATCACATTGCCTCTGACACACCTATCCCAATTAACCCAGTCACTGAATCAATCCACCTCATAGAGTGCCTTCCCCTCCTGCGCTGTCCTTCTACCCTACCAAGCATGATGTCCCTCTCCAAGGACCTATCTCTCCTTACAACATGTCCAAAGTATGTCAGATGAAGCCCCAGAATCCTTGCCTCCAAGGAGTAGCCTGGTTTAACCCTCTCTACAATGAATCTGTTTTTTTGGCAGTCCATGGAACATTCAATACTCTTCTCCAGCACCACAGCTCAAAGGCGTCAATTCTCCTCCTACCATCCCTAGTCATTGTCCAACTCTCTGATGCATAACAAGTGATTGCAAAAACCATGGCCTGTATCAGATGTACCTTAGTCTCCAGAGAGACACCGTTGCTTTTGAGTACTTTAGAGAGGTCCCTAACTGCAGACTTTCCCATCGCAATACATTTTTTTTTATTCCCTGGCTGCTGGTGCCAAGAGTGTTGACCATGGAGCAGAGCAAACTGAAGCTGTGAACAGTCTCAATCTCTTCGCCATCCATCCTGATGCTACCAATTGGTCCAGTGGTAAGAATCTTTGTCTTCTTGACATTGAGACTCAGTCCATACTGCAGTAAGTGCATGAGGTCCTCCTCAGTTTCAGCGAGCAAGGTTGTGTCATCTCCATAACGTAGATTGTTGATAGATCTTCCACCAATCCTAATGCCAAAGTAAGTAACAGATGTGTAAATTTAGAAAAATTACCATTTACTCATACTTTCTTATTAGACATTCAGGCACGGGACACTTTTAGAGCATTAAATATAATTATGTGAGTCTTCAATAGTTATACAGAGCCTTCTTCTTACATTGGTCTTAATGTATTATAACTTTGATTTTTTATTTATCTACCACTGTATTATTTTTAAAGATAGTAGACTGAAGAATTTCATTATAAAAACAACTGATGTATTCAATATGCATCCTTTTGTTGGAAAAATCTTTGTGTCTAAAGAGCACTCCAGTTGCAGTTCCTACAAAACAAAATGATTGAGTGGTTGCTTTGTTTTTCCTTTTTGTGTGTGTGTGTTTTGTTTTGGTTTTTTCCCCCAGCGGGGTGAAATTTCACCTCACATGCTTAGGACATATTGTGGAAAGGGGCTAGTCCTTGTAAAACTGTATCATAGTGAGAAAGGCCAAGAGTCAGTTAAGAAGAAGGTGACCCTCAGTGAGATGTATTGACACACAGGGACTGGATCACAGAGACAGTGCCGGGTAGGGCACAGGTGATACTTGATGTTAATTGGAGTGTTTGGAGTAGTAGTTGACTCCGTAACACCCAACACTAGAAAAATTTAGCTTGATTTCAAAGCCAAAATGAAGTTTAAATTTAAGTATTTAATCTAAAATCTCATTAACTTTCATGATCCTTTTATTTTCTTTTTTATTTCTGTGATGTTAATTTTCTTTATCTTGTTTTATACTTTGAAAAAAGGAAACTTGTTTTAAGTTAAATTGTAAAAGTCTAATTAAATAAAGGGGCTTTATTCTTTGAAAATTAGCCTAGTGACTGATGTGAAATCAACAAAAAGAAGTAGATAATTTAATATGGAAAATTATAAGGTAACCATCTTTTCAAGTATCAATAGAAGAATGAAAGTCAAATTACTGTTGCTCTATGAAGCTTAAAATGACTTAATAGAAAAAATTAAAAGCTAAAAAAAAATTTATCCAAGGAAAATGAGAGAGAGAGAGAGAGAGAGAGAAGAGATAGAGAGGAAAGAGAGAGACACAGAGAGAAAAGTGCGAAGCTGAAGTTTAGTGTAAAATAACCTTCCATCTTCCATACAAATTACATTTCAACATCAATAAAATGAAGATACTTACTACTGAGCCAATAGGCAATGTCATGATAGATGGGAAAAGAATTGAAACGGTCAATGCTAAGAGATGTTATTCCTTGGAAAGGTATATTGTGCTTGGAATGGTGAAGGGCCAGTGAAAGAGAAGATCCCTCAGTGAGATTAATTGACACAGTGAATAAAAACAATGATTTTGAGTGTATCATAAATGATTAAATGACACAAGACAGCACAGGGTTCTTGTCTGCTTTTCATAAGATTGCTATGACATGACAGCTACCAACAACGAAAATAACTGCTGGTCTGCTGAGAAGAGGCTGCACTGAAATCCCTAAGGAAAATGGTTCACTGGCTCTAAAACTCACTGATGGGTCAGCTATGAGTTAGTTCTGACTCAACAGATTACAACAATAATAGTTGGTAAGAGGTTTGGTACTCACCAAAGGCAGGCAGTTCAAATCCACCAATTGCTCCAAGGAAGCAAGATGGGTCATCTCCTACCATGTGATTTATAGAATAAAAACCCACTGGGGGGTCAGCTATGAATCTCTACTGATTCTACAGCAATCAGTCGTTAATTTTTTAATGGGTTGTTGTTTGTCTGTTTTTTAATGAGTTGAGGACAGGTATCACGTGTATCATTATGGATATTTTTACTTTAATATTTTAACTTCCTAGTAAATATAGAAAGTTTCTGGTGGAGTAATCCATAGATGTGTATGCTACCAGTCCAAAGGCATTTTCTTTCTGGCAGTTTGACTCAACTAGTCACTGCAGGAAGAAGATGGGTAGTCTCCTCCTGGAGGATTTAAAGCCTTGGAAAACACACTGGAGAGTCATTTATGAGTTGGTTCTCACTTGATGGCAATGGTGGAGGGAGATGATCAGATACAGAAATGATACAGTCACGGTAGCTGGGTATATATATATATATATATCTAGAGTTTAAATAACACCACGCTTGGGACAGCAGTTGTTGTTGTTGTTGGTGGTGGTGTTGTTAAGTGCCATCGAGTCTCAGGCAACTCAAAGCGACACCATGAAGGTGAGTCCTTGACGCTTGGGTGCCTTTCGTCCTCTCTCCAGGTTCATAGGGTTTCCGGAGGCAAGCTATTCTGGAAGTGGATGCCACTCCTCCTACTAAGTTTGTTGTAATCAGGAAGCTCCACCCCACTCTCTGTCCGCATTGGGTAGCCAACCATTAACGCATTCGACACATCAGTGTCACCGTGTTCAGCCTCACAGCAACCACAAGTGACCGCAGTACGGCAACTTGTACACCAGGGCTATACGACCTAGAGCAATGTGTGAACAAAAACAATGAAAGATAGACCTGAGGGCTGCGGATTAAAAGTCACCCACCTTAGCTTCTCTACCCATTCGTTTGTTGATGGGCACTTAGGTTGTTTCCAATTCCTTGATATTGTGAACAAAGCCGCGATAAACATGGGTGTGCATATATCTACTTGGATGTAGTTTATGGCCTCTTTAGGGTATATTCCCAGTAGTGGAATTGCTGGGTCAAATGATATCTCTATTTGCAACTTTTTGAGAAAGCACCACACTGCTTTCCACAGTGGTTGCACCATTTTACAGTCCCACCATCAGTGAATAAGGGTTCCAGTCTCTCCACAACCTCACCAGCATTTGTTGCTTGCTGTTCTGTTAAATTTTGCTAGTCTTACTGGGGTGAGATGATACTCATAGCTGTGGTATATTCACACAATGGAATACTACACTGCATTGAAAAACAAGGAACTCATGCAATATTATTCAAAATGGGTGACCCTGGAAGACACGATGCTGAGTGAAATATTTCAGTCACAAAGGGACAAATGCTATCTGGTGCCACTGTTGTAGAATGAGGCTGACATCAGGGTGGGGGTAAGACTGAGAAAAACTGGATAAATTATGTTTACTGCTTTGAAGTCTACGAGGGAGAGAATAGTTTAAAAGTATTATATTTTAGGGCATTATGTTTATCATAAGAGTATGGAATGAGGGTTGCAGAGTTGATTATATTTGGGGTGGGGGTGGGGATGGGAGGCATGTGGGAGGTATTGTGTACTAATGAAAGAGTTTTTTTTTTTTTGCTTTTCAAGGAGAGGAACGAACGAAGGGGGGTCAGGGTGGGCGGGGAGAAAAGTGCAACAATGAATGAATGGAAGTCCAAAATCTCTGTAGATATTAATTGAATTTTTTTTTTTAAAGTCACCCACCTTTGACTTAGTAGCATCGCTTTCTGTGGGACAGAAGTATATTTGGAAAATTATTTAAAACTAAGAATCTAGGTAAAAGTGTCTCAAAATATTGCACAGTTAGAGGAAAGCATTAATTCCAGACTGGACCCCGAAAGAGGTGCCAAAATTTATAGGAAAAGTAAGTGAAATGACAGTAAGAGGAAAAGATCAAGATTCAGCAGCTATCGTAGTAGAAAGAAGGCTGCAGAAATGCCTGTTTTATTTCTTTTCTTTTCTTTGCAAGCGGGATGATAACCTTCTTATATAAAACCTGTACACGTTACAGAATATTTAAAAGTCTCAATGATCTAGGTTATTCTATTTAGTTTTGATAATGCATATATTCTACAGCGGTCAATGAGAATAAAGTAGTCTGAGCAGTCACATATATTATTAGGAAAGCATAATTAGCCTGCTATTTCATTCAAAGGGAACTATTTGATTGTGATAGCATTTCAGTTTCTTTCTTTCTGTTGGCTCTTTAGAATAAGTTGGAGGTTAAAGACTTACAATATGAATTTTGTGGTATCATAGATCAATTAAACCATTTCACGATCAAGTGATTTATGATGCATATGGTCATTATATTTGTCTAAACCTAGAGTGGATTGATAATTATGTTCCTTTTAGACTACATTTTTAAGAATGGATGACAATTTATAAATAATGATAAGTGATCTCTGTGACACTCCTTTCTGCATTATTACAAACAGCCATCCAATGGTTTATTCAGCTTCATGAATTCCAGAAAGAAAAATAGAAAATAACCAGAATATTGAGGAAACAGGAGGGAGGAGACTAATCAAGATTAATTAATGTATGTGTATATCTGCTTAGCTTTCACAGAATAATAATCCTCCCACTTTCATACCCTGCCATAGATGACTTTGATGTGTGAATTTCATTAGACACAGTCATTTCCATAACAATAAACATCAAAAAGGAGAGATCTGCTACTGTGTTTTCTGTTTGAAAAAAGGAAAAAAATGAGTCTTCTCTAAAAAGCCAAAACAAATTTTAAAAAAAATTGAAAATGAGTTGATAGTTACATATATCAAAACATAATGATGCATTCCCAAAATAAGTCATGCTTATTTACAACCTCTTATTGTTTATTTCTGCATATAATTTCACATTGCTCCACATATTATAAAATTAGTAAACTCAGTTTAAATAATAACAAATAACTGCATTTGCAATGATTGAGAGTTGCTGTTGCTGTTGTTATTGTGTGCCGTCCTGTCAAAATTCACTCTTAACTGATTCTCCAGCAGATCTTTAGAAGCAATAAATCACACAGGAGGATACTGTTCATCCTTCTCTATGAGATTCGAACAGTGTGCCTTAAGATTAAATTATTGAATTAGTCATTCTATATGATTATATTTGGCTCTGCTAAACAATCAGGCTAATTAAATTACTATCTCAGAGATCAAACTCATTGAAACTGACTCCTAGCTGACCTTCCACTGGGTTTTTGAGGTTGAAAATCTCACAGGAGGAAGGTTGCCCATCCTTTTCTTATGGAGACATTGGTGAAATCAAATCACCAGAAAGGTGTGTTGTTTAAGCTAGCAGCATGATTTTCAATGGATTCTTTCACCAGGTAGCTTAGTGGTAAGGAATTGTACTGTCAACGCGTTTTTACTCAGCTTGAGCCCTTCAGGTGCTCTGTGGAAAAAGGATGAGGAAAAATGATGAACAATTTCCTCTCATGTGATTCATGAAAACCTTCTGGAGGGTCAGGTATTGATCGGTTCTGACTTAACGATACTCAAAAATAGTATTCCACTAGGACTCGTTACAAACTGCTGTTGTGTACCATCAAAATTTTAGTTAGTTCAAAATTGGGAAAGGCATGTATCTTGTCTCCATACAATTTTATTTTATATGAAGAATGGATCAGTTGGGAGGCTGGACTTTATGAGGAAGAATGTGGCATCAGGATGGGAGTAACTCATTAATAACCTGTTATGCAGAGAGCACAACTTTGCTTGCAAATGAAGAGTACCTGAAACATTTGGTGCGGAAGGTCTAGGACAATAGTATTCAATATGGATTGAAGCTCAGTATCAAGAAGACAAGGTCCAATTGTGATAAGTTTTACAAAATATAATACATGGGAATGATCATTTCAAACACAATGTAAATGAAGAATATATATGCATATGAACTTTGTAAGCAACCCAGTATAAAATTAAAAAAAAAAGACAAAGATTCCCACCACTGGGCCAATTTACAACCCCATGATAGACACAGATGAGATTAACGCTGTTAACAATTTAAGCTAACTCAATTCAACAATCAACACTCTTGGTATCAGCAGTCAGGAAAGCAGAAGATGACTTGCTTTGGGAAAATCTGTTGTCAGAGATCTCTCCAGAGTGCTAAAGTGCAATGATATCAGTCAAAAGACTAAGTTGCACTTGATCCAGGTCATGGTCTTTGCAATTACTTGAGAGGCATCCAAAAGCTGGACAATGACTAAGGGTGTTAGAGTAGGTAATGGAGGAGAGTGTTGAACATACCTTGGCTGTGAGGATAACAAACAGTTCTGTCCTGCAGAAGGTGAAACCAGGCTGCTGCCTGGAGGCAAGGATTTTGAAGCTCTCACATACTTTGGACATGTGGCCAAGTAGTGACCAACTCTTGGAAAGGGGCATCATGCTTGGAAGGGTGGAGGTTCAGCACAGGAGAAGAATACCCAGGATGAAATGGATTGATTCAATGACTGGAGAAATGGGATTAGTTAAATCTGTCAGAGATGATGAGACTAGCACAGGATAGGGCAGTGGTTAGAGCTAATGCACATAGATTTGCTATGAGTTGCAGGTGGCACATAACAACAACAATATCCCACATA
>NW_006399806.1:12518814-12530145 GCF_000299155.1 Elephantulus edwardii | reverse complement strand
GGTGAATTTGAATAGCTTGCTTTTGTGTTGGCAATGCAACTTCTTGCCTTTAAACCACTAGAGCTCCCTACAAATGAATAAGAAGGAGGAGAAAAAATTAAATTAGCAAAGTACCCTGTTAATTATTATTTTATAGTAAGCAAAGACTGTTAACATTTTAAGTTTTTGAAAAAACACAAATATCAAGAACTATGAAAAAATACGATACGAGTTTTACAATATGTCACTGATGAATGTAATTTGTGATTTTATTTGTTAACAAAAAATACTTATAGTGTATTCTAGGTAATTCTACAAAATATCTGCTTTAATTGATTTTCTTTTCAATTATCCATTTCATGAAAAAATGTTTCTATTAGTCTGTACATCCATGTTTATTTTTTATGTTAGAATACTTATCTTCTACCTCTAATTCTAAATTTGTTTTGGTAAAAATTAAAATACAAAGTCAATATCCTCTATATAATGATATTTTTCACTCTGTAGAGTGTAATTAATTGTATATGTAGACTTTCCCATGTTATTTTACTTATCTCAGAATATTAAGTTTTTCTTTTGTTTTTAACAACCTATGTCTTTTTTACAGAAATAGCCATGATGACTCCTTTTACCAATCTGGACAATTCTGATAATCATGAGATTTGAATTTCTGTGCAATAGAGCTTCTCAGCTATGTTAACAATTACTTGGTCCTAGGATCTCTTCAAACTTCAGTTTGAACTTCTGGATGTTCTCTGTCAAACTACTACTGTTCTAGCCATTTTTGGATAATCTTAAAAATATTTTTTTTTGCATTTGATATTAATGATATTATTCAATAATTTTGACCTTCCTGTTGGATAGCTTTTCATAACCAGGCCAGCATCTTTTTAGTTGACTCATGTCAATCAATATCACACTGGTTCCTGGGACCTTGTTTTTTGACATGGCCTCCAATGCATCTTGCACTTCTTCCTTCATTAAAATTGGCTGTTGATAATATGCTACTTCTAGAAATGATTCCATATCAGTAAATTCTTTTTGGTACAGTGGCTCTGTGTATTCCTTCTATATTCTCCCTGGATCATTTGAGATTTTACCATGAACAGGCATTTGACTGTGTGGTTAATGACAAGCTATGACTAACATGGGAAAGAATAGGAATCTAAGAACTCTTAATTGTGCTTGTATAAAAGCTATACTCAGACCAAGAAAAAGTTATCTGATGAGAAGCAGGGGAATATTAAATGGATGAAGAAATGCTCCAAATCACTGGCAATAAGAGAGATACAGATCAAAACCACAATGAGATACCATCTCACTCCAGAAACAGTGGCAAAGTTTAACATGGCAGCAAGTAATAGATGTTGGAGAGGATGTGGTGAGAAAGGAACTCTTATATATTTTTGGTGGCATTGTAAAATGCTGCAAACATTCTGTAAGGTAGTTTCGTGCTTCCGCAAACAGCTGAACATAGAAATTCCATATGACCCAGCTATTCCACTATTTAGAATATACCCTGATAATTTGAGAACTGAGGCACAAACTGAGATTTGTACACCAGTGTTCATGGCAACATTATTCACCATCACAAGAACATGGAAACAGCCCAAATGTCCAACCACAAATAAATGGATTGAGAAATTATGGTACATTCACACAATGGAATACTATACAGGATGCAGAAGCAATAACTTTTTAAATTATTACCCAACTTGGGAGGGATTGGAGAGCATTATGCTGAGTGAACTAACTCAGTCCCACAGAGGCAAATATTGTATAAGATCATTATTGTAGAATGAGTATAAGGATCCAGGAGGGGTGGAAGAGGCTGGACGTAGGGGGATGTGGATGTACAGAGGGAAAAGGGGATTAATCATTGGGGTGTGCAACTTGTTGAGGGGGGTGAGGGAAATTGAAAGAACTTGTTTAAATTTGTATTAGAATTTTGTAAATAAACTAGTGAGAAAAAAAGAATTTAAAAAAAAGAATAAAATTAAAAAGAAAGATGTCTGACAGGGCTATATCCTGTCTTCATAATTATTCAGTCTTTTTTTAAAAAATTTTATTAATTTTAATGGAAGTTTACAGAGACTTAGGGTTTCTTTTTTTTTATTTTTTTAAATTTTTTTTTTAATTTTTTTATTATTTTGTGTGCGTGTACCGTCAAATCAGATCTGACTCGTACAGGAGGAGATTGTCCCTCCTTTTCCCGGCAGAGCATCTGGTGGATTCGAACCATGTGCCTCTGGGATTGTAGTTGCAGTTTCTTGCCACTAGGCCACCGGAGCTCCCCTAGACTTATGGTTTCTAGTAATTCATTGTTTCACTTTTCTCCCTTCCCAACTCCTCGCCCCATATCCATTCATTCTTTATGCTAAGCGAATGATTTGAGAAGCTGGTCATTATGAAGAAGAACGTAATCTCAGGATTATAACAATTTGTGTATGCAGATGACGCATCATTTCTCCCTGAGAATGAAAAGAACTTTAAGTTCTTGCTCCTGAAGATAAAAATGGAGTCATCTCACTAGCCTTTAATATGGAGTAGAGTACAACATCAAGAAGACAAAAATCTTCACCACTAGGTCAGTAGGCAACATCATGATAGATGGAGAAAAGGTTGAAATCATCAACTCCTTCATGTTAGTTGGATCCGCAATCAATACCATTGGTTCCAGCAGTAAAAAAATCAAAGACATATTGTATTATGAACATCTGTTGTCAAGAACTTATCCAAAGTACTAAGGAGCAATAATGGCAGTTTGAGCACCAAGGTGTGCTTTATCCAGGCCTGGTGTTTCTAATCTTGCTATGCATCTTGTTGTGCATCTGAGAACTGGATTGTGGGCAAGGAGGACAGAAGAAGAATTGATGCCTTTGACTTGTGGTGTTGGAGAAGAGAAACGTGGACTGCCAAAAAATAGATATATTTTGGAGAAAGTGCAGGAAAAGTGTTCCTTAAAGGCAACTTTGGCAAAGCTTTGTCTTACATACTTTGGTAATATTGTTAAAAAGATCCATTGCTTTGAAAGGGAGATTATGCTAGGAAAGATAGGGGGAGGTCAGTAAAATAGAGAGGAATAGCCTCGATGAGATGGGTTGACAGAGTTACTGCAACAATGGGCTCAAGTATGTCAGAGATGATGGGGATGGCACAAGATATTAAAGTTCAGATTTGTTGTTCACAGTTGGTAGGAGTCATGCTTGACTGAGAGGCACCTAACAATGACAACTACCATTAATATATTTATTCAGGAGCTCTAGTGTCCTAGTGGTAGAGTTGCACAGCCAATCCATAGGCTAATGGATTCTAACAGCCCCTCTACCAGAGGAAAGATGAGAAATCTCCTCCTGTGTGATTTCAGCCTCTGACAAACCACTGGTGAGTCAGCTTCATTGAGTTCCAACTCAATGGCTTATTAAACAATACATATATATTATATATCATAATATGGAAGTATGATAACATTATCATTGGGAAATTCTGTAGTAGATCAAAGCTCTCCAAAATGCTGAAGAGTAATAATGCCAGTTTAAAGAGTTAAGGTGCATCTGAAACAAGGCATGATGTTGTCAATTGTTTTTATGCATCTGGAAGTTGAACAATAAGAAAGAAGACAGAAAAGAATCAATTTCTTTGAATTTTGCTAGAGAAAAGTATTGCATATCCTAAATAATGAATATCTCAAAGAAAGAAAAGTATTGACTATCCCAAGCCTATCTTAGCAGAAGTGTGACTACACTGCCTCTTAAGTTGTATGCTTCTTAGAGGCAAGTGTAATGAAGCTTTATCTCACTTACTTTTGGCATGTTTTCAGATTAGATCAAGCCTTGCAAGAACACACCATCGTGGAAAAGGTAAAGTCAGGGAGATTTTTCCACGAGATGGAAATGACACAATGACTGAAAGAATAGACTTAAATGTATCAGAGAGGAAGGGTGGTGCAAGGCAGTACAAGATTCTAGTCTGTTATTTTTAGGGTCACTATGAGTTATATACAACTCAACAGTACTTAACAACAACAATACATTTATGATTCTGATCTTTATTCACTATCGTATTCAATCAAAATGGAGTCCTATTTAATATCTTTTTTAAATTATCTCTTAATGTTAACGAGAAAGACAATTTTATAAAAATTACTATCAGGAAAGCATTACAGATGTAAAAATGTATATACTGTATTTTAATAATTTTTATTTTGAAATTATATGCTAGGTTGTTTTGTGTTTTTTGTCCTCCTCTTTTAAAGAAACAAGGCAGTTTCATAGTTTTGTTACCATAGGCTAAACCAAACATAATGCAACAAACCGTATGTGTTGGATAAACTCATTACAGATTGTTCATTTACAATTTAGAAACATGACTTTTCATGTGAAAGGACATGTTAGTGTGTGTGTGTATAAAACTCATTTTTAAAAAATACATGTTATAATATTTTTTTTAGAATTCCTAAAATAGGAACATGTGAAATTTAAGACTACTATTAATGGAGTAAATTGTGCAGGATATAAGCTATAAAGCTACCTATATCATTTAAATTTTTAGCATAACTCTGTGATTTATGTATAAATAAAAATATAAATAAGGTGACTTTCTATCCATTCATATTTCTGAAAATAAAGGAGATAACAAAGTAATATTTTTAAATGTACTTCTAAAATAAGATAATATGCTCACTCTTATTTAGTAGTATATTATTTAACATTTATCGTCAAATCTTCAGATTAGATTTTTTCCCTTAGTGTAAAATATTTTGTAAATAAACGTCTTTAAAATAATTACTTTTATACAAATAATTGGTTTAATTATGACTTTTCCTTTGATCAATTATAAACTTTTTAGTATTTTGTTTCTATTTATTTAATTTTAACAGCTATCTCTGCCTATGAGCCTTAGCAAACAATATTATTTGCAATCACAAGCAATCAGAATACTACTAAAAATCAATACAAATACTGTACATGACAATTATTTTAGGATGAATATGAGGATCCAAGGCAGGGAGGGGAGAGCAGAGGGTGAGGATGGGCGTGGAGGGGGCCACTTAATCATGTTGCTGTTAGGTGCTGTTGAGTAGAGCACATCATGACCCTATGAACAAAAAATCTGAATCCTGTTCTGTCCTGCGCCATTCTCACACTTCCTGACACTCAAGAGCCCACTGCAATCACTGTGTCACTCCACATGGTTAAGGGTCTTCTTTTCCTTCCCTGACCCCCCCCCTTTCCAACATCATGTCCCTCTCTAAGCAGTAGCATCTCCTAGCAACATGTCCAAAGTATGTGAAGTGAAGCCTCATCATTCTTGCCTCCAAAGAGCACCTGGCTATTCTAAGACATATCTGTTCATTCTCTTTGCTGTCCATGGGATGTTTAGTGGTCTCCTCCACACAACTTCTCAAAGGCATCAATTGTTTTCCTATCATTCTTATTCATCGTCCAGGTCTCTGATACATAGTTAGAAATCTGAAAGACTATGGCCTGGGTCAGACGAATCATACGGTGGCACAAATCAATGGTAGGAGGGAGGAATGGGTAAAGGAATGAAGAAAGATCCAGTGTGGAAAACAATGCATATGAACTTCGTAAGTAAACAAGTACAAAATAAAAAAAAACAAAAACAAACTGAAAATATCTAGAAGAGTACACAGAGAATTGCCAGAAGTTTAAGCTGGATTTATGAGAGGTTGTGGAACCAGGGATATCATTGCTGATGTCAGATGGAACCTGGCTGAAAACGAATAAATCCAGAAGAATGCATATTTGTGTTTTATTGATTATGCAAAAGCATAAAGAGCACACGGGAAGAGATTGCCTGCCTTTCTCCCATTGAGCACCTGGTGGATTTGAATGGCTCACCCTAAGATTAGCAATACAGTAAAATAAAGCAAAATAGAAAACAGCACAACAAAATTTAAAAAATATTTGAAAAAAAGATGTTACTTTTTTTGGTTAAATATAGGAATACTTAGGAATATAAATAATATACATTGAAAAATAAAAATATATATTGCCTTACATGTCTATATTTATAATATATATTTATCAATGTATATTATACATATAAGGCAATATATGTGTATTACTATATATAGCTTATATATTTTCAATTTCTGTTCTTCTGGACTTAGGTAATCAATATTTAAATTAAAAAATATATGTGTATGGAAAATTAAATATAATAATTACAAATATTTTTAAGATCTTTACAACTTTCATCATCCATTAGAAAAGAAATATAATTGCAGGGTAGTATTTTAGGGCTGAAAGTTGACACTTTCAATCTTTGTTGCTACACTGGTTCAAATAGAAAAAAAGGGGGGGGGGGAAATCAGCGTCCCTGAGCGTTAAGTTTTTCAATCACTGTTAGAGCTACCCAGCAGGATTTTACCTGTGATCTGTTTCGGTGTTTTCAGAAATAAGAAGGAGCGTGATAGCTACTTCTGAGGGCAATGATCCCATTTACTTCAGCCTCATGCGCCAAAGCTCCCAGTTCAGCATGTGTGCTTGTAAATCTCCCTTCTTGGCAGCAGCACAAGAGGATGCCCACTTTAGGCAGAAGGCAACAGGAAGGTAAAAGAGCCTTTGATGGATTTAAAGATAGAAAGGACACGGAAGCGAGAAGGAGAAAAGAGGAGTTATAACCTGCAGGTGCCAAACTATACTGAAGAATACTGAAGTAAGAAAGTTTCCGAAAGACAAGGATTTTCAGTAAAAGTACTATTCATAGTAGACTGTGCTTATTTTATGAAAGTAAGTGCAATCCTGAGTGAGTAAATAATTGAAAATTATTTTTAAGTACATATGCTTAAAAGTCTTTCATACTTATCAGGAACTATACATCACATCCACAATGTGCTACAGTGCAGTTAGAGATTTTCTTAGTTAAAAATAAAAAATAAAAAGCAGCAAAACTGATCTAAACAGCTCCTGTTTTCAATTGGTAATTGAAATTCCTTGCTCTAATTAAGTTTAACTCTATTTTCAAAACATAATTCTCACTTCCAACATTCTGGAGTAGTCCTATATATAGTTCAGTCCCTCCCAAACTGCCACAGGTTCCTAGAATTTGCTGTTATGTATGAATTCTTATTTTGAGTATATGTTCGTGCATCAGAGAAATAGTTGAGAAAAGTGGTCTTACCATTTAGCAATGGCTGGTAAATTTCCTTAGTTTTCTGGCAGAGCAAATGATGATAATGACTCACAGGCAAATTTACCAGTTTGTGTTGTTATGTGCCATCTGGTGATTTGGACATATAACAACCTCATGTGACAGAGCAGAACTTAGCTAACGGGACCTGACTGTAACATTTACACAAAATGAGCTCTTGGTAGTGTAGTGGTTGGGTGTTCAGCTGTTAACTCAAAATTTGATGGTTTAAACCCACTAGTTGCTCCATTAAAGAAAGATGAAGTAGATACTTAATAAATGTTTATTTGGAAAGCCTATGAGTTAAGTACTATCATGTCAACTATGATGAAAAGAGATCATATGAGCAACGTATTGAAACCTTGTCTTATCTTGTGCCAGCTGCACAAACTCTACCATACTCAAAACCACTGTTGCAGGGACAATTTCCATCTTGCAGCTCTTCTTCTTGATGATCTGACCTTGTTCTCTGAACCTCCACTTTCCCAAGTATGATGCATTTTTCCAAAGACTAGTCTCTCCTGATAACATTCCTAAAATGTATGAAACAAAATTTCACCATCCTTGCCTTTAAGGAATACTCAGCAGTTCAGATAGATTAGGTTGTGCTTTTGACTGTCCATGCTATATAACAATCTTGACTAACATTGCAATTCAAAGGCATCAATTATTCTTTGGTCTTCATTGTTGTTGTTGTGTACCATTGAATTGGAACCCACCCAGAGCTGACCCTCTAATGGGTTCTAAGAGACAATTAATTGCATGAGAGGTGATTGCCCATCCTTTTTCCCTGAAGCAGCGGATAGATTTGTACCATGTTTCTTTAGGATTGCAGCACCTCTTCTTGTCACTAAGCTACCAGTATTCCCTGGTCTTTATTATTCACTGTTAAACATAGGCATAGAAAGCAATTGAAAATATCATGGCTTACTTCAAGTGCTCCTCATCTGTAAACTGACATTCTTGTTCTTTAGTACTTTAAGGAAGTACTTGACAATAAATTTTCCCAATGAAAATATCTTCTAAGTCTGGCTGTACCACAGCTTTTGATTATGAATCCAAAGAAAAGTATATCATTGTCACTGTCAGTCTTTTTCCACTTATAATATCATTGCCTATTAGTCTTGCTGGGCAATGAATAATGATGATGGAAAAACAATTGTCACCTTTGAGCTGTGTCATTGGAGAAAAGCACTGAACATCCCATGGACCACCAACAGAATGAAGAGAGATGTGTTGGAGAGGGTGCAGCCAGAGTGCTCTCTGGAGTCACGATTGATGAAGCTTCACCTCACACACTTTGGACATGTTGCTAGGAGGGACTATTCATTGGTATTCATTGGAGAAGGACTTGATGCTGGGAAGGGTGGAGGCTTGGCAAAAGAGAAGATAACCCTCAATCAGGTGGATTAACATGGTGACTGCTGCAATGGGCTCTTGTGTGTTAGGTGGTATGATGAGGATGGCGAAGGATAGAACAGGGTTCAGATCTTTTGTTCATAGAGTTGCTATGAGTTGTACTCAACTCTATGGCACCAAACAACAGTCTATAAAGATTTTTTGGTTTTTGGATGTTGAAGTGCAATCCAAACTGGAGGCTATAGTTTTTCTTCCTCAGCAAGTGTTTCAAGTCTTCTTCCCTTTCCATAGGAAAAGTTGAAAATGGCACGGGGAAATTCTCAATTTTAGAGCACATCACCAGCTCTGTACTCCTACAGAGCCACTGCCATTCTCAAATAGCTGACGTTTCAATTAATAACCAGGTACAAAGCCATTGTGTAAGCCTGACTTCTTATAATTATTATTTTAAAATAAACAAAACTGAAACTAATTCTCTTCAAGTTAGAGTCTATTCATAGCTAACACTCCAGAAGGTTGTTTGAGGCTCTACATCACAGGGGAGGAAATGGTACTTCATTTGAGTAATTGTTGGATTTGAACTCCCAGAGAAGTACCACCAGATTGGGTTAGTATTGTATCTTCCACTGGACTATGTCATCACAGCTCCTTAATAATTACTAGCAGTCATATTTTAAAATGTAAACTTATTACAAACAGTTTTAAAAAGTTAGTAATTTCCCATTAGTGCTACCTTAGAAATTTGATTCTAAGAAGGGCAGAAAGAACTCTAAGGAAATTGTTATTGACATTGATTTTTATTCTATTTGTCACTGTTTAATATGGATTCTCATTTTACCCAATATGACATTTTCTGTGTTATCTAGTATGTCAGTCTTATGGAATATTTGTTCAGAGATATTATTTAAAAAATTATCAAGTCATAGTTGAAACTCTCCGTAGAAATAAAATACACCACAAATGTTAACAATCGTGATTTCTCCTAATAGAAGAGAGAATAGTAATTTAAAATCTACTAATATATTAATCAGATAATAAAAATGAGTTGTGACTCATTCTGCTTTTTCTTTACAGAGTTTGTTTGAAGAGAATAATAATTAATTGGATTCTTGAAGACTTTTTTATCTCACATCATTATTGTGAAGAGGTTATCTCATTATATAATGAGGGGAGATGTCATGAAGTAGTACTATGTTCTCATATTTGATGAACTCACATTATGAAAAGAATAAAGATCTAATAAGAACACATTTTTGGTTGTAAGAGTACAGTAGCAGCCAGATCCAATTGTAGTTAAAGCAAGGAAAGTGCTTTTCCTTGAGGATAAAATGTTAAAGATTCATTTCCTGGTGGAAAGGGATTATTTTTGTCTTCATATCTGAAGGCCAATACTGCACATAGAAAATAAACATTGAATTTAGGATATCTCAAATGAGTAAAAGAAGATTATATAAAATATATTATTCTGAAAAGTCGCATTCGGCCTGAGAGTTAAATATTTTGAAAACAATAAGCTTGTTTAGAATGGGTTTTCCCTGTAATCAATGATCAATGATTAAAGACAAAAAATATGTATTGCAAAAACAAAAAAAAATTCTTTTCATTTTTATTAAATAATCACTAGAAGCACTTCTAATGATATTGTGGTTTGATCTATTATAAAAGGGGAGTCATCACTCTTTTGAGGATTATGCTTTCAAGCTCTCCTATATGCAATAGCCTAGGAACAGAAAACTTACATATGTTACATTTATGTTTGAGTTATGAGACAGAACTGTTAAATGAGAATGAATTTTTAGTTATTATGACTATCTTTAACTCTTACCATGGAGCTTCAGTAGCTGCTAACCGAAATATGGACCCTTCAAAATCCCTAGCAGCTTCTTGGGAGAAAGATGGTCACCCTCTTGCCTTAAAGTTTTAAGAGTTTGATATGAGTTGAGACACACTTGAGGGCAGTAAATTTTTATTTTGGAGTTTGTTCTTACAGCTGACATTGTGGAAATTTTATACTTTTTTGACATTAGCATTTCTCATCTATCTTAACTTTATAAAACTTCTTCCAATTATAAATGAGAAAGACATACATGCTTCCCAGAATTTTTCAAAGAGCACAGTCAGCTTCTTTCTGTGTAGAAAGAAGTGAATATTAGTGAGCTCTAGTGGCATAGTGTGTGGGAAATTGAGTTGGTAACTCAAAGGCCACATCTTTCTGGCAGTTGAATCCACCAATGACTCATCAGGAGAAAAAGGAGCCCTCTCATATTTACAGCCTCAGAAACATCATGTAGGGACAATAATGAGTTATTTTTTTACTTAGTGGCAATGAGAATGTAGAAATGGATATTCTTAAGAAAGTAAAAACCGTACACATATGAGAGAAATAGCTGTCACTGTTATTATGAATATAGTAATTATTATTTATAAAAATTGCCAAAATAACTGAGAACATAAAATGTATGATGTAATTTTATGAATGAAAATAATCTCAATTTCAGTACAGTATCTTCAAGGCAAAATCTTAGATCACGTTTTCTTTTATAAATGAATAATATTGTTTAAAAAAGTATTAGAAAAATAATTTCCAATATTAAAAAAATAAAAATATTTTAAAAACAAAGACCATTAAGTTTCAACACATATTGAAATTTTATCTCTTTTAGCAAATATACTTCTTTAGACCTTAGGGTAGATAAGAATTTTAATAAGAATAAGCCGGCATCCAAGTGGATTTTCTTTTTAAGTTTATAGTTAGTTGTTTGACAATGTTTTTGCTTCTGAGGCTCTGCTTATATGTTATAAACTGAGAAAAATTTATTTATGATATATAGATAT
>NW_006399806.1:12495252-12516548 GCF_000299155.1 Elephantulus edwardii | reverse complement strand
GACTGTCGGAGACAGTGCAATTGGCACAGGACAGAGCAGAGTTTAGGGCTGTTGTACATAGGGTCACTATGAGTCGCAAGCGACTTGACGGCACATAACAACAACAACAACATATATAATCTCAGAGAGAGAGTGAGACCATTGATGAGATGGATTTATACACTGACAGGGATAATGAGTGTAGATATGTCAGAGACAATAAACTTGGTCCAGGATAGAATAGGTTTCAGGACTATTGTACATAAGGTAAACAGCACATAATAACAACAACAACAATAGCATATAATCTCAGAAAAAATATTTCCTTATTTACTTTGAAGCCATCATGTTATTCCATCCAACTTAACTATCAGCATTATCATCTTTCATTTTTTTGCTGAATTTTGATGTTTATCAATTTACTTTTTTATTAAATTTTTTTCAATTTTCATATGAATTGGAGGTACCATAGCTATATTCTTTGTTACATGTATGTATAAAGTAAATAATATATACAGTGACTAAACATTTACACTCACTGAAAGAAGAAAACTGATATACACATGATGGGAATTTTTAATTGAAAAGATCCTGAGTGATACCATTAACTTTGCATTTGACTGGGGAGTGGGGGGAAGGATAGTCTGTAGGGAAATTGTGGTGCAAATCCAAAGGTTTGGCAAATGCCAAGTCCTTGGCAGTTTGAATCCACTGTAGGAGATAGATGAGCAGTCACTTCTTGAATGAAATATAGCCTTGGAAATCCAACAGAAGGTCAGCTATATGTTAGTTTTATTTGGCAGCAATGAAGTTGTATTTTGACAAAAGAAAAGGTTGTCAGTTTAAATCCATCCAAAGATGCTTCATAGCAAAGCCCAGAGAACCTGCTTCTGAAAGATCACAACTTCGAGAACTGCACACATGGCTTTGTCATGAGTTAGGACTGACTTGACGGTAACTAGTTTGTGGAATGTGAAGCTAGCCAGAAAAGTGAATGCTTTTACTTCAGTTTATCATGCTAAATGAAATATGAAAGGTGTGTTTCTAGGTGGTTAGTAATATTTAACTAAAAGCGATTGTGAATGAAAACTGTCTTTATTGAAACCAGGCAATATGAAGACTGCCTCTCCTATAAAGTCATAGTTGAAATTAATATTCAAAAATAGAAAACAGTGTCAGCACAAGAGTCTAGATAGAAACAGATAAAAACATAGTGAATATACAGTCTCTTATTTAATGACATTTAAATTAGTTGAGGGACTATGGACTAGTCAAAAAATATTTTTTTAAAGAATTATTTATTTTATAGAACAAAAGAAACGGAACTCTGGTGGTCTTGTGATAAGCAGATGTGATGCCACCCCAAAGCATACAGTTTGAATCTACCAGCTGCTCTGCATGGCAAAGATTAGCAGCCTCCTTTTCTTGCAATTTATCACCTCTGAAAACCCACCAAAGGGTCAGCTATGGTTGGTTCCACCTCAACAGTACAATACAACAGAAATAGAAGAGTATCAGAATAGGATCACTACACATCAAGCCCTGCTGGAAAAAACCTGACACTTAAGTTAACAGATGAACATGGGGAAAAAACCTAGGGTATTTCAGAAGACAACATATCAAAATATTTTTATGATTAAAACAAGGATATGAGAATAATAATAATAATACTTAGCTGTCAGAATATAAAAGAAAGACAGCTTTGACTATAAAAATGAAATACTTCCATTAATAATTAAAGGGACAATTTGACTTAGTCAAGGCTTATTCTTTTTAATGTATTTATCTACAATTAAATAAAAAGAAATATGTTTGTCTCCAAGAGATAAAGGGAAAGGCTCAATTAAAAAATAAGCAAGAGATATGCATAGTAAATTTATAGGAGAAGAAATACAGATGGCTAATTAATTTTAAACAGATATTTAAACTCATTAGTAAACCAGAAAAATAAAAATTAAGACAAAAAATAACATTTATATATTTTTACCATAAGTAAGGCAAAATAAAACACTGTTACTATTTCATTTCAGGGAATATACACAGATACTGGCATATTTGTGCTTAATGAGAGTTGATAAACTCTATTTGAAATCCTCAATAACACTATCAAAATTTTAAGCTGCATACATTTCACTCAGAAATTCAACTTCTAAAGGTTTTTCTCAGGCATATACATTGCACATATGCTTTAAGGTATCTATCTGTCTATCTATCTATCTATCTATCTATCTATCTATCTATCTATCATCTATTTCATATGCTGTTGTTATGTGCCATTGGGTCAATTGTGACTCATAGCAAGCCTATGTACAATAGTTCTAAAACAAGCCCTATTCTGAGTCAATCTCATTACCTCCAACACACCTAACACCATTACTCCAGTTACTGCATCAATTCGCCTTATCCAGGGTTTTCTCTCCTGTACTGTCCTTTCACATTTCCAAGCATGATATCCTTTTCCAAGGACTGGTCACTACGGGGAAATGGCCAAAGTTTGTCAGACTGAGTTTCAAAATTCTTGCCTCCAAAGCGCAACTTGGTTTTACCCTCTCCTGGAGGCCACCCATAGAATGTTCAATATGCTTCTCCAGCACCATATCTCAAAGACATCGATAACTCTTCTGTTATCATTCAGCAGATGTGTAATAAGTTATTGTGAAGAATATGGCCTGGTTCAGGCTCACCTTAGTTTGTAGACTGACACTGTTGCTCTTTAGCAATCTGAAGAGGTACCTGGCAGAAGATTTTCCGAATGCAATTACCTTCTGATTTCCTGACTGTTGGTGGAGTGTTTATTGTGGAACTGAGTAAGATTAAATTGTTGACAATTATAATCCATCTATTTTGGTGTTATCAATTGGTCCAGTGTTGAGAATCATTGTCTTCTTGATACTGAGCTTCAACCCTTATCAAATATTGCACTCCTTGGCTATTACTGCAAACACTTCCAGCCTTCCTCAGTTTTGGCAAACAAGATCATCTGCATAATGCAGGTTGTTGATAAATCTTCCTTCAATTCTGATGCCACATTCCTCCTCATAAAGTTCAGCCTCCAGAATGATCTGTTCTGCATATAGATTGAAAAGGTATAGAGACAGTACACATCCTTGATGTAGTGTGTAGTCCTTTCCTGATTTTGGACAATGGAATAGTTTCTTTTTCTGTTCTATTCTAAGGACTCCTTCTGGTTTCCCATGAGCACAATCAGTTGTTTTGGGATTCTTATTTTTCTCAGTGTTAACCACAATTTGTAGTGATACAAACAGTCAATGTCTTTGCATAGTAAATGAAACACAGACATTTATCTGATACTCTCTATTTTCAGCCAAAAGCCATCTGACATTGGCTATGATATCTCCAGTATGATGGCTTCTTATTGAGTTTGAATTTCTGGAAATTTTCTGATGAAGTACTATTTCTTATCATTAAAGCATCAAGTAGTCTGTTCAAAGTAAACTAGAAATGCTTGTTGTTCCTCATATATTTTTTAAAGAGTAATTGGTAGAAAATAAACCATATTTCTCCATTCTTTTGCTTATTCCTTTAAATGAGCTTCTGGTTGCTTGGAGCTACAGCAATTATCTTGAGACCATGAAACAATAAAAACAGGCATAAGATGCTTTCATCTAATAATAAGAAATGTTCAGTCCCTTCTGCTGAATCAAAGTTAGAAATTATCTATCTTTGGATTTCTTGTATTGAAAATCTTATGTCATAGTTGTTGAAATTCTTAATAGCAAGAACAAATAGTTATTAAACTTTCATTGTTACAATTTGCTCTGATGGTCTAGTGGTTAAAAGCTGCACAGCAATTCCAAAGACATGTGGTTCAAATCCACTAGCTGACCAATTGGAGTAGTATATGCAATTTCCTCCTTTGTGATTTGCTGCCTCTGAAAGTCCACTGAAAGGTCAGCTCTGAGTTGGGACTGACTTGAGAGCACACAACAACCACAATATGAATCATTCTAATATTCACCAGCCCTATTTACATACAAGCAAGAGAGGCTAAGGCCATTAAATATTCTGTCAGAAGTAGGACAGCTGATGTTACTTGGCCAAGCTATCACTCATTCCTTCCATTAAATTGAACATGCATGCAAATCATATTTAATACCGATAATAAAACCAGAAGTTTACACTTTCTTTCACCTTGAGACTTTCAAGTTAAATGATCACTGAAACTAAAAAATGGGGGCAGGCAATTCCTTTAATCATAATTTTATAAGACATGTAGATGCAAGGTGATTATTTGTCAAGTAGGTGTTTTATTCCTTCTTGTTAGGCTGAGGCTTGACAGCTGGCAGACTTTTAACTTTATTTCATTTGATATTTCTCCCTTTGGTTTTAACTTTTCCCTTCACACCACAAATTGTTCTTTTGTTTGTTTGGTTTTTTCCTGAAGAAATGTTACTAGAAGAGTGAAAATAAAATTGTAGTGTTTTTGAGGCATTCTATTGTCAACTCATAGATTTTCCAACACTGTTCATCACAATAGCTTTTGGGTAATTTGTAAAAGATACAAATTTACAAATTTCTTAAAAATAGTTTTATTGGAAGTATGCTTCTTCCTTAGAAATTTGGTAAAGAAATGTCATTTGATGAAATAGTCCCACTACTAGGTAGGTATTTGTCCAAAGAAATAAGCTGTGATGCAAGCTGACATATACATCCATGTTTATTGCAGCATTACTTATAAAAAAAAAGTATTGGAAACAAACTATGTGTCTTCAATAGGTGACTTACTAAAGAAACTATAAAATATTCTAATGGTACAATATTATGCTTTGCTTCAAAATGATCAGAAATTAGTGAAGTATTACATAAAATGGATGAATCAAAAGGAAATAATGTAATGTGACATAAGTCAGGTACAAATGGATAATTATAATTTGATACCACTATTACAAAAAGCTAGGACAAGGTTTACATGCATAATCAATTTTAGAACATTAACAGGGATGAGAAAGAAGAGAGGAGTTAAAACTTAATAAATAAGTGTTGCTGTTTTTGTTAAATATTTTGGAACCTGCAATTGCGTTGGTAACATAGCATTTAATAATTTTCAGATTAGGTATTTTTTCAATTTTAATTAATAGTGAAAATATGTAAACCAATAGGGTTCAAACTCTTAATTTTAACAAATTTTAGATAATTTAAGATATTTTTACATGTTTTTTAATTTTTTTATTATTTTTAATTTAAATAAAAATTTATAGAGACTTGGATTTCCATTCATTCATTGTTACACCTTTCTCCCTGCCCACCCTTCCCCCCCCCAGTACACTCTTCTCTTTGAAAAGTAAAAGTCTTTCATTGTTTTATAATCTCTCCCCCTAGGTCCACGTCACTATTCAGCCTTCGTTCTGGACTCCTGTCATGACAATAATACCTAATCACATATCCATTTTAAAGAGTTTTCTCATCTGTTTCAAAGCAGTATACATTATTTATCCCCTCTTTCTCAGTCTCCCCCACCCCCAATATCAGTCTTGTTTTACAACAGTGACACTATACAGTATTTGCCCCTGTGTGACTGAGATATTTCACTCAGCATAATGTCCTTCAGGATCACCCATTTGGAATAATATTGCATGAGTTCCTTGTTTTTCAATGCAGCATGGTATTCCATTGTGTGAATATACCACACCTTCTCTATCCATTCATTTGTTGACAGGCACTTAGGTTGTTTCCAACTCCTTGCTATTGTGAACAAAGCTGTGATAAACTTGGGTGTGCATATATCTGCTTGGGTGGCAGTTATGGTCTCTTTGGGGTATATTCTCAGTAGTGGAATTGCTGGCTCAAATGTTATCTCTATTTGCAACATTTAGAGAAAGCGCCACACTGCCTTCCACAGTGGTTGCACCGTTTTACACTCCCAGCAACAATGAATAAGGGTTCTAGTTTCTCCACAATCTTGCCAGCATTTGTTGCTTGCTGTTCAGTTAAATTTTGCTATTCTTACTTGGGTGAGATATCTCATAGTTGTTTTGATTTGCATCTCTCTTAGAGTTAGGGATTTTGAACATTTCTTCATGTGCTTGTTGGCCATCTGAATGTCTTCTGTGGTGAAGTGTCTGTTCATATCCTGTGCTCATTTTTCAATTGCATTGTTTACCTTTATCTTGTTGTGGTGCTCAAGTATTTTATAAATTCTAGATATAAGTCCCTTATCTGACATGTCATTACCAAATACTTTTTCCCAGTCTGTGGCTTCCCTTTTTACCCTGCTGGAGAAGTTTTTGGATGTGCATGGAGATTTGATTCTTAGAAGGTCTCATTCATCTATTTTCTTTTCTCCTGGTTGTAGATTTACACATGTTTTTATACAGTGTTTTTATAGAGTATTTAGTATTTTTCATTAGATTAATAAATATGTCATCATTAGTACTTTTATTAATTTACTCACATTATTTTTAAAAGCCCTGGAAGTTTTTAAATGTTAACTTACTATACAGAGATTACTAAACTTAATGCATTTTAAAATCTGATCTAGATAATTGTTCATTTTGAATAAACCATTTAGCCTCCACCTACCTTTGGTCTCCTGTGGATATACTTTTGAGCAAACACCTCCTCTTTGTTTAAGGAAATAATTCATTGTGAGTACATTTTGGTTAGGGGTGAAAACAGTGCAAATATGTGAAGCTATTTATGAATTGTCCTTCACTTATTTCAGGTTTATTGCATTCTTATGTAACACATTGCTATGGTTTTAAAAATCTTCATCTATGAACAGTATAAAATTACATAAAAATAATTCAGCAGTAGAAGAGATATTTTTAAAATTATATAATATGTGAGTTAAGTGGTTACAAATAAATTATAAATTAAACTATAATATCTGTGAACATTTTGTCAACTGGAATTTTTAATTGTGAGAACTTCACCATTTATCATACAGGTATGAATAAATAATTTCTACAGTTTAGACTGAAAACTATTTACCTTCAAATCAGAAATAACTCATACCTGATCAACTCCAGCAGATTTTCAGAGACTATAAATTGCATGGGATGAGATTGTCTATCTTTTTCTTATGGAGGTAAGGCCTCCTGGTATTGCTGTTTTTAAGTGCTTAGCTGCCAGGAGACAGGTCAATCTACTAGCTAATCCACTAGAAAAAGATAAGGCAGAGTACATCTATAAAGATAACAACCTTGTAAAAAATAAAAAGCAGTTAGTTCTACTCTGTACTCTAGAGTCAGAATCAACTCAGTGGCACATATGTGCAACTGATCCGACCTGGAAACATGCCCTAAGTATGTAAAACAGAGCTTCAAAATCCCTGCCTCGAAGGAGCAACTTGGTTTCACCCTCTTCAGGATAAACCTGTTCTTAGAATGTTTAGCATTCTTCTCCAGCACTATAACACAAAGGCAGTGATCCTTCTTCTGTCATCCTTCCTCATTGACCAGCTCTCTGTTATATAGCAAGCAATTGCAAAGACCATGGCCTGGATCAGGCACACTTTATTCTCCAGATTGACATCATTGCTCGTTAGCTCTCTGGAAAAGCCCCTGATAGTAGGTTTTACTGATGCAATTCACCTTTTGATTTCCTGACTGCTAGTGTCAAGAGTATCTATCGATTGTGGAGTTGAGTAAGCAGGAATTGTTAAAAATCTCAATCTCTTCTTGGTACTGCTAATTGGCCAAGTGGTGAAAATCTTTGTTTTCTTGATGTTTAGCTTCAATCCATATTGAAGACTGTGGTCCTTTACCTTCAGAATTGGAAGAAGACTCATCAACAACTTGCACTATCCAAATGGCAAAACCTTGCTGAATCAGAGGGGAACCTGAAGCGTTTTGTGCAGAAGATCAAGGATAATTGCTTATAGATGTATATATGTATCTAGTAAACATACATATATATATATATATGTCATTCACACACATATGTGTTTATAGAATATGAGAAAGAAAATTTGCTTTTTACCTAGATGTCTCTGTCTGTGTATGTGCATGAATAATCTTGTGTATGTATTGTGAATACAACTAGAAGGAATTAATGATTTTGTTTTCTTTGGAAAATCAGGTTGTTGTTGTTGTTGTTGTTAGGTGCAATCGAGTTGAGTGTGATTTATAGTGACCCTATGAACAAAAGATTTGAACCTTGTTCTACTCTGTGCTGTTCTCATGCTTCCTAACATGTAAGAGCCCATTGCAGCAGCTTCCATGTCAATCCACCTGGTTGAGGGTCTTCCTCTCCTTAGTCTACCCTTCACCCTTCTCAGCATCATATCCTTCTTCAAGAAATATCACCTCCTAGCAACATGTCCATAATAGGTGAAGTGGAGCCTAATCATTCTTGCCTCCAAAAAGCACTCCAGCTATGCTCGCTCTAAGATATATCTGTTTGCTCTCTTGGCCATCCACAGAATGTTTAATGCTCTTCTCCAACACCACAGCTCAAAGGCATCAATTCTTCTGTTGTCATTATTCATTGTCCAGCTCTCAGATGCATAGCAAGTAAATGGTAAGGCCATGGCCTGGGTCAGATGCACCTTAGTCCTCAAACTGACATCTTTACTCCTTAATAATTTGGAGAGGTCCCTAACTGCCTATTTTCCCAATGCAATGCATCTCATGATTTCCTGATTGCTGATACCAAGGTTGTTAATTGTGGATCCAAGCAAGAAGAAGCTCTTGACAGTTTCAATCTCCTCTCCGTCCCTCATGACACTGCTTATCAGTCCAGTAGTAAGAATCTTTGTTTTCTTAACATTGAAAATCAGGTAGGTACTATAAACATGCTATGCTTTTATTTTTATTGTTTTATAGTGATAGAGCAACATATTAAAAAAAGTAAAAAGAATTTGCCTTATAGAAGGGCCTTAATGAATATGCTTATGGTACTAGAGGAAATTTATTGCAGCTTGCAAATTAGCATTTATCCACCAATCAGTAGTTAATGGGGTTGTAAATCTGATAGCTGTTGTGATTGTTTCACATCTTGTTAAGCCATTAATAAGGATTCATAAAACACTCTTGAACGTTAAGCTTGTTTTGTTTATAGAGGCTGCTATTTTGAAAACAATAAAGGAGTCACTCAGCAAATTCACTAAATAAGTGATATTTCAGAGGCAAATTAGTATACTCTAATTACTAGTTTCAACCAAATGATGTTAGTCTTTGTGAAGATCAAATTCAGTATTTCATGCTTTTTGCTAGATATTAATTGGCAAGAATGCATTTGGCTATGAATCAGTTCATTTGACCAGAAATCTACAAAGGGTCTTCTCACTTTATGAGGGGAAGGTGTGGAGGGAGGGAGGTTAAAATTATGTTAAAGTGAGCTTTACCTTTATGTATTAGTCATAATAAAGCAGTATTTCCAGAAATTTCCCAGCATGCAAACATGCACTTAACACTGGCCAGATTAAAGTTCTTGATTTTCCCTGAAGATATTGTCAGAAAGTAGTGTGGAATTTCTAAGATTCATTTGCTGTTGTTGTCGAGTCGAAGCTGACCCTTCAGTGGGTTTTCTGAGGCAGTGAATCTCACAGGAGGAGATCGTCCTTCTCCCAAGGAGTGGCTGGTGGACTCAATTCGATTTCAAGGACACTGAGAATTCAAGGACGTTGAGGAGTTATTTTTTGTTTTGTTTTGCCTTACCAGGAACTGCTTTGGTTTTGTTTATATGTGTTACTCAGGCAGCACCAACTTATAGCTGACCTTCCAATGAGTTTTCACAGGAATTATGATTTCCCATCTTTCTCTTGCAGAACTACTGGTGGAATCAAGTTTATTCATCTAATAATTAATCCAAAGTAGCTGAAAACCTCTTTAAAATATCAAGGTCTTATACATCTCCACTAACATGCTTGACTGGTGCCATGAGAAAATATTAGAATCAAGGGAGCTCTGGTGGTCTTATGGCAAGAAGCTGAACTGCAATCTCAGAGGGACGCAGTTTGAATCCACCAGATGTTCTGCTGGAGAAGGAGGGGCAATCTCCTCTTGTATCAGTAGGATCCGATTTGATGGGGCATACACACACACACACACACACACACAAACACACATAATCTATTTTTATGTAATTATAATGAGGAGAAGCTTTAAGATCCACACCTATATAAGTAATTTTGTTGGTGCATTATTGGTGGTTCATATTGATAATGAATCTAATTTTCAGTTATGAAAATTTAAACAGCTGGTTACTCAGAGAAAGCTCGGAATACTCTTCCCATTAAGATTTACCACTTCAAAAACCCAAAGGAGGGATACTATGAATTGGAAGCAAATAGATGGCACAGCCTTTGGAATCATGCACTTACTCACTAATGTTGATTTGGAATTGACTTCTAGCTAATACTCCAGCTGAGGTTTTAGTTTTAGGAAGCTGCAGTGTATGAGAGGAGACAACTCATCTTTCTCCTCTGGAGTGGTTCTGGTGGATTCAAATCATCAGCAAATCTCTGGATCTATGTTAGCACAATTTCTATGCCACCTTAACACCCTTAATTGCACAAGGAATAATAAAAAGTAATCTTGAAACAGAATTTATGATACTTGATTTTCCAGTCATTAATCACTAATATTTATGAAGCACTTACTTCATGTCAAACACTTTCCTGAGTGTTTTAAACACAGTAACATGATTCACTCACCCAACAATTTTATGAAGTAGATTCTAATATTATCTCCATTGTTCATGAGAGCTTAAATATCTTTTCCAAAATTGCAGTTAATATGCAAAAAATGAAGCAAGATAATGTGTGTCTAGGAAGGTGAGCTCTGAATTTCAGTTCTTAAAAATTGTGATAATATATGCTGTGTTTTAAAGATCAAATTCAGAAGATCAAACTCATTACCATAGATTTGAAGCTAACACATACCTGCAGCTACAGTGGATTTATGAGCCCAGTAAACTGCCTAGAAATACATTGCTGTGTGGATTTGAACTAGATGAGAAACATCACGTTGTGTTTAGCAGTGCTTCTCCTTACAGACTATATCACCAACTTCCATTTTCCTAAGATACAATATATTAATAAAGAGACAAGTACAGAAGCTCACAGATGGGAGTATGTGGTCTTTATTGTGTGGCAGACAAGTAAGTGCTATACGCTGGGGAAACATTCCAAAGTTGTCTTTAGGTAATTGATAGGTAGGAAAACAGATAAAGTCCTATGAGCTTATGGAGTGTAAGGAGCCTGTTTTAATCATCTGGGTATTTTTACCTCCTAAAACTAAGCATGGCAGAGTAGAAGCTCAGTCAATGATTGGTGAATGAAAGAGAATTATCGAAACACACACACACACACACACACACACACACACCCAAAACCAAAACCAAAAACAAACCCAAAACCAAAAACCCAAGACACTGAATGATATAATCAAACAAGGTATTTTGATATCAACCAAGGTCTCTAATATATAACTTTAACTCTCACATATTTTGTTGAAACAGTTGTATAAAGGAGACTCCACTGTTAAGAACAATTGTAAAATTAAAAAGATGAAACATTTTTGAAAATTATGAGAATTGAAGTTAAATATAAAATTCAAGTGAAGTAGTTTAGAGATAGTCAACAACTGTGTAATTCCTATTACATAAAGATGGAGGGGTGACAAATGACATAAATTCTGACTGGAAGGGGGGAAAATAAGACAGCCAAAACCCAAAGCACGAATTATGGGCAATGAAGAGAGAATCAAGTTGCCATATAATGAACAATAAAGAAACTAATTTGATATGAACACAGTAATTCTTTATTTCAGTTTTTTCCTTGTAATATATTTCTCCTAACATAAATAATAGTCTTTAGATAATTTCTCAGTTTTGAAAAAATTTGTAATATTTCGACACTAGCAGCCAACCGTCAGAACATGATGGTCTTGTCTCAACTTGATCTTCAAGAAAGTGTGTGAAATCACTTTACCTTAGGATCTTAGTGTTCTAATTTCTAAAATGAGTAAATTATTTTAGATTATCTATGAAATGATTTCTACTCCTATATGTTAGGAATACGTCTAGGAATTAACAGATACTCAAGTAGAAGAATTAATACTACTGTAACAATGGTTTGAACATGGCAGAAATCATGGTGATGGCAAGATTCCAATTTATCATTCAGACTGTTATGAGTCTTAGTTGACTATAGGGCACCTAACAACACAACACTTGGACAGGCATGATTTAGTTAACTAAAATCAAACCAAACCAAACCAAACCAAACCAAACCAAACCAAACCAAACCAAACCCTATTGTGTCAACTAGACTTATAGTTGACCATTGAGTTTCTGACACTATAAATCACATGGGAAAAGACTGTCCATCTTTCTCTTTCAGAGCAGCTAGGAGAGCAGAAGAATTTTCTATGATCTGCAGAAATTGAAGTGAAATCACAAAGATATGTGGCTCAAATCCGCCAACATCTTTGCAGAAAAAGGATGGGTAGTCTCTTCCTTTTCTATTAATTGCTTCTGAAAACTCACTGGAGGTTCAGTTATAGTTCAGTTCAGGCTACGGAGCAGCCAACAACACCAGAAGTCCTCTTGCTATTGCAACATATCATGGCAGGAAGCCTGTTTCTGGGCCCAAAATAGAGAGGGTAGAAACTGAACAGTGTTCCTACTGCCTGAGAAGTCTACTTGTTGCTATAGGACACAGGGAGTCTATGAAATGGTTTCTACTTCTATATGTTATGAATATGTCTAGGGATTAACAGATACTCAAGCAGAAGAATTAATACTACTGTAACAGTGGTTTGGGCATGGCAGAAATCATGATGCTTGTTGCTATAGGACACAGGGAGTCTCTTTCATGAAAAGCCTCCTTGTCACTTTAGAAGAAGGTGCTGCCAGACTGCTCTTTGGAGGCAAAGATGATAAAATTTTGATTTCTATTCTCTGGCATGTTTTTTAGGAGAGGATGTTTATTAGATAGGGACATCATGAATAGGATGGTGGAGAGATGGTGAAAGAGAGGAAGACCCTCAACCAGATGCATTGACACATCAACTGCAGCAATGGTTTGAGTATGTATAAAAACTATTAGTGTGATGACCCATAGTGGCCCAGTAAACAACAGATTTGAACCCTATCCTATCCTGTGCTTTCCTTACAATTAACACCCTTAGTACCAGCATTATCCCAGGGAAAATCTGCAGTAAGGTACCTCTCCAATTTATTGAGGAGTAATGATGTCATTTAGAGGACTAAGGTGCATCTGATTCAGACCATAGTCTTTCTGATCACTTGCTATGCCTCTGAGAGCTGCACAGTGAATAAGAATGACAGAAAAATTGATGCTGTTGATCTGTGGTGTTGGAGAAGAGCACTGAAAAGGATAAACAAATATATCTGGAAAGGGTGCAGCTGGAGTGCTCTTTAGAGCCAAGAATGATGAGTCTTTACCTCACAAACTTTGGGCATGTTGCTAGAAGGGACAATTCCTTAGAAAAGGACATGATGCTAGGTAGGGTGGAGGGTCAGAGGGAGAGAGTGGGATACTTCAACCAAGTGAATTGATATGATGACTATCATAATGGGCTTCTGTGTTGGGAAGTGTGAGGATGGAATAGGACAGAAAATGGTTCAGAACTTTTGCACATAGGGTCGTTATGAATTGTATTCTAACATGATGACACCTAACAACAACAATATGAGTCATACTTGACTCTACAGCACCTAAGAACAACAGCAATACGAGTTTCCTTTCAGAACACTCCAGCTTTAAAACATACATTAAAAGAACATAATAAGTATTTATATTGACAAAAGAGGA
The DNA here is from genome assembly GCF_000299155.1 of Elephantulus edwardii. Classification (NCBI taxonomy): domain Eukaryota; kingdom Metazoa; phylum Chordata; class Mammalia; order Macroscelidea; family Macroscelididae; genus Elephantulus; species Elephantulus edwardii. Next base: position 12,502,825 of record NW_006399806.1, on the reverse strand, counting down.
AACAGGAAAAACAATAGAAAAAATACATATGTTATTTTAGTTTTAAAAGTAGAAAGAAGCATTGTTGTTTTCTATTATAAGTGATTTATAAGATATTAAACAAGGATGGAGAGGTGCACATTTAATTTTATTCTACTCCCTAGTCCAAAGAAGGCTGCAGGCTCCTGGCAGCTGCAACATTAGCATTTTGCAAACACTCACATAAGCTGGAACCTCTTTTAAAATCCTGTTTCCTTAGTGCTAAATAGTCAGTGATCATGAAGTCATGGTGTTACCACCAAGCGTAAGAAGTAATGTCATGTCAATTTACAACCTTTAGAAACGCATTTCTAAATTAAATGGAAAAAATATGCTAATGCAGTATTAAGGCTGCAACTTTAAAAATAGAAAAGTCAAGACCCGCAGAAGTTATGTTTTTCATTATCATCATTAACATGACTGCATCACATACACTGAATATATTAAATTTTTTCCTACCTCTCTTGTAATCCAAAATGTTTCATCTTCCAACTTAATTTTGCTTCATTAGAAGGGTTTTAGTTTTCATGAGTTTTATACTTTATATTTACATCCTTAGCTTTACTTAAAATTTTCTTTCCTAGACACTTATGTCACCAATGGCTAATACGCTAATTATGACAAGGAACATGCCAGATAATACATAACATTTACAAAGTAGTGCTAGAATTTGCACTTACATTAGCATAAGGGTTTTTTTTTCTTTTTAATGAAAGCTGTTTTAGCTTTGCTATATGTATATATTCCTTCTTAACAAGTCCTTTCTCTTTAATGTGCTCACATATCTGATAATTTAGTTTCCTCTTTTTTTTTCCTGGTTACGAGGCAAATCCACATGTCGTGTTTTACACAGGCTGTATATTTCTTAACTATGTTAAAGCAACAAAATTGGCATGCTCTATAATGACCACAAGAACAAACAAATGTCTTGGAGAAGGTGTAGCCAGAGTGCTCTTTGGACACAAGGATAGTGAAACTCCACCACATACTGTGGCCATGTTGATAGGAGGGACAAGCCCATAAAAAAAGATAATATGCTTGGAAAGGTGGAAATTCATCAGAAGTGAGGAACACCTTCAAGCAGATGGATTGACAAAGTGATTATAAGTATTCATTCAAATATCTCAGAGATGATGAGAATGGCACAGGATTGGGAACGGTTCAGATCCATTGTTCATAGAGTTGCTATGAGTCTTGGTTGACAGTGGCATTTCCATACTTTCTGTTTCTTCTAATTAAAAACCTAATTTCTTAATAGTCATAAGATGCATAATTCTTCAGTATCAGAACATGGAAGTCATCTGAGACACTTACGAAGAATTAGGATACTCAGCCTCTACTCAAATCAGTTGAACTTTTGGAACTATTTCCAGGAATATGCTTTAAATAAAAACAAAAAAAATATTGTTTATGTGATTCCAATAAGGACCTTTGTTGACAGCAATTCAGTACAATGTTTATAAATTATGATTTCACTTTTGCTTTCATTATTAAATTATCAATTATTGATAATTACAATGTATTTTTCCTTTGCAGTTCAAATTCAGTAAAATAATCATTAACTTTGAATTACAATATCTGAATTGAAGAAATAATTTTTCAAGCTTCAGTTTCTACAGATTTTAAAATTGTACTAATAATTCCCAATTCACACAATTTTGGGTGATATTTTAAAAAACAAGTTTTGTTAAGTGACTCAATGTAAAAGGAAAATGCTATATCTTTTGTTTAAATGAAAATTTAAATTTTCATCTTTAAATGCATATGTTGTTGTTGTTACATGCCATCAAGTTCCCCGCAACTCTGAGCAACCCTATGTACAGCAAGCAGCTCTGAACTTTGCCTGGCCTGAGCCAGTGTCACTGACCCTGACACACCTACCCCCATTGCCCCAATTACAGTATCAATACATCTCATTTGGGGTCTTCCATTCTTCTGCTATCCCTCCACCCTACCAAGTATGATGTCCTTCTCCAAAGACTGGCCCTCCTGGCCATATGCCCAAAGTATGTGAGACAGAGTTTCAAAATCCTCCCTCCAAGAAGAAAATTGGTTTATCCCTCTCCGAGACAGACTTATTTGTTTTCTTGATGGTCTATTGTATGTTCAAGACTTTTCCAGCACCACAACCCAAAGGCATTGATTCTTCTTCTGTCATCCTTAGTCATTCTTCAGTTAATTGATGCAAAGCAAGTAATTGGGAAGATTATGTCCTGGTTTGGGTGCACCTTAGTCTCAAGACTGACATTGTTACTATTCAGTGCTCTGGAGAGGTCCCTGATAGCAGATTTCCCCAATATAATTTGCCTTTTGATTTCTTGACTGCTGGTGTGGTGCTAAGAGTGTTGATTGTGTAGCCAGCCAACCTAAAATTGTTAGCAACCTTAATTTCTTTTCCATCTATCATGGTTAATTGGTACAGTAGTGAGGGGTGGGGGAGATAACATTTAACCCACTGTGAATAATCATGATCTTGCAAAAACTGCCATTGATTATAGTCTGATCTTTAGAAAGACATACTCTCTGGCAGGATAAAGGAGAATATTGCTCAATGGACACACATAGTGAAAAGACAGGGATGGAAGGGGTCAGAAATCCCTAAACCAAGAAAATGATCTTAACTTGTTTTTGCAAGTTTGGCAATTCACTGGACTGGGAAGTAAGAGAGGTTATTTTGAGAGTGTTAAAAATGTAGTTGTTCCTGATAAAGAAGTGAATTTTATCTAGGGAACATCATTGAAGTATGGTCTAGAAATTTTATTGGACAAGACAAAGGGTCTCAAATGTGGCTGAAATTCAGTCATCAGTTCTAGAAGGGCCAGATGGAAGGTTGGCATAAATTATTAAAGTGATTTTTTTAACTTAGTGTACTTTACAGACTAACAGATTGGAAATTAGCAAATCTGGGTTGTGAAAATAGTCTGATGGCTATGAACTTGGATGGACAAACATGATACCAATATTGCACACATTACTTGGAGACATTATATGAAGGTTAAGAGTTTCAGGTGGTTTTGTTTCAGTGACTCTCTACGACTAGTCTGTGCTAAAACTCTTATCTCAAACATATGACCAGCAATTACTTTGTTTATTTTCTGCAAAATTATGTTTCTATTTCTACTAGATGTTTTATTTACTCCTGCAAGGTTTCTAATAATTTACCATTATTTAAAAATATTTGTAAGTCTCAAATTCTTCATCTAAAATCAATTAATGGATAAAATTTGAAAAATTTCTAATACTTTATCAATCCTTACCACTCTAATGTGAGATTTTATTTCTTTCCTTTTTAATATTTTTTTTAAATTATATTGATTTGCATATAAAATTGGTATACATTTTGTTTCATTCATATACATTGTGTTTCACACATTCCTTTGTTCACACTGTGCTTCATATCATCCATTCCCATCCACTGTTGTTTAGAAAATTAATCACCATGGACCTTTGCCCACTATCATCAGGTCCCCACTGGATCTTTCCCAATTCTTTCACCTCATCCCTTCACCCACCAAAATCTGTGACCTTATGCTTTCCCTCCTCCTTATCCAACACTGTCCCCCATCTTTCTTCCCTTGTGCCAAGAAATCTGGAGGACTGCGAGCTGGCTGACTGACTTAAGAAGTTCGATATTTGTTCCCATTCCAAAGAAAGGTGACCCAACAGAGTGCGGAAATTATCAAACAATGTAATTAATATCACATGCAAGCAAGATTCTGCTGAAAATGATACAAAAACTTTTGAAGCAATATGTCAACAGAGAACTGCCAGATGTGAAGGCTGTTTTTAGAAGAGGTTGTGGTACTATGGATATTATAGCTAATGTTAATTGTATCTTGGCAGGAAGCAAAGAATACTAGAAGAATGTCTATCTGTGCTTTATTGCCTATGCAAAGGCTTTTGACTGTGTGGATCACAACAAGCTATGGCTGACTCTGAGAAGAATGAGAATCCCAGAACATTTGATTGTGCTAATGCAAAACCTATACTTGGACCAAGAGGCAGTTGTCAGAAAAGAGCAAGGAGACACTACATGGTTCAAAATAAAGAAGGGGGGTCCGTCAGGGATGTATTCTGTCTCATACCTTTTCAATCTGTATGCAGAACAGATCATCTGAGACGCTGGGCTGTATGAGGAGAAATGTGGCATCAGGATTGCTGGAAGAGTCATCAACAACCTGCGTTATGCAGATGACACAACCCTGCTTGCTGAAACTTAGGAGGACCTGAAGTGCTTGCTGCAGAAGGTCAAAGACTGCAGCCTTCTACATGTATTGAAGCTCAACATCAAGAAAACAAAAATTCTCACCACTGGGCCAATTGGCAGCATCAGTATGGATGGTGAAGAGATTGATATAGTTAACAGTTTTAATTTACTTGGCTCCACAGTCAATACTCTTGGTAACAGAAGCCAGGAAATCAGGAGATGAATTCCATTGGGAAAGTCAGCTGTGAGAGATCTCTCAAGAGCAACGACATCAATCTGGAGAATAAGGTGTGCCTGACACAGGCTATAGTCTTTGCAATTATGTGCTATGCATCAGAGTGTTGGACAGTGAATAGGGATGATCGAAAGAGAATTGATGCCTTTGAGCTGTGGTGCTGGAGAAGAGTGTTGAATATACCATAGACTGCTAGACGAACAATCAGGTTTGTCCTGGAGAAGGTGAAGCTGGAATGCTCCTTGGAGTCAAGGATTCTGAAGCTTCATCTGACATACTTTGGGCATGTTGCAAGGAGTGACTCATCCTTGGAAAAGACATCATGTTTGACAGAGTGGAGGGGTGGTGCAGGAGAGGAAGACCTTCAATGAGATGCATTGATTCTGTGAGTGGAGTGGTAGGAATGAGTGCGGTTGAGATGGCTAGGTTGGCATAGCATAGAACGGCATTTAGGGGTCTTATACATAGGGTAGCTATGAGTCACGAGTGACTCTATGGCACATAACAACAACAATACACCTTTTAGTTATTATAGTTCAAATTTTACAACAATGATCTTACACAGTATTTGTTTTTTTAAAAAAAAAACTTCTACTAGCTCATTGACAAAATTGGAACACATTGTTTTCAAGAAGAAATTCTTTCAGTTTCCCTCACCCCTCCCCATCAAATGTACAGCTCCATGATTAATCTCCCTCTACCCCTGCACATCCTCATCCTTCTGCTTCCAACTTCTCCCACCCCTCTTGAATCCGTATTCGCATTCAACAATAATGGTTTTATGCAATATTTTATGCTGAGGTAGTTTACTCAGCTTAATGCTTTCTAGTCCCTCCCAAGTGAGGTAATATTTTACAAAATCATTGCTCCTGCGTGCTGCATAGTATTCCATTTTGTGAATGTACCATAATTTCTCAATACATTTGTTGTGGTTGGACATTTGGGCTGTTTCCATGTTTGGGCAACTGTGAATAATGCTGCTGTGTACATTAGTGTACATATCTCCATTTGTGCCTCAGGAATCATTTTCTCAGGGTATATGGCAAGCAATGGAATAGCCTGGTCATGTGGAATTTCTATGTTCAGTTTTTTGAGGAAGTGCCAAACTGCCTTTCATCTGACAATTCCACCAACAATATATGCTTTCCTTTCTCACCACATCCTCTCCAACATTTATTACTTGTTGTTCTGTTAAACTATGACACTGTTACAGGAGTGAGATGGTATCTCACTGTGGTTTTGATTTTTATCTCTCTTATTACCAAAAATTTGGGGCATTTCTTCTTGTGTCTGTGTGCCATTTGAATATTTTCCTCTGTGAAGATTTTTCCCATGTCTTTTGTCCATTTTGTAATTGGATTATCAGTCTTTCTCTTGTGGAGGCCCAGGAGTATTCTGTAAATTTTTGTTATAAGAAGACTTGTCTGAGATAGTATTACCAAATGTTTGTTCCCAGGCTGTTCCCAGGTTTTCTTTTCACCCTTTTGGCAAGTTTTGATGCCCACATGGATTTAATCTTTATAAGGTCCCCTACATCAGTTTTATTCTCTACAGATTGTGCAATTCTGATTGTATTTGATAGTTTCTTTATGCCTTGTACTAGCACTTCTAAACTTGATCCCAGTGAGTTCATTAACTCAGCATAAAGGTCTCTACCCTCTCTCATGACTTATAGTATTTTTCAAAATCATTGCTCCTGAGTGTTGTATGTTAATGTACCACAATTTCTCAGTCCATTTATTTGTTATGGTGACTGACATGGCTATAAACATTAGTGTACAAATCTCTGCTTGTGTCTCAGTTCTATTTTCCTCAGGGTACATTCCTAGCAGTGGAATAGAGAGGTCATATGCCAGTTCTAGGGAGCTCTGATGGCCGAGTGGCAAGAAGCTGTACTGCAATCTGAAGGCACATGGTTTGAGGCCACTAGCTTCTCCATGGAGGATGGGCAATCTCTTCCCCTGAAATTAACTACCTCTGAAAAACTGCCTCTGAAAATCTGCTGGAGGGTCATCTATGGGTTGGTTCTAACTCTAGGGTATACAACACACTCACATGACATTTCTTTGCTGAGCTTTTTGAGGAAAGGCCAAACTGCCTTCCAGAGAGTATTTATAATCCCAACAAAATTGTATGAGCCTTCCATTCTCTCCACATTCTCTACAACATTTGTAGTTGCTTGTCCTTTTAAACTTTGCCGCTACTACTGTGGTGAGATGATATCTCACTCCGGTTTTCATTTTCATCTCTCTAATTGCCAGTGATTTTGTGGATTTTTCATATGTCTGGGGGCAGTCAGAATGTTTTCCTCTGTGAAAAGTCTTTCAATGTCTTTTGTTCATGCCATTTTATAATTCTCAGTCTTTTTGTTGTGAAAGCCGTGTAGTATTTTGTAAACTTTCATTAGACTGTTGTTAGAGGTGCCATTGCCAAGTGTTTTTTCCAGTTAGTAGATTTTATTTTCACTCTATTGGAGAACGTTTATGACATACACAGTACTTAATCTTTAGAAGGTCCCATTCATTGATGTTATGGTCTCCTGGTTTTTCATTTAGGTTTATATTTATCACCTTTTTTAAATGATAGAGTAAGCCTTGGTCCCACTTTGTCTTTTATGATGTTTATCATTTTGGGCTTTTCTGCCAGTTCTCTAATCCACTTTGAGTTGATTTTTGTGTATGGCATGAGATGTGAATCTTGCTTTAGCTTTCTGCAGGTAGAAGTCCAGTCTTGCCAGCACCATTTGCTGAAGAGGTTGTCATTTTCCCACTTGAAAGGTTTTGTCTTCTTCTCTAATACCAGATGACTGTAGATACATGAGTTAATTTATGGGTTATTGATTCTGTTCCATTGGTCTGTGTGTCTGTCATTGTACCAGTGCCATGTTGTTTTGATTATTACAATTCTGTTGTAGATATTGAGATTAGGGAATCCTATGCCTCCCACTTCATTGTTGTTTTTCTGAATTGCTTTGTTTAATTCAGTGTCTCCTTCCTTTCCAAATGGACTTGCCAATTGCCTTTTCTATATCTTTGAAAAATTATTTTTGGTATCTCAATTGAGATTGCATTAAACATGTAGGTTGCTTTTGGTAAGATTTTCATGTTCACTAT
>NW_006399806.1:12491730-12492982 GCF_000299155.1 Elephantulus edwardii | reverse complement strand
TTGTATGCGTCAATTGATAGGATCATATGTTTTTAATTTTTTGTTAATGTGATAAGTTACATTGATTGTTTTTCTTATGTTGAATATTCCTTGGATATTTGTTATGAATCCCAGTTGGCTGTGATGCATTCTTCTTCTTCTTCTTTTTCCCCCTCCATGAACTGTTTGCTTCTATTGTTAGCATTTTGTTAAGGATTAATGTATTTATGTTCATGAGAGATATCGTTCTGTAGTTTTCTTTTTTTGGTAATGGCTTTGCCTGATTTTGATATTATGGTTATTCTTGTTGCACAGAATGACTCTATGAATGTTTCTTATTTTTCTATTTTTAAAATAATTTAAGAAGAATTGATTATATATCTCCTCAGCCCGATAAAATTCAGTTATTAAGCCTTCTGGTCTAGAACTTTTTTTGTGTGCAAGTATTTTATAATCTATTATATATATTTCCCTTTTTTAATTTTGCCATGAGTCTGTTAAAATATTCTATAACTTTACATGTTATCATGGGTAGGGTATGAATTTCAAGGAATTTTTTTCGTTTATTATATGAAGACTGTAGTCTTTAATCTTCAGCAGTAAGCATTTCACATCCTATTCATTTTCAGCAAGTCAAGTTTTGTCATCTGTGTAATGCAGGTTGTTGATGTGTCTTCCTCCAAACCCTATTCTAAATTTTTCTTCATGGAGTCGAGCTTTGTTAATTATTTGGTCAGCATGAAGACTGAATAGATAATGGAGAAAATATACCACCCTGACAAACACTCTTCCTGATTTTTAAACCATTCAGTGGTCAATTGCTCTAGTTAAACAATAGCTTCTTGGTCTAGGTATAGAGTCTATAAGGGCACACTAATTATTCTGATGCTGCCATTCTTCTCAATGTCACTCATAATATATTATGATCTACACCATCAAACTACACTCAATCCCCAAAGGCACATGGTTTGAGGCCGCTACCTGCTACACAGGAGAAAGTTGGGCAATCTCCATCTCCTATTGTAAGATTTACTGCCTCTGATAAACCACCAGAAGATCAGGAATGCGTCAGTTCCGACTCTATGATAAACAAGAACAACAAACATTTAAAAAAATATTTTATTAATTTTAATGAACATTTACAGAGATTTTGGATTTCCATTCATTCATTATTGCACTTTTTTTCTCTGTCCCCCACACTCTCCCCAGTTTGCTCCTCTCTTCAAAAAGCAAAAGATAAACTCCTTCATTGGTATACAATTTCCCGGCCCTT
>NW_006399806.1:12489557-12490610 GCF_000299155.1 Elephantulus edwardii | reverse complement strand
TGATATTGTCTAATAATTTTACCATTCTATTAGATCACTTTTCTTGGGAGCAAGGAAAAAAAATAAGTCTCTTCCAGTCAATCAACCAGGTAACTGTCCTCCAAATTTCTAAGCATAAACTGGAGAACACATCCAGGGGTGCATTGGTTATTTGTAACATTTCAGTTGGTATTCCATCATATCCTGGACTGTTATATTTTGTCAATGCCTTCAATGAAGCTCGAATTTTATCTTTCATCACTATTAGCTATTGTTCATATTGTACTTCCTGAAATTTTTCAGTCAATTAGTTCTTTTTGGTACAGTAATTATGTCTATTCCTTCCATCTTCTTTTAATTCTTACTAGATCATTCAAGATTTTGTCCATAGTATCTCTCAATATTTCAAATTGAAGATTGGATTTGGGTTTGAGTTCTTTCAGCTTGAGAAATGCTTAATGAGTTATTCACTTTTTATTTTCTGACTCTAGCTCTTTCCACATTACATTATAATATTTTGCTTTATTTTTTTCTAACTGCCCTTAGAAATGTTCCGTTTCTCTCTTTTACTCTATAATCTCTTCTTTTTGTTTTGGCTTCTTGATAGCTAATATAGGTTTTATAGTCTCCTCTGACATTTTGGTTTTCCCTTTCTTTTCCATCTTTGCAATGATTGCTCTCATCACAGATGAGATTTTTTTTTAAATGTCCTCCCACAGATCCTCTGGGATTAAATAATTGGTGTTTTTATGCCTCAAACCTGTTTTGAGATGATTCTTAACATCAACTGGGATAGATTCAAAGTCGTATTTTGCTTTGCCTTTCCTATGATTAACTGATTGTGTGTGTGTATTGTCAAATAAGATTCAACTGGAACAGGAGGAGATCGCCCCTGCTTCTCCAGCAGAGCATCTGGTGGATTCGAACTAGGCACTTTTGGGATTGCAGTGCAGTCACTTGCTATGCTTCAGAGAGCTAGACAATGACTAGGGATGTTAGAAGGAGAATTGATGCCTTTGAGCTATGGTGTTGGAGAACAGTATTGAATATACCATAGACTACTAAGAAAACAAG
>NW_006399806.1:12487379-12488967 GCF_000299155.1 Elephantulus edwardii | reverse complement strand
TGCGGGGAGATTGTGTACCAGGGAGGGAGTCTTTCTTTTACTTTTGAGAGAGAGGAGCGAACTGGGGGGTGGGGTGAGAGGGCTGGGCGGATAGAGAAGTGCAGCAATGAATGAATGAAAATCCAAATTCTCTGTAAATGTTCATTAAAATTATTTAAAAAAACAAAAAAACAACAACAAAGAGTCGCTATGAGTTGCAGGTGACTCGACAGCACACAACAACAACAACAACAAAAATAACAAAAACATTAGTAACTGATAGTCCCACAAACAGCACTGGTCTGGTTTGCAGATACTGCATTTTTCCAACTATTCTTTCCACAAAGATAGTCAGTATGATTGTTGTGCAATTCATTAAGTGAGGTCCATGTGTAAAGTCACCATTTGTGTTCTTTTCAAAGGTATTTTCTGTTAAATAAATCATTGAGCCTACAAAATATGGAAAAAGACCACATACACCCCAGCCCCAAAAGAAATTCCATTTAAACTGATTGGATGATATCATCATAAAAATTATTGTTTTGTATTACTTTATGAAAGGCCTACCTGTTTAATATCTGCCAAGTTATTAAGAATCATAGCTTACCTAAAATGACCCTTAGTATCTTGTACCCTTAGTACCCTTAGTAATGCTGCTCCATCCTGTGCCAACCTCGCCAACTCAAACACACTAATTCCCACCACCCCAATCACAGAGCAGTACACCTGCTCATTCATTTATACACACTATTCTTGCTTACATTTAGATCTTCATTCTAGTTTATCTATTTTATGAAAATAGCTCTAATTGGTATCTTAATCTCCATTTTTAAAATTTCTAATTTATTCTATTGTTACTCTCATAATAAAAGCTAAATATAAAACATATTAAAAAATAAAACTTTTATTTGCCACTTGCTGATTAAAATTTATAATAAAATAAAAATTCTTTGTCAGTATTTCTAATAACCATATTTAATTTCTTTTTCTATCTTCTCCTTGCTGTTTTACACACTTAATACTTATACAGGAAGCTCTTCTGGCTTAGTCACAAGAGTGAGTGAGTAACTGAAATTTTATATATAATGCAGTTTATTGGCTTTGTGGTTATACTTGACCACTAACGGTTTTTTAATATAACATGTTATCTATTAAATGCATTAATCATACTTGTAAAGACCCCCAATGAGGTGGATTGACACCGTGAGTGTAATGGTGGGCTTCAATATGTCAGAAAGGGTCAAAATGCCGCAGGATAGGACAGCCTTCAGATCCTTTGTTAACAGTGTTGCTATGAGTCATATAGGGCTCAATAGTACTTATCACAACAGTAATATTCCTATTAGGGAGCTCTGGTGATCTAGTGGTAAAAAAACTGTACTTCTAAGCCAAAGGCATGTGGTTCAAGGCAAAGCTATGAAGGAAAAATAAGCAATCTCTTCTTATAGAATTAATAGCCTCTTAAAACTCTCTAAAGGGTCAGATGTAGGTCAATTCTGACTCTGACATCTAACAACAACAATAACAATAATTCTACTAGGGAGCTCTACGGTGTAGTCAGTAAAGTTGTGCTGCTAAGAAAAAGGCCTCCACTAAGGATGTTGTTGTT
>NW_006399806.1:12485622-12486734 GCF_000299155.1 Elephantulus edwardii | reverse complement strand
GATGCTGCCAATTGGCCCAGTGGTGAGAATCTTTGTTTTCTTAATGTTGACCTTCAATCCTGAAAAAAATGTTTCTATGTGACTTAATGACTTCTAAAAATCCCCTGGAGGTCAGCTATGACTTAATTCAGACTCATTATCAAGACAGCAGACAGACACACACACACACACACACACAGACACACACACACACACACACACACACACACGGAGGGAGAGAGAGAATCTCTACTTTATATACTTCCTACTCCTAGGTAATTTGGCAAACTCCTAATCCTTCTAAAGAGTCAACTTGGAAATTACCTCCATATGAAAGCTTCTCCAATTCTTTCAGCCACTATTATGTAGGCAGGTATAATTTCTAACCATAAAGATATTGTCTTATTTCAGTACTCTGTTGCTGAGTTCTATCATTTCAGAACTGATCCATAGCTGACCCTCCAATGAGTTTTGAGAGGCATTTGATCACACAGAAGAATATTGCCCATCATTCCCCTAGAGAGCAACTAATAGATTTGAGGATTACAGCATTTCTTCTTACCTCCTGGCCACTGGTAGCCATCCACTGGCCACTTTATATACGGTTATTATTTTAATGTTTCTTTCCTAATTTATTACCTTGCACCTAATACATATACAATAAAGATGGAAAATACTTAAAAGAGCTGTTTATGTTATATAAGTTTACAAACATACAGAAGTGTAAAGATAATTGTTTTTATTATTACAGAGTTCAAAGTAGATTGCTTCATTTAGAACAGATATTTAGTTCATGTATAAATAAAGGGAATGTAGTAGATTATATGAGTATCATTTTAGTTGTACTAGGGTTATAGAAAAATAGCTGAAAACATCAGGGTCTCTAAGTTGTGAGGAGTGCTCTGAAGGCCTAGTGATAAGTAGCTGTGCTCCAATCCTAAAGGCAAGTGATTTGAATCCACCAGCTGCTCAAGGGGAGGATAGACAATCTTCTCCAGTGTGAATTATTGACTCTGAAAATTCTCTGGAGGGGCAGCTATTTGTCTGTATGGCCTTGATGACACACATTAACAAGAATAGTGATATTTAAAATTATAAGTAAAAAATTGTGTTGTTTGTTATTGTTATGTGCA
>NW_006399806.1:12482954-12484111 GCF_000299155.1 Elephantulus edwardii | reverse complement strand
AGAGGAATACGCTCAACGAAATGGACTGACTCAATGACTGGGGTAATGGGGGTAGGTGTGTTAGAGACAGTGAGATTGGCACAGGATAGAGCAGGATTTAGGACTGTTATACATAGGGTTGCTATGCGTCAGATGCTACTCGACAGCACAAAACAACAACAACAACATTTATTATCATTTTAGAGTCTTCATCGAATATTTCTTTCACCCCCCCATCTGCCCATTAAATGCTTCTGTCCTAGTGTTTTCTCCTTCCCTATTTTTCCACTCCCTTTCCATTTGTTCTTCTTGTTATTTTTACACATCTTGTTAGTTATCTTGTCTTTCCACTAATGATGTTATGCAATATTTGTCCTTTTGAGACTCAGTTCATTCAGCGTAATCTCTCTAGACTCTCATGTTATATAGAGTTTTACAAGATAGTTGCTCCTTATTGGTGTATAATATTTCATTGTACGACTGTTTACAATTTCTCAATCCTTTCATTTGTTGATGGGCAATGGGTCTATTCCCAATAAATCAACTACAGAATATAGAGGAATCTTATTAAATAAGATGTATACCTGCATCTATAACTAATATGATATACAGAAATTATAAGTCAGTGTGAATGACAAATTCATTTCTTTTACCCAGATTCTGCCTTTGAATGTACACAAGTACACAAGGGGGAGTGGCAAAATTTGTAGAAGAAAACATGGAAAAATAGAAGTAAGAATCTATCTCCCCCAAAAATGGTATATGTGATTAAGATGGTAATGGGAGTGAGAGTCAAATAAACTGATTAGAATTGCTTAGGATCCTTTGATATTTTTCACTAAACAAGTATTTACTGAATATCTTTAAGGATGCAAGTGGGTTATAAAAACTCTTAAAATAAAACTCAAGAAGAATGGGTTAAAAAGTAAGCTTGATAAGGTATATTGATGGAAGATAAGAAAATCATGACTTGGAATAGATTAATTTCTTTAAGGAAAATCAAAACAAAACTAAAACCACAATGACTTGGCTCCTTTGAACTTAGAGGTAATGACCAATTCTTTCTCAGAAGATTATTGCCTTTAGGCACAAAAAAAGTACAATGAAACTTGAAGAGAATCCTTTTCTCTGACCTTAATTACAATCATTGTGAAATGCATTGATTTTTTTAAAAAAAA
>NW_006399806.1:12481260-12482534 GCF_000299155.1 Elephantulus edwardii | reverse complement strand
TTTATTTCTTCCAAAACATAACATGAAATTATTCTATCACTCATTATATCCAAAATGTAGTAAAGAGAAAAGTATTTTTCTGCTTTAAATTCTATTTCACCCCAACACCTTAATGATAGTTAAGTTTAATGATAGTTATTTTCACTGATGTTTGATAGTCTTTATCTCAGCTATTGTTTTACTGGGCACAGATTTTTTTTTTCCTTTTTAGAAACTGTGGTTTAATTTTAATAAATGATCTTTTTAACTTAATATCTTTTCACATTCTCTTAATGTAAAATGGGTATTATTTTATGTATTTTGTCTCTAGTAACTGCTTTTCTTAAGTCATGTTATATACTCAAATTTCATGATTAGCGTTTTTGAAGCCATTTTAAGAGGATTTTGCTTAGGCCTTTTCTTTCATCCTGGAATTGAGTACAAGGTCACAGAATTGAAGAAAAAGTGCCTTTCAATGCCCACTCTTCCTAATATGATATATCAAAATAAGGACAGGTAGTTTTCTTAGAAAAGTAATAACTTTTCTCACTCTGTAAAAGAAGACAATGTAGAAGAGCTAGAGATCAAATGACAGAAATACTCAAGAAAATCACTTGTTGAAAGGAGAGAAGCCTAGAATCTAAATCTCTGCTTTAGTGTCTGGTAGGCAAAGGAAGTACTGATCTTCCTTTTGCCTAAATATGAAATATTGTAAGTGGAGCATAGAGAAAAGGTAGCATTCAATGCACAGTTCTCAAGCATTTTCTGTATGTAAAATGAACAATGAAAAGCCATGTTACCACAACATGACCTGACTAAGTTGGCTGGTTATTAAAGAATCAACAGAAGAAGTTGATAAACCATCAAGGTTCTGATGCTAAGAGGGATAGGAGAGCACCTCATTTAGGTTGTCACCAAAAGAGATATTTGTAGTAAGGAGACAGGTGTTCTGGTGGGTTAGTGCATAGGAGTTGTGCTTCTTACCCCATAGGCTATGCCTCTTAAATGGTTCAAATCTATGAGCCACTTGTGGGATAAAGATGGAAAATTGCCTGTATGATTTGCATGAATACATCTATTTTACATCTATTAGTTGGTTTTGACTCCATGGCAAGGCGTTGAGTTGACTCAGGAGAAATCCAGCATTTTGCTATGCATGCAATTGCTTAACCGCCAATCAATGTGAGAAGAAATAGTAGTTGACCAAAGGGTGGTGATTGTAATAAAAACTAACCATCCAATGAAGTGAACTTTGTAGGCAAACCAATATGAAATAAAAACGTTTAAAAAACAAA
>NW_006399806.1:12480089-12481020 GCF_000299155.1 Elephantulus edwardii | reverse complement strand
TCACAAATTTTAAAATCAAGAGAGATATGTGTCCAGGTTGTAAACTGCCTTCATTCCTATTCAATCTGTATGCTGAATAAATGATTCAATCAGATGGACTCAATGAAGAACAATGACGTACCAGGATTGAAAAGGACTCATCAATAATCTGTGCAATGTAGTTTACTTTGTTTGCCGAAAGTGACAACTTGAAGTATTTACCACAGAAAATCAGACTACAGCCTTAAACATGGATTCATCTCAACATTACGGAACCAAAAATTCTCACAACTAAACCAGCTGGCAACATCATTATTGGTGGAAAAAATAGTGTCATTGTTAAGGTTTTAATTCTGCTATGATCCGCAATCAACACCCATGTTGTTGTTGTTAAGTGCTGTCCAGTCTCAGGTGACTCATAGTGACCCAATGAAGGAGAGTCCTCGACACTTGGGTGCCTTTCATCCTCTCCCCAGGTTCATAGGGTTTCTGGAGGCAAACTATTACGGAAGTAATCTTAAAAATATTTATATGAAAATATAATCAATCCTTTCAAATCAACACCCATAGTAGCAGCATTAAGAAATTATGCAACAATGAATAATATTTTTTTAAGTGAACGGGGGAGGAGAGGAGGAAGGAAACTATTCAACAATGAGTGAATGAAAATCCAACTTTCAGTAAATTTTCATTAAAATCACAATAAAAAAGACATCAAAAGACAAGTTGTATTGGACAAATGTGCTGTCAAGAACCACTTTAAAGAGTTAGTGAAGGTACCGCTTTGAAGCTTAAAAAGTGCTTCACTTAAATCAAAGTATTTTCAGTTGCTTCAAACATGAAAATTGGACAATGAATAATGAAGACTGCGAAAAGATGCCTTTTAATTGTAGTGTTGATAAAGAGTATTGAATAACTTGTGGACTGCCCAAACAACAAACACTTCTTGGAG
>NW_006399806.1:12477087-12478754 GCF_000299155.1 Elephantulus edwardii | reverse complement strand
ATTCTGTCATTGATTTACAAGCCATCCCCCAAATCCACTCCACTATGCAGCCTTTGCTCTGGATGCCTGTCATGACAAAAATACCTAATCACATATTCCTTTTGAACAGTTTTCTCCCTTATCTGTTTCAATGCAGTATACATTATTGAACCCATCTTTCTCAGTCTCCCCCCAACCCCGATGTCAGTCCTGTTTTACAACAGTGGTCGATGCAGTATTTGTTCTTTTGTGACTGAGATACTTCATTCAGCATAATGTCCTCCAGGGTCATCCATTTTGAGTAATATTGCATGAGTTTCTTGTTTTTTAATGCAGCGTAGTATTCCATTGTGTGAATATATCATAGCTTCTCTTTTTCTTTATTTGTTTGTTGATGGGCACGTAGGTTGTTTCCAACTCTCTGCTATTGTGAAGAAAGCCGCAATAAATTTGGCTGTGCATATATCAACTTCGATGTCAGTTATGGTCTCTTTGGGACATATTCCCAGTAGCGAAATTTCTGGGTCAAATGGTATCTCTATTTGCAACTTTTTGAAAAAGCGCCATACCTCCTTCCACAGTGGTTGCACCAAGTATTTCTCTTCATTCTTAAAGTACAATATATTTTCATATAAATATTTTTAAGATAGTTTTTTCTTTCTTATTGATATTTAAACTTTCAATTTGCTTACTTTTATGAGGTTAATTTTTAATTTTAACGTCATTTTATAATTATGCAAAATATTATTGATTGTTGAACATGTGCATTAGAAAATATAACAATGCATTTTCAAGGAACTTTTCCACTCCTAAATCTTTCTTCCACTGTCGCTGTTTTTATTAAATTTTGGCTTTCTTTGTTAGTGTTTTGTATTACAAATATAAATCAATGTGTAGTCATAGACATTATTCATTCACATTTGTACATGCTTATTCCCACTATTTTATACAGAGGATGAACAGTGTCCCCCCATGTGATTAGCTTCCTCTGAAAACTCACTGGAGGATCAGCTATGAGTTGGATCCGACTCCATAGTACACAACAACAACACCACATACTATTCTACATTATAAATTTTTGTTGAACATATGTTCTGAAGATCATTTCATAAACATATTCTGTTATTTCATTTTATGGTTAGAAATAGAAATTATTTTTCCTACATTTAGTACTATTTTATTTTACAGATATACTACAATCTACTCAACCAATCCAATGATGATAAAATTTTGCATTGATTCCAGCCTTTTATTCTTACTTAAAATTATGAAATTGATAACTGGAGATTTCAGTCATTTCATATTCTGGCAATCTAAGTTCAGTGCATTCTTAGAAATTATATTACTGATTCAAAGGTGAATGCGCACAAAATTCTGCTTGGCAGCCAAGTTTGATTCATTTTTCAGCCCTACCATCTGTGAATGAGCATGCCTTTCCCATCACATTCTTGCTAGCATAGTGTGCTGTCACCCTTCTTATGTTTTACCTCTCTGATAGGTGAGAAATGCGATCTCAATATACTAAAACACAGATTTTTCATTAACCATAAGATTTTGAACCTTTTATGTTTACTATTTTCATTAATGGAAATGTAATTTTATGGTTATTTTATACCCCATTATAAGAAATAATCGTAACTCATTTAATGTGCATACTATTTAATTATAGGATAACGAAGGGCAATATC
>NW_006399806.1:12472426-12474792 GCF_000299155.1 Elephantulus edwardii | reverse complement strand
CTGTCTCAATCTCTTCACCATCCATACTGATGCTGCCAATTGGCCCAGTGGTGAGAATCTTTGTTTTCTTGATATTGAGCTTCAATCCATATTGAAGGCTCAGTATCTGACCCTCTGTTACAAATTTTGTTTTATTTAAATATATTTAAGTTAAAAACAGCAGCAACAAGAACTAATTGTTTTCCTGTCTGAAGTACATTAGATTATAAATTAGGGAGCTCTGATATCCTATCAGAAGTTGAGTTGGTAACCCAAAGACAAGAGTGTCAAATCCACTTACTGTTCTGTGGGAGAAACATGAGCTACTCTTATGCTACTTACTGTCTGAGAGTCTCCTGACCCTGATGGTCAGCTATGAGTCGATCTCCACTCAATAGCATGTAACATCAACAATGTTGTTTTTGTTGTTGTTTTACAAAAAATCAATAGAAAACATATGTGTTTAAGCCTGAAGTGCTAGTATGTGCATTATTGACTATTTATGCGTGAAGAACTACAACTATGAATGTTTTTATCATGATTATCTTCAATATGATTATTTAAATCTACCATATGAAAAAATATTCAAAAAGAACATTCTGTAATTTATATAAATATCGAAGAAAGAATGACAGTTTTTACTTACTGTTATTTCGATTTTTCTCTGCGAACTTTAGTTAAAAGTAATACTAAGTTGCATCTGCTATAAACAGATGTACACGTAAAGCACCAAAATGCTAACTCCAACATAAATGGCTATCTCCATATGTTGTTGGCATCTATTTCTTTTGGCATTTGTGTATTATATGTAATTATAAACTTTGTGTAACACTTAAAAACAAAATGAAGCATCATGAAGCATCCTCATGAAGCATCAAAGCTTTGTTCAAATTTGTGTAATATTTGTTATGTACTTACTTTTAAGGCTATATCATAGGCATAATGGCATTATAAAATTATTGTTTTATGGTATAATTTGTTATGTATTTCCTATTGCTGAATTTTTTTTCTAATTCATCATCAGTATGGTAGAGGCTAATATAAAAAGCATTTATTTGCACTATAAAAATGAAAAATGGGATAAAATGTGACTTTTAATATGTGCAAAATTTGTAGGTGTAAGAGTAAGAAAAAATTGTTAAAAAGTTTATTAGCCAAAATTAAAAAGAAAACTCAAACCAAGGATAAAGAGGAGAAGTTACGTTGAAGAATCTAAAGGAATAATATGCTTTGTCTAGTATGTGGGTAAAAAATAAAAATGTTAACTTTTTATGCGTTGTGGAGTAATAATCTATCTTTTTGATAAATTAAAACATGAGGAAATGAAACAACAAAAGAATAAAAAACTGTGAGGAAATGGTAAAGTATCTCAAAATGCAGTACTGGAAAATATCTGCCCTTTTTCCTGAGAGGGACCCACAGTACCATGGGCTCTAGGTGATAAAAGAATAACATTTAAAATTTGGAAAGCCAGGCTTTAACTGTACACAAGTAGGTTGACCTTTTACACTGCACTTATGCTACGCCAATCCTGAAATGAAAACAGTAGTAGAAAATATGATTTTTCAGATTGTACAACCTGTGAACTATTACAGTTTAAATGCAAATTCATCACATTGGATTCTTGCAGTTTTATAGATACAATATTGATATTGAAAAGAATTTGTTTAGAGAATCAGGTTACGGTCAGAATAAAATATGATCAGAAATTTTAGGAATGTCCAAATCCACAAATTAAAAGCAATTATGGACTTATTAAGTGAAAAATAAAAAGAAAAAAATGGAAGATCCTGGGGGTGGGGGGAAACATCAATGAACATGTCTTAAGAATCACTTGTAAAATAGAAGGAATACAATTAAGAAAGATATTCATCAAAGGAAAAAGCAAATAGGAAGAAATATTATTTTAGGAATAAAATATTCTATTTAATCAAACACTAATTGTTTAATATTAAATACTAGTCTATTCAGAGCTAAAGAGAGAATTGAAAAAAATGAAGATAAATATTAGGATATTACCAGAGCAAAGATACATTTTTAAAAAATAAGTTTGAAATTAAGAAACAAAAATAAAAAGACATTCCAACCAATGTGTAGCAGACATTAACCAAGTGGTAAGACCAGACTATTTTCAGGAACAAAGAAAAACATTAGACTGCAAAAAGATTGTATTAGATTTTTTACCAGAGTTATTTTTAACTTTTGAGGAAAGGTTATTTCATGTCAAATAATATTTTTCTAATGACTTAAAAAATACTTTCCTATATACCTGTCAATCTCACTGATTTCACATGCAAGCAAGATTTTACCGAAGATTATCCAAAAACGACTGGAACAGCACATCAGCAGAGAACTACCAGAAGTCCAGGCTGGGTTTAGAAAGGGTC
>NW_006399806.1:12455924-12471301 GCF_000299155.1 Elephantulus edwardii | reverse complement strand
TCGCAAGTGACTCGACGGCACATAACAACAACAACAACAACATATACCTGTCATGAGTTTGGATTCTTGCTCTATAGTAATGTTGTTGTTGTTCTTATGTGTCGTAGAGTGCTGTATAGTAATACTCTGCCTAAATTTCTTTTTTGGATTCTTATTTAACTCATACGTATTTTTAAAATCATGCTTTATAAATTAAATCTAATCAGGAGTCTTTATAATACATTTTTTAAAGCTAGGTAGTTTGAGGCTCAGTATTAAGAAGACAAAGATTGTCATCACTGGGCCAATTGGCAGCATCAGGATGGATGGTGAAGAGATTGTAATTGTTCACAGCTGTAATTTGCTTGGCTCCACAGTAAACACTCTTTGTACCAGCAGCCAGGAAATTAAAAGAAGTATTACAATGAGAAAGTCTGCTCTTAGGGACCTCTCCAAAGTACTGAAGAGCAATGGTGTCTCTCTGGTGACTAAGGTGCTCCTGACACAGGATATGGTCTTTGTAATCACTTGCTGTGCATCATACAGCTGCAAAATTACTTGAGAGGATAGGAAGATAATTGAGGGTTTTGAACTGTGGGGCTGGAGAAGAGTATTGAGTGTTTAATGGACTTCTAAGAAAACAAACAAGTTCAGTCTAGATAGCGTTAAACCAGGCTGCTCCTCAGAGGCAAGATTCTGAGGCTTCATCTGGCATACTTTGGACACGTAGCAAGGAGGGACCAGTCCTTGGAGAGGGACATCATGCTTGGGAGGGTAGAGGGAGAGAGCAGGAGGTGAAGACATTCTATGAGGTGGGTTGATTCAATGACTGGGGTCATCGGGAAGGGTATATTGAAGACAGTGAGATTGGCACAGGACAGAGCTGGTTTAGTGCTGTTGTACATTCAGTTGCGATGAGTCACAAGCAACTTAATGGCACATAACAACAATAACAGTTGACAAATTAATAAGAATATTTCTATAATGTGCATTTATATTTTATACTCATTCTAAAACTTTAAAATTTTTTTTTTCTTTTCCTCCTCTACCCTCTGAATGTGTGTGTGTGTGTGTATGTATGTGTTTTCGGTTGTTTTTTTGTTGTTGTTTTTAAATTTTATTTTATTTCATTATTTTTTGTGTGTACCATCAAATCAGATCTGACTGGTACAGGAGGAGATTGTTCCTCCTTCTCCAGAAGAGTATCTGGTGGATTCGAACTGTGCACCTCTGAGATCGCAGTGCAACTTCTTGTCACCAGGCCACCAGAGCTCGCCTCATTCTAAAACTTTAAGCAAAACAGTGTTATCCAGTTTGATCAAATTAGGGAGCTCTGGTGGCTTATTGAGAAGGAACAAATTCTACTTAAATATAATTAAAATGATGTTATCATTTCCTTACAATTTGCTTTTTTAAAATTATAGATCATCAATGTTTTGTTGTGAGAGAGAATAATATCATGCAGAAATGTCTGGGTACCAAAAAATGGATGTGACAAGAAAACGAGTACTTGAAAATTTTCTAATGAAATTAGTTAGACCTCTCTGCTCCTAATGATCTTGCTCTCAGTAGCATAGTCATGTAAATTTGGAATCTGAAGTATAATGTTTTTGCCTCAATGGCTAAAGAGTTGTGCTGCCAACCCAAAGGCAAGTAGTTTGGCAAACATCTCCTCCCACGCAATTTTGAGTTGATTCAGATTTGAAGACAAGAAGGATTGAGCGACAATATAATATTTTCCTAAATTTTGAATACAACTCATTCATAGTAATCCTGTAGGACAGAGTAAAAATGCTCCATAGTATTGACAAGAGTTTAATATTTTTATGGAAGCAGGCTGTCACTTTTTCCCACAGAATGGCTCATGGTAGGAACAATGCATCTCTGGTGTAGGGATGGAGCCACACTTACCCACATCCCGACAGTGCTTCTAATAGAGCAACGGTTCACATGTAATATAATGGGATATCAGGGAGGATTGCAGCAGAAATCTTGTACAGGATGTTCATACTCTCCTTCATATTTGTCACATTAATAATGAAGATGAACAAAGAGATACTTGAAATTTAGCACTAGAATAATTTATATCTTTTTCTTCAATCCAATGGACACACTTCTTTATTACCTCCCACTTTGGGCACAGATAGATATTGAAGAAGTCTGAAAAAATAGTTTTCATTTTCAGAACATATTAGAAATAAACCATCTGTATTTTTCACTTGTCATTGCTTTTAAATTCTCTGAATGAAGAAAGTACACTTCTAATTATATTTTATTTGAATTTTATTAGAACATTTTTGTAGCCTGTTTCCCTGGTAATAAATATTACCTCTATTTTCATAGCAATAGACTATGCACTTATACTGAATCAATATTATGTAACAGTGAAAAGCATGTTATATTAGAGGGAGGCTCAGCAAAAGCAATGAAACTGCTTGAATTCGTATCTTTAGGGAATCAGTAATGGAACAGGAAAAAAGAAAGCACCATTGTTTGTTGATATTAAATAGAATTTCAGCTTTTGTAACTTCTGAGGTGTTCCCTACCCTCTTTCTAGCCTCTGAAAGAATACTTACATATTTTCTCTTGAAAATTCTTGCCAATAATATCTCTAGGTAAAAAAGATAGAATACTAGTGTAATATTGAGAGGTTTATTAGTTGTGATAGAGATTGAGTCTTAGTATCTAACTTCTCTAGTCCAGTTATTAAGCAAGATAATAAAATTTACCTTCCATGTTTCTTAAAGAAGTAGACGTGGTTTATATACTAAGATTTCCACTAAGCAATAGATATTGCTAAACTTTTTTATTGTTTTGCTAAATATTTTGTAAATACTTGCTAAAATATTTCCAAAAGGATACTAATTCTTCTTCCTCTGCTGAGAGGTGCAATTCTGTTCTTCTTTTCAAGTTATTATCTGACTGACCTGGATTTATGCTTTAAAGTTCACTCTGCTTCCTGCATAGTTTTCAGACTTTATTTTCAGACTTATTGCTCCTGGAACTCTATTTTAGCTCCAAGATTAACATTCTATCCTGAATCAATTCATCAGCAGAACTATATTACCATGAACCATTTGAATTTGAATACTGGTGCCAAGTAATATTCTCCAAAATAGATCTGATATTCTACATATGACAATGCAGCTATGTATTAGGCATCAATTAAGTCCTAAATGTTTTTTACAGACTATGCACTTCCACATTCATAAACTCTTTCTTTTGAAGATTAAGTCAAGAGACATGACACTAGTTGCCAAAACACAATTAAGACTTGTATAGCTTTTGTTTTTTTTTATCTTTTCATATAGTCCATTCCATTTTTAAAAAATGTCACATCTACACAGAACAATTGATGAAATATACTAAATCTCCTTTAACTATTTTCAGCTGCATAAATTTGTAAAGTGAAAGTATCTTTCCCCTACTACCATGTGTACCTAACACTTTCTACATCAATGGTCTGTCACCACAGTGTTGGGAAGAAAGAATATCTCTTTAATGAGGCCAATGGCATCCTGGAGTTTAAAGTAACTGACACTTTGAAGAGTGGAGCTGATTCAAAGATACTCTTCTATTCCAACCTCTAAATAAAATATTTTTAGTATTAATTCTATCCAGCCCCATTAATGAGCAAAAGCAAGATAGAATCATTTCAAGATTGCAATCTCATGGTCAGCTAGATTGAGTAGCATTTGACTATCTTCTTCATCTGCTTCATGCTCTCTTAACTAAAAATTAATTTGATTTAGGATTGAGTAATACAATTAAGTATCCAATTGGAAATCCTTGTCTTAGAGTACACATTTTGGGAATGGTAACTGAAGAGGAGAAGGCCATAGGCAAAGGTAAAATACTGAGTTTACTTTAGGTAGTGAATTAGTGAAAAACCAAACAAATAGCCTACAAAGAGCCTCAATGAAGTGAACTGGCTCAATGGCGGCAACAATCAGCTTTAGAAAACACCATTGTGGGTTAATACAGGGCCCAGTAGAGGTAATTACTAGTCAACGATGATTCCCTGGACCTAGAAATAACTTTAATACTGTGCATTCAGGATAATTATCTGTCTTTGAAGAAATCCAGCCAGAACACTTCTTAGAAACCTTGGCTCATGTGTTTTGGATGCCTTATCATGAGACACCAGTCCCTGGAAACAGAAATCCTACTTGGTAAAGTACAATGTCAGCAAAAAAGTTGACAACCTTAAACTAATGATGCAGTGGCCAATGATGTGGTCATGGGCAAATAATGTGAAGATGCGGCAGGAAGGAATATGATTTTTTTTCCTATGGTATGAGTCAATGTCACAGAAACAAATAATAATAGTAATATACTTCCCTCCAAAATTTGTAAGGTTACACACCAAAAAGAAATTAATTTGCAGAAAAAATTTTAAGCCAGCCTTCTAATTAAAACAAGCTTGGAAGCAGGAGTGGCATCCACTTCCGAAAAGCTTGCCTCTGGAAACTCTATGAACTTAGAGAAACGATGGAAGTTATACAAGTGTTCAGGTTTTTCACTCATAGGGTTGCTATGAGTTGTCTGTGACGTGATGGCATTTAACAACAACAATTAGGTAAAATTAAAAATATCATCCTATTTGGGGGCCCAGGAAAATCAATAGAGCCTTAAAATTTGAAAAAGTAGGTATAGCATTCTTAGTCTCATCAAAACGTGACCATGGAAACAAAACAAAGAGAGAGCAGCAATGAGAATTTGAAGATAAAAAAGATCATGAGAAGATTACAGGAAAGCTCAAGAAACTGGGAAGGACCAAGAAGCAGTTTCAGCTCCAGATACAAACAAAAAGACTATTCTATTCCACTGGAGTTCCTGTAAGATTTTTAACCTTCACAATGTAAGATAGTATACTTTTGGTAATTGGTTACAGTGTCCATTGGAAACTAATACACAAACACCCATTTGGTTTAAAAGGGGACATAATGTGTTCCATGTTGCACTACTAATCAAAAGGTTCAAATCCATTAGCTGTTTTGAGGGAGAAAGATGGTCAACCTCCTTCTGTAAATATTCACAGACTCACAAACCTGATGGAGGGTTCCTACCAATTGGAATAGACTCAGCCTCGTGGATTGAAATATGTTATTTGTTTTTAGAGATAACATATTTTGGTTATCTAGTGCTTGTATTGAAAAAAAATAATACAAGTGTATGCAGTCAATGAGGCCAGAAGTCTGAATTCAAGGTAACAGCTTCAGGAGAAAGTTTTCTCTCTGTTGTTTCCAGCATAAGGTCCTCAACTATTTATAGCATCTGTAAGCCTGGTATGCCTTTGAGAATATCATGCAACTTGATATCAATCTTTTCTGAGATCTAGGAGTTTCACCATATAGACTCTCTGTGGCCAAATATGTGATTTATCCCTGGATCTTCTATTTGGATACTTCTCTCTTCTTTTATCTCTTTTAAGAAAAATGATGATGCAGACCACCATCAGAGAAACATTCCTTACATCCAATTAAGACAATTACATAATTAAAGGTGTTACATCCTATTATAATCCCTTTACAACTATTAATATCTCAGATCACATCAAGGAGATGATTATATTATTAAATAACTACATTGCTTTTAGGGACCATCAAGTGAGTACGACCCATAGCAAACCTATGGACAACAGAGCTGAACCCTGTTCTTCTATGCCATCTTTATACTTTCTGATACACTAGAGTATATTGCTGCAATGGCTGTGCCAATCTACTTGGTTTAGGGTCTTTTTGTTAGCTGACCCTCTACATTTCCAAGCATCATGTCACTGCAAGTAATAGGCCCTTCCAGCAACATCTTGAAGTATATGAGGAAAAGCTTCATCATCTTTACCTTCTAAGAGCACTCTGGCTACACCCTCTCCAAGACACATATACTTATTCTTTTGACAGTCGATGGCTTGGATATTCACTGCTCTTCTTCAATGCCACAGCTCAAAGGAATCCATTCTTCTGTCATCCTTATTCACTATCCAGCTCTCAGATGCATAGAAAATGATTGGAAAGATGATGGCTTGAATTAGACACACCTTAGTCCTCAAACTGACATCATTGTTGTTAGGTTTCACCAAGTCAAGTATGACTGACACAAAATATCTGAACCCTGTTCTATCCTGTTCCATGCTCCCACTTCCTGACACACTAAAGCCCATTGCTGCAGTGACTGTGCTAATCCACCTGGTCAAGGGTCTTCCTCTTTTTCACTAGCCTTCTACATTTTCAAGCATCATGTCATGCTGCAAGGAATAGGTCCTCCTAGCCACATTCTGAAGCCTCATCATCTTTGCCTCCAAAGAACATTCCTGCTACACCCTCTCCTAGACACAGTGTTTGTTCTTTTAGCTGTCCATGGGATGTTCAGGTCTCTTCTCTAATTCCACAGCTCAAAGACATCACTTCTTCTTCTGTCATCCTTATTCACTGTCCAGGTCTCAGATGCATAGCAAGCGATCAGAAAGACTATGGCCTGAATCAGACACACCCTAGTCCTCAAACTGACTTCATTACTCCTAAATAATTTGGAGAGGTTCCTGACTGCAGATTTTTCCAGTGCAATGCATCTCCTTATTTCCTAACTGCTGGTACTAAGGATTTTAATTGTGGATCTCAGCAAGATGAAATTATTGACAGTGTCAATCTCTTTTTCCATCCATCATAATATTGCCTCTTGGTCCAGCATTACCCCTCAGTATTTTGGAGAAGTCCCTAACTGACTTTCTCAATTCAATACAACTCCTGATTTCCTGATGGCTGGTACCAATCGTGGATGTGAATAAGATGAAAATGTTGACAGTTTCAATCTTTTTTCCATTTATCATGATGTTGCCTATCAGTCCAGTGATAGCTGTCTTTGTTTTTCTTGACATTGAGATGCAATCCGTATTGAAGTCTGTATTCTTTGACCTTCTGCAACAAGATTTTCCCAGTACAGATTGTTTCTAAATTTCCCGACTTCTGCTACAATGGGTGTCAATTTTGATCCAAGCAAGTTGATGTTGTTGATAGTCTATAACTTCCCTAATTGACATCACGTGTTTGTGGTTGTTAGGTGCCATCAAGTGGCACGAGGACTCATAATGTCCCTATGAACAAAGGATCTGAACCTTGCCCTGTGCGGTGCCATCTTCATTTTCTCTAATATAGTTAAACTTATTGGTACAATCACTGTATTAAATCATCTTATTGTGCGTGTTCCTCTCTTTCTGTACCCTTTATCTTAACAACTCTTAGGGTTATTGCATGATCTTGAGATTCATGGTCTAGATGCAGTGACACATTGGGGACAAAATTCAAACTATGACAATAGGTTAAGTTTAATTATTTATTTAGGTTGGTCATTATACTTATAATAAGCTCCATTTAAGACATTTATTATTTAATTATTTCGAGTAAATACTTTTCTCAAAAGTGTTCCCTTTGATAAGTAGTTTAGAGCTTTTATAAAATATGTTTAGTCAATTACTTATCAAAAAGTTATGTTGAAACCTATGATTTATTTAAGTGATTTAATTAACAATTTCATTTAATTAGTATTAGTACTAATAAGCCTAGTGGGCTTATAGCATTATATGAAATGTAGCTTGAGTGACTTTTAAATTAATTTAATAATGGAACTATCAAAGTCCTTTTCAATGTAGATCACATAAATTACACAGTAGCTAAGAGTTCAAAGAAAATTGTAAGCAGATAAAAAAATTTTAATACATCTGATAGTGTTAGCTTTTTGGAGGGATCTTTGTTATGAGAGGTGGAAAAAAACTAATAAACTACAAAGAAGATCAGGTAACATCTTATTTGATCACTTTAATTAGTATTTTAATGATACAAGAAAAGTAGGACTAGCAATGACGATTTTCACTCCTTATTACAACGTAGTATTCATTTAAAATACATTTTGAATATGAAAAGCGCTGTATCTCAATTTGTCAACATTCTGGTAAGTTTTTAGAAGTCATAATTCAATGCAATAAACACCATTAAATCATCCTGGATATTAAATATATTCCTTTCTAATTATTACTTTGTTTCAAAGATTTTCAAAGTTTGAATACTGCTACAGGATGCTTCCAGGAACAAAAAGAAAAATCTGATGAAACTAATATCTATTTAGTACTTTATTTCTTCCAATTAAACCTGAATAGGTAATTTATCTCTCACGTTTTTACATATAATTTATATTAGGAATATACACAATAGGACATATAACAGTCCAGCAATTTTTATATACACAGTTATGTGATACTGATTCCATCCTTACATTCTCCAAGTTGTGGAATCATTCTCACCTTCTTTATGCAAGATTATCTCCTTTTAGTATTTGTAAAAGTCACAGTCTTCACAATTACTTGCTATGCATCAGAGAGTTGGACGGTGAACAGGGATGATAGAAAGAGAATTGATGCCTTTGAGCTGTGGTGCTGAAGAAGAGTATCGAATATACCATGGACTGCTAGAACAAACAGGTTTGTCCTGGAGAAGGTGAAGCCAGAATGCTCCTTGGAGTGAAGGATTCTGAAGCTTCATCTGACATGCTTTGGGCATGTTGCAAGGAGGGACTGGTCTTTGGAAAGGGACATTATGTTTGCCAGAGCAGAGGGGCAGCTCAGGAGAGGAAGACCTTCGATGAGATAGATCGATTCTGTGACTGGAGTGGTGGCAATGAGTGTGTTTGAGATGGCTAGGTTGTCACAGGGTAGAATGTCGTTTAGAGCTCTTGTACATAGGGTTACTATGAGTCGCAAGCGACTCAATGGCACATAACAACAACAACATATCTTTCAACTTAAATAATATTATTGCATTTTTTAAATTTTTTTTTTTTTTACTAAGAGCATTGATCTTCCCAGGAACACTTTGATCTGACTTTATCTTCTCTAGGTGGCATAAAATGAGTAAAGGTTGGACTAGTAGCCAAAAGATTGCTAGTTCTGACCCTCTGAGGAGCTCTTAGAAAACAGACTTGGCTTTCAGCTCCTGAAAAGTCACAGTACTAAAAATCACATGAAGAAGTTAGACTCTATACATGTGGGCTTGTCATTGGTTAGAATCAAGTAGACAACAACAAAACCCACAAGTACTACTTTAGAGAAAATGATTGGGGTTTCATGAAAGCTAAAATTGTTTTATGAATTCAGTATCAGCAAAATAATGATTTAATGCTTGGTCTTTGGCAATAAATTGTGTTATTTACTGGGACATCATACTTGAAAGGGTTGAGGGTCAGCACAGGAAAGGAAGATTCTGGGTGAGATGGATTGACACAGTAACTGGAACAAGGTGGGTAGGGGTGTTAGAGAGAGTGAGATTAGCTCAGGATAGGGCAGGTTTCCAGAATGTTCATAGGGTCATTATGATTCACTGTTAACTTGATGGCACATAGCAATAATAACAACAACTTTTTGGAGAAGATAGATTTCTGATAATATAGTATATAAATTTCTCCCTGTATTTTAAAATTATTCACAATATAAGGTTCTTTGAAGTTTATTATCTATAACAAATCATTGTGAGAAATCATTTTGCAGACTTAAGATCTCATTATAAAGACAATATTGAGTGCAGTGGTAAATTGTTATATACAATTTCTTGCATCTTTTTCATGCTTCTACTGTTCCTTTATAAAGTAAAGGTGAAATTTTACATTTAAAAACATGACTTGAAAAAATTTATAAACTAATCCAAAATAAATTTATAACTTTCACATGTTGTTATATGCCATTGAGTCGCCTGCGATTCATAGTGACCCTACATATAGCAGCCCTGAAGCTTGCCCTATCCTAAGTCAGTCTCACTAATTCTGACTCACCATCCCCTTTGTCCTAGTCACTGTATCAGTAAATCTCATCTGGGGTCTTCCTCTTTTGTGCTGTCCGTTCACTCTTCGAAGCATTATGTCCTCATCCAAGGACCAGCGTCTCCTTGCCACATGCCCAAATTATGTGAGATGGGGCTTCAAAATCCAAGCCTCCAAGGAGAAACTTGGTTTCACCCTCTCCAAACAGACATATTTGTTTTCTTTGCAGTCCATGCCATGTTCAAGACACTTCTCCAGCACCACAATTTGAAGGCATCAATTCTTCCTTCATCCTTAGTCATTGTCCAGCTCTCTGATGCACAACAAGTAATTGCAGAGACCATATCCTTGGATCACATGCACCTTAGTCTCTAGACTGACATCATTGCTTTTCAGCGCTCTGGAGAGGTCCCTGATAGCAGATTATCCCAGTGCACTTAATCTTTTGATTTCCTGACTGCTGGTGCTAAGAGTGTTGGTTGTGGAGCTAAGCAAGCTTTAATTGTTAACAATCTCAATTTCTCCTCCATCTCATGGTTCTGCCAGTTGGTCCAGTGGTGAGAATCTTTGTCTTCTTATTGTTGCGCTTCAATCCATATTGAAGACTACAGTCCTTGACTTTCTACAGCAAGCACTTCAAGTCTTCTTCTGTTTCAGCAAGTCTTCTTCCAATCTTGATCCCACATTCCTCCTCATAAAGCCCTGTGTCCCGAATGATCTGTTCTGCATATAGATTGAAAGGTGTGGAGACAGGATGCATCCTTGCCACACTCCTTTCCTGATTTTGAACCATGCAATGTTGCCCTGCGCTGTTCTAAGGACTGCTTCCTGATCCAAGTATAGGTTTTGTATAAGTACAATCAAGTGTTCTTGGACATAGGTACTATTTTATTTCTAATAGGTTCATTACAGTTTTCTCTTTTAATGCAAATGCACTTTATAAATATCTTTTCTTTTATGAAATTCAGGAGGAAATACCTTTGTGATTTCTTACACAAATTCTTAAAAGAAAGAATATCGATTATGTTTCTACAGTAACATTTACGTTTCTACCCACATAGAGACAGAAAACGAGGTCCCAGTCAGATATGTTTCCCCGATTTTTTCCCCTTGATATGGCAAAAGAAAATACATGAATTTGCCATCAATCATTTCTTTTTCTTTCCTTAACTTCCATTAAAATGTTCATGTTATTGAGTTTCATATTGATATACTTTTTTCCTATCACTGAGCAGTTAAACTCACTCTCAAAGACAATTTAACTGTGCAGAGAAAAGGGTAATTTTCTTTTGTCATATTGTCGTAAAATCACAACTAGATTCGGGCCATAACAAAAGTTATGTCAGCATCCTTCTGTAACACCTGTGAGGGTACAGAATGGAAACATTTTAAGAGCCGAGCTGTGCATTTGACGAAAGTTTCTCTGCACTGTCAGATGGACTGCTCAATCCCCTAAAGGTGAGTAAATGGCCTGCAGGGAGGTCTGCAGAAAGCTCAGCAACAGCTTGAATATGGCAGCTTGAAAGCAGGCGCAGAGGTATTGAGTTTAGAACTTGCTTTGCTTCACTTCTAAGTATTAAACCTACAATTGCTTTCAGGTTTTGTTTCAAAAGCATTTTTAGCTTACTCTGCTGAACAGTTGTACTGTCTCAGCTTGATTGACACTCTGGAAAATATTGATCTGACAATTCAGTGAACTTAACATTTTATGAAGTAAGTGCTCATCACATAGATCACGAAGCCTGGATTTTTTAAGAATTGTATTTTTTCCCCTACAAAAATCTTATTTTAACTTAACTAATAAATTAATAATAATCTGAAGACTTTGCTTTTTTATGTTTAAGTAAACCTATTTACTGATTTTGAAAGAGATAACCAAGCAATAAATAAAGTAACACAAGAAAATATTCTGAAATCATTTGTGAGGCAGGGCTTTATGAGGAGGAGTGTGGCATCAAGATTGAAGGAAGAGTCATTAACGACTTAATCAAAAGACACATTGCCTTCTGAAAATCTCCTGTCATGGACCTCATCAGAGTGCTGAAGAGCAACAGTATCATTCTACATACAAAGGTGTCCCTAATCCAGGCTATGGTCTTCTCAATTACTTGTTATGCTTCAGAGAGTTGGACAATGACTAAGGATGACAGAAGAAGAATAGATGCCTTTGAGTTGGGGTGCTGGAGGAGAGTCTTTAACACACCAAGAAAACAAATAGGTCATTCTCGGAGAGGGTAAAACCAAGTCTGTCCTTGGAGGCTAGGATTTTGAAGCTCCACCTCACTTTGGGCACGTGGCTGGAAGACATCTGCCTTTGGAGAAGGACATCATTCTCAGAATGGTGGACAGACAGCGCTGCACAGGAAGACCCCAGATGAGATGGATTGATACAGTAACTGGGGCAATGGGGATTGATGTGTCAGAATTAGTGAGACTGGCTCAGGACATGGAAGGGTTCAGAGCTGCTGGATATAGGGTCGCTATGCATTGCAGACGACTCAATGGTAGATAATAACAATAACATACAATGGCAGGTTTGGAAGCAGGAGTGGCATCCACTTCCTTAACAACATGCCTCCAGAAACTCTGTGAATTATGATAAATGTTGAAAGTTGTAGAGGGGCTTCAGAACTTTTTATTCATAGGGTCACTCTGAGTTGTGCTCGACTTAAAGGCAAACAACAACAAATGTGTTTTGCTAATTACTAAACATTATCATAATTTCCCAAAATATAATTTCTTCATAAGAGTCAAATTTTATTACACAAGGAGTAAATTATTACGTCGGATGACTTTTTGACACAGTCTCCCAGACCCATTACTACTTGCTATTGTTGTTGTATACCATAGAGTCAGAACTGACCCTCCAGTGGATTTTCAGAGGTAAGTAATCACACAAGTGCAGATTGCTACCCTCCCATGAAGCAGCTGGTGCCCTCGAACCACATGCCTTTGGCATAGTAGCGCAGCTTCTTGCCACTAGGCCACCAGAGCGCACTACTTGCTGTACCTTTTGCCAAGGTCTCAGAGCTCTGCTTCTAACCCCCTGGGTTATCCTTTAATTTCCCTTGACTCAATCTGCTCTTTCCATAATCCATAACTCACTTCCTCTTTGTTTTCTTCCTTTGCTGAACCACAATCTTAAATTATTTTCAGTAAAAAAAATCATCCGATAATTAAAGGATTTTCTGTAGCTTTGTCATTCTAAAAAATATCTTTATTCTACCATTTCATTGATAGTGCGGTTACATAATTGTGGGTGGGAATAATTTTTGAGGTCCAGTCTTAAATTCTCAGTGTTTTACCAGGGGGAAAGTGATTTTCAGTATGTTCATTTTGGAGTTATCATAACTGCCTTTTCTTTATGTGTTGATCTAGAGATTTTCATATCCATTCTTGGCATAATAAGAAAGGACAGTAGTTAAAACACTTACCTGGAACTGAAATAGTAATACAAGTGCTAGCTGGCCAATTAAAGAAAAAGGTGGCAGGTGGTTCAAATCTACAAGCTGCTCCTCGGGCAGGCAATCTACTCATCTGCTGTTCTCAGTCTCTGAAAACCCACTGGAAGATCAACTGTGAGTCATTTCCAACTCAATGACACAGACAACAACAGGATAAATGATGATGATAGCCGACTGAAGGATAAGCTATGGTATCATTTCTGACTTGTTAGCAGTAAATGAGTAAGTGAGTGAGTGAGTGAGTGAGTGAGTGGTGTTGTCAGATAAACTTGGCCAGAATGTTATAATTCCCCTCCATTTTCTCATTCTGTAAACAGTAATTTCTGTCCCGCCCATCCCAGGTGTCTTATTCCTGAGTACAGTATCTGTATTGTTGACTAGTTCTAATGGTGTACTCTTTCACACAGGTATCTATAACAGAGGGGGCTGGAAATATCCAAATAGTTTCTGTTCCACCTATCCCAGCTGTCTTATTCCTGAGTACAGTATCTGTGTTGTTGACTAGTTCAAATGGTGGACTCTCACACACAGGTACATATAACAGAGGGGACTAGACATATCCAGCTGATTAGAACCTGAGATAGTTCATTCACAATGGTAATGTTTTAAGCTGGCTCTTCATGAGAACTCCCCTGCGGTGACTGCCCTGGGTATATACATGAAACTTTTGCAAGTGACCTCACACACCAGCATAGCTGGAATCCAATTTCAGGGAAGGTGATATAAAGAACAAACATTGCAAGAAACCCAGAAGAAAACAAAATTATTCTGGCTGTAGTTCATTTGGTTTTAGTCTGGAATAAGAATTCACTTTCCCATATTCTTTCTGCATTCTTTTGATAGAAAGAAACTAAATTTACAGCCTGTGCAAATTCATGGAATTGAGATTGCAAAGGGCTTGAATACCAGAAATCACTGGGAAATGGGAAACTACCTTTAAAAAAAAATCTAAAAAGAGCTATTATACATTGCTGAAGATCATCTCAAGTAGGAACAACTAATATACCTTATGGTACAGGGCACTCAAAATAGGATTCAATTATTACTAGAAAGGAGCCATTGAATATTTATGTTTTCTGGTGACCTAGTTCATAAGGAATTTCACCACCAATCCAAAGGCACATATTTAAATCCATCAGCTACTCTGTGAGAGAAAGATGAAAAATCTCTTCCCATTCTCTGAAAATCCATGGGTAGGTCAGCTTTGATGATCTAATACATCAGCACATAAAAACAACACCACATATTGTAAAAACTATGATGACAATTTAAATAGCATAGATGAGCCAACATACCTTTTATGTGTCACAAAGTCAGAAATCACCTATAGCTGACCCTCCAGTGGGTTTTCAAAAGTAGTAAATCACACTGGAGGGGATTGTCCTTCCTTCTCCTATGGAAAGCTGGCAAGGTTTAAAAATGTGCCTTTGGAATTGCAGTGAAAACTTTATCAGCTTTCTTCTTACCACAATATTTGCCTTATATTTTGATTGTTATATTATTTTAATGCAAATCAATAGTATTAATTTTGGGGCATTTTCCTTCTGTATGATTACAGACTTTGAAAACCTACTAGAAGATCAGCTATGGGTAGATTCCAACTCAATATTAAATAGAGAATGGGCAGTGTTTGGTGGCTCTCCCAGATTGGTTCAAGTTTGGAAGCAGGAGTGGCATTCATTTTCTAAAACACATGCCTATTGAAACTCTATGAACTTGGAGAAGCAAAGATAGTTGTAGAAAAGCTTCAGGACTTTTATATATACATATACATATGTGTATACGTATACATATACATATAATCTCTCTACAGCTATCTATCTATCGATCTATCTATTATCTATCATCTATATCTATCTGTCTATCTATCTATCTATCTATCTATCTATCTATCTATCTATCTATCTATCTAAAAGTCAGTTAAGCCCAAGGGTATAGTGTTATTTATTTTGGAGGAACATACTTCTATGTTGTACAGCACTCCTCTGTCAGTTTGCTGCACTGAGGTAATCTGGGTTTGCTTTGATGCTGTACCTTGTGCCATTGAGGGTCAAATGCCATAATGGCTGCCCATGGTGGACAGTGTTTTGTGGAGCTCCCAGTTTAAGACAGGTTTGGAAGCAGAAGTGG
>NW_006399806.1:12450086-12451508 GCF_000299155.1 Elephantulus edwardii | reverse complement strand
GGACAGCGCAGGAGGGGAAGACCCTCTATGAGGTGGATTGATTCAGTGACTGGGGTACTCGGGATGGGTGTGTAAGAGGCAATGAGATTGGCACAGGATAGACCACGATTTAGGGCTGTTGTACATAGGCTCCCTATGATTCGCAAGCAACTTGACGGCACATAACAACAAGCAACAACATACCTTTTTAACTCCTTTAGATAAATATCTAGGAGCAGTATCACTGGATTATGTGGTAAGACAGTGTTTAGCTTTGGGATATAGTCTTTAATAGCTGCTACATTATTTTGTATCTCTACCATCACTGAATGAGAGTTTCTGTTACTTTGCATTCTCTCCAATAATTTATATGGCCAATCCCTTTTAGTTACTTTTCTCCTTTAGACATTCAAATGGATGTGTCTTTTTTGCTCATACCGCTTTAATTTGCAGTTTCCCAATGACTTAATATTAAGAGTCTTCCATATGCTCACTTGCCACCTATATATCTTTGTGAGATATATGTTCTTATCTTGTACATGTTTTGATTTCAGTATGTTTTTGTTACATCCTAAGAGTTATTTTAAACTTTATATTTTGAGATTGTATATCTTTCTGTTATGTGTTGTGCGAATACTTTTTTTTAAAAGAGAATTTTCATTTATTTTCATATTCCCAACTCATTCTTTTAGGGAACCGTGGTGGCTTAGTGGTAAGGAAATGCACTGCCAGAATAAAGGTTCAAATCCACTAATTCCTCTGCCGGATAAAGATGGGCAGTTTCCTTCTATGTGATTTACTAACTCATAAAACTTTCTGTAGGGTCAGCTATGGGTTTATTACAATATAACAGTACACAATAACAAATCATTCTTTTTTTAAATTTTGGGTTTTTTTTTACTTATTATTATTAAATGAAAATTTACAGAGACTTTGGATTTCCGTTCATTCATTGTTGCACTTTTCTCCTCTCCCAATCTTCCCCTCTAGTACATTACCCTCTTGGAAAAGTAAAAAAAAAAAAAATTCTTTCATTGTTTTACAATCCCTCCCCCAAGGCACACTCCACTATATAGCCTTTGCTCTGGACACCTGTCATGACAAAAATAACTAATAATTTTCCCTCTTAAACAGTTTTCTCTTTCATCTGTTTCAATGCAGTATACATTATTGAACCCATCCTTCTCAGACTCCTCCCAACCCTGAGGTCAATCCTGCTTTACAACAGAGACACCATGCTGTATTTATCCTTTTGTGACTGAGATACTTCACTCAGTATAAATATCCTCCAGGGTCACCCATTTTGAATAATATTGCATGAGTTGCTTGTTTTTCAATGAGGAATAATATTCCATTGTGTGAATATATCACAGCTTCTCTATCCACTTGTTTGTTGATGGGCATTTAGGTTGTTTCCAATTCCTTGCTATTGTGAACAAAGCC
>NW_006399806.1:12441733-12449986 GCF_000299155.1 Elephantulus edwardii | reverse complement strand
CGCTATGAGTCGGAAACGACTCGACGGCACATAACAACAACAACAACACTTTTAATATTCCTAATAAATTGTACTATGAAAACTTAAAATCCTGAATATGCAAGTCTCGATGCAGAGCATTTTCCCCCTTCTTTTTAGCACAAAGTGAACACTTAAAAAATTTTTTTTCCTTCAAATTATCTAGTAATGTCTTCCTTTTTATTGGTTTTAATTAATCTGGAGTTTAAGTTACCCCTCCCTCTTTTTGCCTTAGTAAGAGATAATCTTAATTTTGTTCTCCAAAAGCATGCTATTAATGAATTTTTATTTTACCCATAATTTTATTACTTCTAATACTACCATATTTCTTGATGATTAACTTTTTGTAAATTTCTTTTTTTAACCAAATGCAATACTTTCTTCTATGTGCATTTAAAATTTCTGTTTGATTTTAGATTTCTTCTGTTCCCTGGATCATTTGCTGCTTCTAGTTTTAGTTTTCCTCCAAGATTATCGTTTTCTTTCTCTTTAAAGGGTCTAAGCCTCTTTTATGTCTGTTTATGTTATCTCTTCACTTGTATCAATATACCTAGTGTGGGTTCCTCTAATATTGTATAGGAAGATCGCTTTGAAAAACTTCTCTTTAGTACATGGAGGAAAACAAATCTGCAGGTTGCACCACCTGCAATAATTATAGTGGTAGCTCTCAAAGGATTAAAGCACTAGAAATTATACTGTACCAATCTGTGATCAGGTAAATTAATCCTCAGAGGAATCATGTACTACAGTCTCAAGTAATTGGTAATAATTGTATAATTCGCCGAAGCACACGTCAAGTACTCTCACTTTCTCTACCTGTGATTTTCAACTGTATGAAACAACTGAAATTTGTTGAGCTGTGACAGAAATCCAGGTCTATCACCAGTGGAAATCCAACAGATTCCAGTATTTAGGTAACATTACAATACAAAGCTTTCCTTTCTGATTTATGTTTTACACATTAGATGAATTTTAATGTTGATGTTTGTATTTATGCTGATAACATATTTTGAAGGGTGTGAAGAAATAAAACATAAAAATAAATTTTATTTATAACGACTTGTAAACATAAAATATTTCTCATGATGGAAATTACTAAGATTCATAGTATTCCCTTAACTAGAGTGGTGGGGGAAAGTCTTAATTTCCAAGCCAACAACCAGATGGCTGCGTAAATCTTAGCATTTTACCGGACGAGGACTGTATGTAAAAATAAAAGTTGTACTGCAGTAAGTAATGCTAAATGTCTGGGTTAATGAATTTAGCACTGGTGTGAGTTCTTTCAAATATGTCTTTGTTAATAATAATGTCCTTTGCAAAGCCATCAAATAATGTTAATTAAATCTGTGCTTAGTTTCACAGTTGTATTTAATTAGCTCAATAGCTTTTTGAAATGTAGCAAGCTGTAAAAGGAATGATCTATTGAAAGGATGCTTAATGGTAAATTGTTAGCTGCCAGATTTGATCCCTGGATGATCGTTGGGTACATGGAAAAGTAAAATGCATGAAAATCATATCGTTTATAAACAGTCTTTATAGTTTAAGGTTACTGCATGCAATTCAAATAGGTTTCTTGCTACACTGGAAAAGAGTATTACAAGATGAGTTTTATAGTAGATGCATTGTGTACCAAAGCACTTCATCAAAGGCAGAAATTACATGTACTGTGTACGTACTATGGTAATTTGAACTATGCTTTTGCCTAGATAGACCTTTTCCTTTAGTAATATAAAAAGTGTCATGTGGTGCTGACCTTACAGCTGGTGTTCAGAAGCAGTAAATCGCATGAGAGACGATTGTCTGTCCTTCTTTCCATGGAGTGTCTATTCAATTCGAGCTGTTCACCTTTGGGATTGCAGTGCAGCTTCTTACCACTAGGCCACTAGACTCCCCTATGAGATGAATATAAATTTTATTACTACTTATGATAAGGTTAAATTAATAACCTAAGAAAACTTGCCTGTAAAAAGGGATAATTTTTATCAAGACTTCCTACTCTTATACTAATTTACACTATATGAACAAATATGAGTAGTCCTGGTGTCATAGTGGGTCAGTGCTTGGCTAGTAACTGAAAGGACACTTTTCTGAACACACCATCTATTCTGGGAGAGAAAAAAATGTAATGCTTGCTTAACAAAGATTATAGAATTAGAAGTCTTATACGGCAGTTCTAGCCTGTCTTATATGGTGACTATTAGTCAGGAGTGACTTGGCATTAGTAGGTTTTGGGTTTTATTTTGTTTTGAACAAATACATAGTAGGCTTACAAACAAAATTTCAACTAAAATTTACTTTCTAGAATGAAAGAAAATAAGCTCTTTTTACCATTTTGTGAAACATGCTTACTAATTGTGAATTGGTTATTTTGTTTGATGGAGAATAGTAGAATTATTTTTCTTGGTCTAAGAAACACTCAGTTTCCACATCATCAACCTAGAGAAAATGAAGAGAATGATATTAAAGCATAATGACATTATGTCAATGACTCAGCTCCAAACCTCAGTGCCATGGAGCCAATTCTGACACATGGTGACCCTCTAGCTTGTTGCTGAGGTAAGTAAATCTTCATGAGAAAAGCTTTACCATCTGTGTTATGTAGTGTCTCCAAAATACTGGAAACACGTGGCCTTTCTACTATTTAACATTCACAGTTGCAAAAATGCAATTATTTTCTTAAAGAAAGTTACTGGGGAAAATTAGGATACAATGCACCTAACATTGCAGCAAAAGACATACATATTACATTACACATATCAAGTGATTACTGTATTATCACAATTACTAGCCACTTTTATATGTATCTCAAACAGTTCTAGCAGGATAGTATTTTATATGTTGGGCTGTTTAGTGAAAGGTCCAAGGTTCAAATTTAACAGTCTTTCTGAGGGAGAAAGATGAGAAAAAAACCTCTGGAAGATTGAGTCAGAACTGCTTCTATAGCAATGGAATTTTTAACATGTCTCTCACAATGGTGACTGAATGGTAAGAAACTGCACTGCCAAGTCTAAGGAACGTGGTTTGAATTCACCAGCGGCTCCACAGGAGAAAGATGGACAATCTCCTTCTGTGTGATATAATCTAAAAACCGATGGGATCTGCTATGTGTTGGTTCTGATTTAATGGCACACAACAACTCACTATATCACATCATTAATTTTCATGTTGTTGTTGATTGCCATCGAGTCAAGCATGACTCATAGCGACCTTATAAACAAAAGGTCTGAAACCTTTTTATAACTATCGGCATTTATCAAAGTTCATAGAGTTTCCAGAGGCATGTTAGTAATAATGCAGTGAAGCAGAGGCAAGTGGATTTGAATAGATGTTTACGTTTCTGTGTACTTTTAGATTGTTATTGTTGTTGATTGCCTTCAAATCAAACACAACTCATAGCGACCCAATGAACAAAAGGCCTGAAGCCCCTCTATAACTATCGACATCTATCAAAGTTCATAGAGTTGCTGGAGGCATTTGTTGATGGGCACTTGGGTTGTTTCCAACTTTTATTATTGTGAACGTTATCTTTATGAAGTGTATGCTACTCCTGCTTCCAAAACTGTCATAGTAACTAATACAGATGGATTCTTTTGAACTAAAGTTTAGATTTTACATTAGGGTTTACTCTGTGTGTGAGGTAATTATGGGAGTTTTGAGAA
Source organism: Elephantulus edwardii (assembly GCF_000299155.1). Classification (NCBI taxonomy): domain Eukaryota; kingdom Metazoa; phylum Chordata; class Mammalia; order Macroscelidea; family Macroscelididae; genus Elephantulus; species Elephantulus edwardii. The sequence continues at coordinate 12,446,309 of NW_006399806.1, read as the reverse complement.
ATGCATAATGTCATCTACAGTAACATACAGAATAGTTCCACTGTCTTAGAAATGTCCTGCATTCTACCTTTTCACATGTCTCTACTTCACATGGACACTGATGACCTTTTCACTCTCTGTATCGTTTTATCTTCTCCAGAATGCCATATTGTAAAAATAGAATGGTGGAGGTGTCTGACCTCTTTTAACTTCACAGAGCTGGAAGAGAGGAATTATTAGCATCAGTTGCCCAAGTCTTACTCTTCGGAGGTCACACGTTTATACACTTCAACCTTTTTAGCAATTCTGACATCAGAGAACTGTCCCAGACACAGAACTCTACAACTTCTCTGCTAGGTTCAGTATTTTATTCATTAGAAAGAATTCATCATTTTAAATTTTTTATGGGTAGTTTATCTCTTTCTCATGGATTTGAGCCAGAACTCACTCATAGATGACCCAACATTAGATTTTGAAGACTATAAATTTCACGGGAAGAGATTGCCTATCTTTGTCCAGTGGATTTTTCAATGGAGTCAAAACAAACCACAAGAGATGCATGGCAGCACAACTATCTATGGATTCTGCTACAATTCACAATCAGAATGAAGATATTAGGTTATAAGTCACAGTTCTGCTTATTGCTGCTGGAAAGGCCCATTGTACAGATAGAGCTTGAAGTGGAAAAATAAAAATATTTATTATGTCCCAGTATATAGGAAATATAAGGAGCTCTGGTGGCCTAGTAATAAGAAACTGCACTGCTATCCTGAAGGCATAGAGTTTGAATCCACCAGTGCTCCACTGGAGTTTTTGTTCTTATGTGCTGTCAAGCCACTTGCAACTCATAGCAACCTTGTGTACAACAGCTCTGAACCCTACTCTATTTTGGGCTACACTTATTGTCTCTGACACATTACCCTGTCACTGGAGCAATCCATCTGATCAAGGGTCTTTCTCTTGCACTGTCGCTCCACTCTTTCAAGCATGATGCCCACCTTCAAGGACTGGTTTCTCCTTGCAATTTGCCCAAAGTATGTCAGACTGAGCTTGAGAATCCTTGCCTCCAAGAAGCAGCCCAGTTTCACCCTCTTCAGGATGAACACGTTTACTTTCCTAGCAGTCCATAATACGTTCAAAACTCTTCTCTAGCACCACAGCTCAAAGGCATCAATTCCCCTTTGATCGTCCCTAGTCATTATCCAGCTTTCTCATGCTAGCAAGTAATTGCAAATACCATGGCTTGGATCAGGTGCACCTTAGTCTCCATACAGACATCATTGCTCCTCAGCACTCTGGCGAGGTCCCTGACAACAGACTTTCCCAGTGCAATTTGTATTTTGATTTCCTGGCTGCTGGTACCAAAAGTGTTGATGGTAGAGCCACGCCAACTGAAGCTGTTAACAATCTCGATCTCTTTATCATCTATCATGATGCTGCTAATTGGCCCAGTGGTGAGAATATTTGTTTTCTTGATTTTGAGCTTCAATCCATATTGAAGGCTGCAGTCCTTGACCTTCTTCTGCAGCAGGCACTTCAGGTCCTCCTCAATTTGAGCAAACAGGGTGTGTCATCTGCATAATGCAGATTGTTGATAAGTCTTCCTCCAATCCAGATGCCACATTTCTCCCAGCCTCCTTGATGATCTATTGTGCATATAGATTGAAGAGATATGGAGATAGGATACACCCCTCACATATACTCTTCCTATTTTGAACCATACAGTATTTTTTTTGCTCTGTTCTGACAACTGCCTCCTCTTCCAAGTATAGGTTTTGCATAAGCACAATCAAGTGTTCTGGGATTCACATTCTTTTCAGAGTCAGCCACAGTTTGTTGTGATCCACACGATTAAATGCCTTTGAGATAGGCTCTGGTACTCTGCTTTCAGCCAAGCTCCATTTAACATTAAATATAATATCTTTAGTACCATGGTCTCTTCTAAACCCAGCCTGCACTTCTGGTACTCTGTTGATGTGTTGTTGTAGTCATTTTTAAACAATTTTTGACAGAATCTGCCCTGGATGTCCTCACCAAGAAATCTGAAGGACAACCACCTGTTCAACTCACTGGAAGAGATCCGTATTTCTTCTCATTCCAAAGAAATGTGACCTGACAGAGTGCAGAAATTATCTTACAATAACATTAATATCACATGATCCTCAGGAGAAGTATGATTAGTCTCCTCCTGTGTGATTTACAGCCTCTGAAAACCTGCTGGAGGGTCATTCATAGGTTAGTTCCAACTCGACGGTCCACACTAACATAAAGGAAACAGGTTGTGTGGGTTTCCCAAATCCATCTCACTGAATATTATTTTTTTCCTTTTATTTAGATGTTGTACATTTTCTCCCCCATTCCCTCCCACTGCCCCATCCACTCTGCAAAGTACCACTTGTTCCAGATTGTTCTCCTACATATAAGGTCTAATCTTATATTCCTTTCAGATAGTTCTTCCCCTCATCTGTTCTAATGCAATGCTCATTATCTACCTACTCTTTACCCATTCCTCTGAAGGTTAATTTTGGAGGGATATTTGCACGTTAGATTGAAGGCAAGGGAAATATGCATGTGTGATTAGTACTATTAGGAAATAAAAATGTTGTTACCATAGAAAAGGAGATGTTATACAAACCAAGATGCATGTATAGCTGACCTTTAATATGAAGCATCGCTGGCCATGTGCTTATATCACTGTAGAACTTATCCTCATGACTGTACTATCTAGAAAGTCAGACAGTGGTCAGTCTTCTTAACTTTGCATAGGTATGGCATTTGAAATCTCTTTCAGACAACTCAAGACAGGAATTGTTAAGGTTGTTAGAAGGTTGTTAGGACCTGTATCTATCTGTATATATGTATTGAATTCCAGGAAACAATATAGTATGTGTTCCAGGGTCTTGTGATAACTTGTAGCTGGTTTTCTTGATCTTAACTGTTACCCACAGAGGAAAATACTTGGATAGAAAAAAAAAGGAAGTTACATTCAGCTCAACTTGTAAAGAGGAAAACATGTAAGTTTGTGATAGGAGCATATTTAGTAATATTCACCTGGGATCTTTCCGTGCTCTGATTGAACGTATTCACAGAAAAAGATTGTCTTGATATAGTTAATAGGTCTTATCTATTACTTTACCAAAAAGAGAGTACAAATCTAAACTACAAATTGCAGAACATAGAGGCAAACATCAACAAAGGACTTCAGTTTGATAAGCATACCGCTCAATTATCCTTCTAGACTAAGAGGTCATTTCTTCTTTATAAAATACTGGGTTTTTTTAAATATTACTATCAATCTATTAAAAAGGTTTTTTTTTAGAACTTCACTTCCTGTTGCTTTCTTGTCAGTTACAACAATATATTTCTTCTATCAATTCTCTTCTCTGTTGGGACTGCAAGAAGGCTTCTCTCTAAGTCCCTTACTTGGCTTCTATTTTGCTCAACAAGTATCACAGAGATGTTTCAGATCTGCCAATGAATGCCTAGAAACACCCAACTTTCTCAGTATGCTTCAGTCAGAAGGTGCTCAGGTCAAGTTCTGTAGGTTAGCAAACTTATCTTTTCTGAAAAGTGCCAAGAGAAACCCAACTCCACTAAGAAGTTTTTTGGCTTTGTCACCCTGTGGTTCAGGAGGTACATACTAAAATAGTCTTGTTGTGTTGTGTTGTCACCCTTTCTCTGTAACTACTTCTCATGATCTTTTATTTACTTGTCATTTTTCCTCTTCAAAGTTGCAGTGCACACACACTTCTCTCTTTCCCTTCTATGTCTCTCAATCTCTATCTTTAGTTTTCTGATTTTGCCTTCTGTTTCCTGAATCTAACAGGTTCTCAGCACTGGAATGCTATACCCAAAGGATACATTTCATGCCATCTAGTTGTTTTTGTTATTGTTGTTGTTATGTGCCGTCAAGTCGTTTGCGACTCCTAGCAACCCTATGTACAATAGCCCTAAAACGTGCTCTATCCTGGGCCAATCTCATTGCCTCTGACACACCCATCCCGATTACCCCAGTAACTGAATCAATCCACCTCATAGAGGGTCTTCCCCTCCTGCGCTGTCCCTCTACTCTACCCAGCATGATGTCCCTCTCTAAAGACCTGTCTCTCCATACAACATGTTCAAAGTATGTCAGACGAAGCCCCAGAATCCTTGCCTCCAAGGAGCAGATTGGTTTACTCCTCTCTATGGTGAATCTGTTTGTTTTCTTGGCAGTCCATAGTACATTCAATACTCTTCTCCAGCACCACAGCTCAGAGGCGTCAATTCTCCTTCTACCTTCCCTAGTCGTTGTCCAACTCTGATGCATAACAAGTGATTGCAAAATCCATGCCCTGTATCAGGCGCACCTTAGTCTCCAGAGAGACACTGCTGCTCTTGAGTACTTTAGAGAGGTCCCTAACAGCAGACTTTCCCATCTCAACACATTTTTTTTTATTTCCTGGCTGCTGGTGCCAAGAGTGTTGACCGTGGAGCCGAGCAAACTAAAGATGTGAATAATCTCAATCTCTTTGCCATCCATTCTGATGCTATCAATTGGTCCAGTGGTGAGAATCTTTGTCTCTTTGTCTTCTTGACATTGAGCCTCAGTCCATAT
>NW_006399806.1:12431834-12437836 GCF_000299155.1 Elephantulus edwardii | reverse complement strand
TTTTTGAGAAAGTGCCACACTGCCTTCCACAGTGCTTGCACCATTTTACACTCCCACCAACAGTGAATAAGGGTTCCAGTTTCTCCACAACCTTGCCAGAATTTTTTGCTTGCTGTTCTGTTAAATTTTGCAATTCTGACTGGGGTGAGATGATATTTCATAGTTGTTTTACAAATCACTGTCTTACTGTCTTTTTCAGAGTTTAAAAACAAAGGAAACTCATTACTGTTAAGTCATCCAACTCATGACAACCCTCCATCAGGTTGCCAAATTTATAGATCTTTATAGGAGGAGATACTTTTGATGGATTTGAAATACCAACATTACTATGACTCTAAGCCTCCTTTTAATAAAGCACAAGCTTTTTCTTTATTTTTTAAAAGTGGAATAGTTTTCTTTCACAGATCATTGTTTTGGTTATTTGAAAAGGCATTGGTTAACAAAATTATTTACATCCTTTCCTATTTTAATAAATTTTATAGTTTGACATTTTATATTTGGGTCTAGAAAAAATTGTGTGCCATTTTTTGTAATGATTAAACTACTTGCTAATATATTGTAGTTATTTTTATTGTTGCTTTAATGTAGATAATTAGTTGTTTGTACAGAATTCATTGAAAAGAAAAAACAAACAAAAATACCTGTTTTTTGTTCACTAAATTGCCTTTGTTCCTTTGTCAAAGCTGAATTAACTATATTTATATGCGTTTTTTTCCTGGGATTTCTACTTAACCACATTGATCTTTTGCCAATATCTCACTGTGGAGTTCTTTTATGTCTTGAATTTGTGTAATATAAATTCTCCAAATTTCTTCTTTATTTGTGAATGCACTTTATTAAGTCTTTGGCATGGGCTTTAGAATTAGTTTATTGATATCAGGAAATAGTTTATTAGTGATTTTTATTAGGATTACACTACATATAAAGATAAATTTTGGAAAATTTAAGATACTGAGTCATCATAATTATAAACCTGTAGTTGTGGTGTGTCATTGAGCCAGGACTGTCTCATAGCTGATTTCAGTCAGATTTTCAGAGACAGTTAATTCTTCTTCTGAGGAGCAGTTTGTGGAATTGAATCCCTGCCTTTGCAATGTAGCTCCTTCTTACTAGATGATACATGGGGGTGGGAGGGGCACAAAAGAACATTTATAATAATGCAATGTTTGATTTTAACCACTTCTTCATTGACTTCTCATCTTGTAAATTATGTTGATATTTTGTGACTTTTCTATCCGCATTGTATTTGGGGTTTTAAAAATATCTTTTAAAGGTACTTTCAAGTAATTGCTTGTGATTCTGGACACAATAGCTTTGTGTTTATCATATTGCAATTTAATAATTTTTTTGCTTTTATTATTTACTGAATTAAAACTTTAAATACATTTTAAGAGCAAAATTCTTGCATTGAAATGTAATATCAAAAAGCTACTTAAGAATATTTTTCCTGAAGCATGACTTTATTTCCTCTGTAGAAATATTGATCTTAATGAGAAAATAATTATATCTGTAAAATAATTAAAGAACAGTGTAAGTGGTGTAAGCAAATGGTAAGTATTTTAATTTAGTCAGTAGAGTAAAAAAGTAGCAAAATCAGAGTATTCCAGAATTGCTAATATGATTCTACCCCTTGGTGATTTTTATGTCTAGTTTGGTCGTGTACTCTTAGGAATATCTTTTATGTCGTACTATTTTTTTTTTGTGCAATAACTACTATATATCCAGCCAAATACTAATTACTGAATTAGAAATTTCCCCATCATTCCTTTTTTTTTTTGTTTGAGAGCAAATTGGGAACTCAAGTTGATTTGAAAATAGACTTGTTATATGATAATTAATTTTAAAAAGTGTTCAAGTTTGCTATGATTTGGGCATGTTGTCAAGGAGGGATTAGTTCTTGGGGAAAGACATCATGCTAGAGAAAAAGTGTCACATAAAGAAAGGAAGATCTTCAGCGAGACAGATTGCTATAGTGATTACAGTTATCTGGAGCATGTAAGGGATTGTAAGAACAACACAGAACAGGGAAAAGTTTAGATGTGATGTTCACAGAGTCACTATAACAACAGGTCAATGTTTCTGCTTTGTTATAGGCAGGGATTAAGTATTAAAAAACTAAATATTCCTGCCCAAAATGAGCAGAACTGTCAATTACATGAACTCCAGTGGCTTAGTATCATCAGTATGTCAGTAAGCACTGTTGCTGGGTTCCATCAAGTTATCTAGGTTTCATAACCACCCTCTAAATGATCTCTCTGAACTTTGTCATATCCTGAGCCCACTTCACCATCTCCGGCAAACCTGACCCTATTGCTCTAATTATTGTGTCAATCCATCTCATCCAATGCCTTTCTCCCTTGCACTTAACTTCTCCCTTTCTTCTCCAGTGAAGTTTTTCTCTAAGTACTGTTTCCTCCTGACAACATGCCTAAAGTGTGTGAAATGGAGTTTCAAAATCCTTGCCTCCAAGCAGCAATCTGTTTCCACCCTTTCTAGGACAGAGATGTTCATTCTTTTGGTAGACCATGGTCTGTTCGTTACTCTTCTCCAACACTACAACTCAAGGATATCAATTTTTCTTCTGTTATTCTTAGATCTCAGATGCAGAGCAAATGCTGGAAAAGACCTTGGCTTGTGTCAGGTGTATTTTAATGTTTAGACTGATATTGTTACTCCTTCGCATGCTGCAGAGATCCTTGACAGCATGATTTCCTAACATAGCTCATCCTTTTATGTTCTGACAACTGGTGTCCAAGACAATGATTGTGGATCTGAGCAAGATGAAATCATTAACAACTTCAATCGTTTCCCCATCTATCATTATGCTGTCTATTGGCCCAGTAGTGAAGATCCTTGTTTTTTTGATGTTGAGACTAAATCCATATTGAAGGCTGCAGTGGTTGACCTTCTGGAGCAAAAGCTCCAAGTTCTTCTCAGTTTTGGCGAGCAAGGTTGTATCATATGCCTAAACCAGGCTATTGGTATATCTTCCTCCAAGACTGATTCTACATACTTCTTCATAAAGTCCAGTCTCTGAACAATCCAGAATAATGTGTTCAGAATATATATTGAAAAGATATGGAGAAAGGATATATCTCTGACACATTTTTCTCTTGATTTTGAATCATACAGTGTTTCTTGCTCTGTTAGGACAACAGCTTCTTGACATAGATGTAAGTTTTGCATGAACACAATCAAGAATTCTGGGATTCCAATTCCTCTCAATGTTAGCCATAATTTAAATGTCCTTGCATGATCACTAGAACATAAATAGACATTCTTTTGGTATTCTCTGCTTTAGTTAAAATTAATTAAAAGTTAGCAATTACATCCCAGGGGCCATAGTCTCTTGTAAACCCAGTTTGCATTGCTCACAGTTCTCTGTCAATGTAGTGTTCTAGTAATTTTTCAATACTTTTCAGCATACTTTTGCTTTTATTTAGTATTAATGATATTCTTCATTAATTTCCACATTTTGCTGGATCACCATTTTTGTGAAAAGTAATGAAGATGGATCTCTTTAAATCGGTTAGCTGGGAAGCCAACTTCCAGATTTTTTGGCATAGTCTAGTTAACACATCTGTGAAATCTATTGTTCAAAATGTTTTTCTAGCCATTGACTTTGACTTTACAATGTTAGTGGGCAGGAATATGTGAATAGATTATGTTAGCCTATCCAAAAAAGATTGGCTAGTCTTACTAGTGCACAAGAGGATTGGATAGTCTCAACAATTCATAAGGGATTTACTAGTCTCCTCATCCCACAAGGAGATTGGCTAGTTTCAAGATTAAATAGAGATAATCCAGCAACAGGATTGGAGAAATCTCACCACCAGCAGAGAAACAAGAGTATAAAATGAGTCTTTTAGGACCAGAGATTATTGTGGCAGCCAGATGCCAGCCAGACTAGGGCCTAGCGGCAGTCATTGCAACCACAGGGAAGAATTAAAGATCTAGCATGAGATGGAAAGGATTCTGGGACTGCGACAACATTAGACTAGAGCTAAGAACCTTTTGCTCAAGTTTATTAGAAGACGGTACAGAGGAGGACCATAATTGGGATGACAGAGAACTTCAAGCTAAAGCCACAGGCTCAATCAAGGCTGAAGTGCTGGGGAACACATTTCCAAGGATATTCTGAAAATATTTTGCTTTTGACAAGAACTATCGCCTTTTGACTTCCCCAATATGTTTCTATGTGATTTGTGACTTTTTGCATTAGATTTTGAACTCAATAAAGCAAAAAGATTGGTATTGAGATGAGTAGACAGTGAAATGGATGTATTCGGGACATCTGACCTCATGGGAATTGGTTTTGGGTTGTTAATACTGTTGACTGGGACACTGTTTCTTTGTGAAGTTGGTAAAGGTCAGATATGGCTACACCCACATGGCCCTTGCTCTTTTTATACATCTAAGGGTAGATAATGTTGTTGAAATATGCCAATTGGTATATTTACTTTGCCAATTCCTTCAGAGAAGCTTTAACTTCTTCCAATATTACCATGGATTCTTGATAATAAACTACTTTTTTAAATAGTTCTCTGTCCTAGTGTATTTTAAATTGATAATTAAAGAAAGAATTGTCAGGAAAAAATAAAGTAGATTTATCTTGGCACAAGTTTTAATCTAGTAAGTACAGGTCAGTTTCTACTACATTGTATATGGAGAAGAGAATAAAATTGTCAAGGCTTACATTTAGATCCATAATCAAATGTCATGGAAGCAGTAGTCAAAAATCACAAATGGTACTGCAATGGGCTAAAGCACCCTTAAAGGCCTCTTTATAAAGGGCTAAAAAGCAAAGACTTTACTATGAGGTCTGAGGTGTACCTGACCCATGTAATGCTATTTTCAGTCACGTCTTATAACATAAATACCCCATGGACTTCCACCAGAGCAAACAGACATGTCTTGGATAAGGTGCAGCAAAAGTTCTCCCCGAAGGCAAGGATAGGCCTTCCTTTGAGATATACAGCATGATTGGAAAGCTGAGGGGATAGTGAAGGATAGTAAGACCCTTCTTTAGGTTTAATGACACAGTGACATCAGCAGTGGACTTGAGTGTGTCAAAGATTGTGAGGATAACACAGGATAGGACAGGGTTCAGCTCTGTTGTTCACAGGGTTGCTGTGAGTTGTATTCACCTCAATAGCATCTAACAACAATAACTTATAGTCTGAAAGTGGGACAATAAATAAGGAAGATGGAAGAAGAATCACTGTTTTTGCATTATGGTGTAGAATATTGACTATATCATGAAAGGCGAGAAAACAAACAATTCTCTCTGAGAAGTACCGTCAGAGTGCTCCTGACAAGTCTCATATAAATTGAGCAAGTAATTAAGAGGGCCGGTACCTGGATAATGATGAGGATATCATACTTTTTTCTTTAGGAAAAAAAAATAAATTCATATATAACATGGGAAAAACTTCACTGAGATGAACTTACACAATGGCTGCAATGATGAAGCCAAACATAGGGAATAGTGTAAGGATGGAATTGTTTTGCCTTGTTGTATGTAAGGTCTCTATGAGCCAGGGTCAACTCAGAGCAACTAAGACCAACAATATAATTTTAAGTAGAAATTGTCAGATAAAAAGGGGGAAATGTCCTCTAAGGAAAAGCACAGATTCTTCCCAAAGCATAGCAGTTTGGGGTATGTGATGAACTTAAGAGTTTCTAGCAATTAGAAAGGAAAATAGAGGGTAAAACAAAATAAATTAATATGCTAACCAAGAGGCAGTCATCAGAACAGAGCAAGGAAACACTGAATGGTTCAAAATTTGGAAGGGTGCACGCAGAACAGATTATGCGGGAGGCTGGACTCTATGAGGAGAAATGGTGGGGTCAAGATTGGTGGAAGATCTTTCAACAATCTGCGTTATGCGGATGACACAACCCTGCTTGCTGAAACTGAGGAGGACCTGAAGAGCTTTCTGCAGAGGGTCAAGGACTGCAGCCTCCAATATGGATTGAGGCTCAATGTCAAGAAGACAAAG
>NW_006399806.1:12431103-12431734 GCF_000299155.1 Elephantulus edwardii | reverse complement strand
GGGGCTTTATTTTTTGCTATTTCCCTCAAAGCAGCTTGAACTTCTGCCTTCATCACCATAGGCTCTGGCTCAAATGCTATTTCATTAAATTCTTGTTGTTATTACTATTATTAAATTCTCACTTTTCTTCTCTGGAATGTCTCGTTATGAGTTCCCATGGATGGCCAAATTGATCTATTCTAGAACATAAGAAATTCATTTGTATCGTCCCGCATAGTCATTTGGAAGGAGTTGCAAAAGCTCTTGCTAAAAATACATAAAGTAATTCATTGCATCAAAATGAATTCTTTATTTATTGTATGAAATCATATAACATTTACCCTTTTTGGACTAGCTCTTTTTCTTCCATGTCTCTCTCTGACTCTATAGCTCATGGCTTTGTATCACTGAATAATATTCCTTCATAGAAATGCAATAGAATAATATTTTTACTTTTTGAAGGAAATATTGAATACTTGCAATATTTCCCCGTTATAAACAAAGATACAACACATATTTATTTGAGTCCAGGTTTTTGTGTGGCTATACCTAGAAGAGGTCTATATTTATTCCCATCCCAAAGAAGGGCGACCCAACTGAGTGTGGAAACTACAGAGCAATATCATTGATTTCACATGCAAGCAAGATTCTA
>NW_006399806.1:12417275-12424783 GCF_000299155.1 Elephantulus edwardii | reverse complement strand
GTCCTTGGAGAGGGACATCATGCTTGGTAGGGTGGAGGGACAACACAGAAGGGGAAGGCACCCTATGAGGTGGATTGATTCAGTGATTGGGGTAATCGGGATGCCAGAGAGGGTGTGATTGGCACAGGACAGAACAGAGTTTAGGGATGTTGTACATAGGGTCGCTATGAATCACGAGCTACTCGACGGCATGTAGCAACAACAACATGCTAAAGAATTTCTAGGCAGTTTAATCATAAAAATGATAGATATGAAACAGCCCAGTGTACAAAACCTAGTTTAATAGAACTGTTAGTAGTACTAATGATTAGAAAATATATTTTTTTCTTTCTTTTTTTCTGTGTCAGTTGACTGTATAATCTTTGAAAAATATATAAATTGATGTAATTAATATATTGATTTGAGATCTCTGGTGTTTTAATTCAAATTCTAATTGCATTGTTAAAATATAAATAAGCCCAGGAACTAGACATAACTGATGGGATATTTTGGAATTTCACACACTTCACTTCTCTAACCACTTGATCTACCTCAACAAAGTACTTGGAAAATGGTTTGCTCTAGTTGGGGTTCACTAAAGGAGCCAAACCAGTGAAGGGTGTATTAATATGCATAGATAGAAAATCACTCCTAGGGAGTGACTCACACAATTTTAGAGGCTGACAAGTGCCAAGTCTGCAGGTTATGAAACAGGCAGAAGACCTCTGATTATTTTCATGGTTACAGGAGTTAGCAAATCAAAAATCTGCGTTCCTGACAATAGGTCAGGGCCTCTGCAGACTTAGATCCGATGAAGGAGTAATCAGTAAATCAGAGAAATGTAAAGCTCATATAGAGAATAAGCTTTGTTAGCACATTTGTTTACATAATGGAGATAGACCACTCCCTGAAGGAAAGTCTTTTGCAACTGATAGCTTACATCACATCACAGAGTGAAAGATGTTACATAGCACCTGCCAACTTGCTTAGAATCATAGCCTAGCCCAGGTGACACATAGAATAAACCATCAGATGATTTTCAACCCTTTTTACAGGCTAAAAAATGTTTCAATACTTCTTCAAACATGTATTTAACTCAGTCTCAAAATGGTACATTAGCATAGATGTCAGTAAATCACAGAATCCTGGTACTCCAGTGATATTATAAATTTTTGTCTTCATTTTGCCTGACAACACTGCTGAGTTTGAATCCATTTCACAGTATCTCTTTCAGAGACCATTTTCACAAAACTCAAAGCTTTCAAGTGCTGTTCAATTCTGTGCTTCTCAAATAATCCATGCATTAAGACTGCTCTGACTGAAAGTTATTTATTGTATTATTTTTCTTCACTGTAATACTAACTTTCATGGTCCTAGAGGTTATGATTAAGTGAAAATGGGTATTATGTAGCTACTGTTATATGTAATTTTGATAAATAGAAATAATCTATTTCAGGTGCCTAGCCCAGTGTGTGACTCTGTGGTACTCAGAAAATATTAGTGATTATTTACCCCTCAAATTCTTGAAGGTAGAAATCAAATTATATTTCTACAAAGTCTTCTCTATGTGTAGCATCACAAATCTCTGTAATTATGTATCAGGGAAGATTGTTTTTAAGTATCCTGTATTGATATGGGTTGATTCAATTGGCTTTTTATCACTCTTGGGACATAGAGAAGAAGCCACTTTAAGTTTCAGGAATGAAAACAAACAAACAAACTGACAAAACAAGTGAGGAAGTTGTTGAAATCATCTAACAATAGATAATGGTGATTTGACCAAGTTAGCATCTAAAATATAGGGTGGGGAAAGATGCATTTGTGATAGGTTTTTGTTTTAGGGTCCATGGAACTTAACCAATGACTTCAACTGTGTATAGCAAAGGCTAAAAGTAATCAAAGACAGATTCCACTGTATTTTTCTTACATTTCAATTAGGTTGCAGTGCTGCATATAGGTTTTATGTACCAAACTTTTAGGAAATAGCCCAAATGGAGATGTGCTTTCCTTTCTCTCTCTCTTTTTTTTTTTAACCTTAAAATACAGGAGCCTTTTAGAATACTTAAATAGAAGACACATACTAAGAATTGCAGTAAAAAGAATTAAAAGATACCTCATACTTAATGAGCCACCACACAAGGACGATAGACTGCTTTTGATCATGTCAAAAGTAAATAAGTGCCTAAATGAAATATGAACATGTATATTTTGTATTTATAAAAACCTAATCTATTGTCAGCTAATGTAATTACACAACACCCATTTTCTTATTCTGTAAATATTTATTGTCTGTCCGTTACTGTAGTAATTTGTGAATGAGCAGTAAATACAAAAGAAAAATTCTTTTTAGGTTCTGAAACTAAAGCATCTATATCAAAACCGAATCCATTGTAATAATTTGGTTCCCGCCCTCAAAGTTTTGTTATTGTTGTTAGGTGATGTGAGTTGATCACAACACATAGAGACCCTATGAACAAAAGATTTGATCTCTGTTCTATCTAGCGCCATCCTCACACCTCCTGACACATAAGAGCCCATTGCAGCAGACACTGCATCACCTCACCTACTTAAGGGGTCTTCTACTCTTTTGCCAATTTTTCCACCCGTCTTAATATTATGTTCTTCTCCAGGGAATAGCACCTCTTAGCAACATGTCCAAAGTATGTGAGGCAAAGCCTCATCATTCTTGCCTCCAAAGAGCACTCCAGCTGCACCCTCTCCAAGACATATCTTGGTCATCCATAGGATATTCAGTGCTCTTCTCCAATGTCACAGCTTAAAGGCATCTGTTCTTTTTCTATCATCCTTATTCATTGTCCAGATCTCAGGTAACTGTCTTACGAGTCCTGATACATGCATAAATTAACAAATTAATAAATAATATGTTTTATTGTTGTTGTTGTGACAAGTATAAGTTATAGCAACCCTATGAACAACAGATATGAACACTATCCTATCCTGCACCACCCTTACTTTCTCTGTCATATGTAAGTCTATTGCTACAGACACTGTGTCAATCCATTTCTTTGAGGGTACACCCAGAATACACCTTAGAAGTAAGGAAGGTGAGGGTGATCTCACATACTTTGGGCATGTTGGAGGGTTTATTCCTTTGAAGGAGACACGCCTAATAGGGTTGGATTTTTAATTTTTTTCTAATTATTACTAATATTAATGAAAATTTACAGAGACTTTGGATTTCTATTCATTCACTGTTTCACTTTTCTCCCTGCCCAGCCCTCCCCCCAGATTGCTCTTGTCTTTGAAAAGCGGAAGAAAAATTCTTTCATTGTTACACAATCCCTCCCCAAAGTCCACTTCACCATGCAGCCTTTGTTCTGGACTTCTGTCATGACAATAATACCTAATCACATATCCCTTTTAAACAGTTCTCTCTGTCTAATCGGGTTGTTATGAGTTGGAATGGAATTTACAACAATGGTATCGTTTTTGCAATACAAAAATAAAGGATTATGATTTCACGGACTTATTTCATTTATCCTTCACTTTGACTCTGCTGTCCCCTGAAATAGATCTCTATTCTGTTTTTTCTATCTTAGCCAATATAAATTTTATCATACAAAGAGCTCAGGCCAAGAACTCTGGATTCATTTGGAATTCTAGAGAAATAAAAGCTCAGGGAAACTTGTTAGCATATGGATATTTATGTAAGTTGTTCCTGATACATAATTGCATCCATGCTGTTTGTCTCAGTTTTGCTTTTTCAGCCTTTGTTGCAGTTATGAAAGATACTGTAATAATCTCCCTATAAAATATTCTGTATGTCTAAGCTGTTTCCCATTAGACTTCTGTCTTTAGAAGACTTGTTACTGAAGTCTTTACAGTTATATACAGTTTACTTTACTAAAATTTATTAATTTGAAAATAGATGTACTTAAAAATAATGATTAGACTTACAACCAGGAGAAGATAAAATAAATTAATGGGATCTTGTAAGAATCAAATCCCTATGCACTTCCAAAAACTTCTCCAACAGTGTAAATAGGGATGCCACAGACTGGGAAGAAGTATTTGGTAATGACATATCAGATAAGGAACTTATATCCAGAATTTATAAAATACGTGAGCACAACAGCAAGATAAAGATAAATAATCCAATAGAAAAATTAGCACAGGATAGGAACAGACACTTCACCAAAGAAGACATTCGGATAACTTAACAAGCAAGCACACGAAGGAATGTTCAAAATCCCTAGCTCTAAGAGACATGCAAATTAAAACAAATATGAGATATCATCTCACCCCAGTCAGAACGGCAAGCAACAAGTGCTGCTGAGGTTGTGGAGAAACTGGAACCCTTATTCACTGTTGGTGGAAGTGTAAAATGGTACAACCACTATGGAAGGCCATATGGCACTTTCTCAAAAAGTTGCAAATAGAGATACCATTTGACCCAGTAATTCCACTACTGGGAATATACCCCAAAGAGACCATAACTGACATCCAAGCAGATATATGCACACCCATGTTTATTGCTGCTTTGTTCACAATAACAAGGAGCTGGAAACAACCTAAGTGCCCATCAACAAACGAATGGCTAGAGAAGCTATGGTATATTCACACAATAGAATATCATTCTGCATTGAAAAACAAGGAACTAATGCAATATTATTCAAAATGGGTGATCCTGGAAGACATTATGCTGAGTGAAGTATCTCAGTCACAAAAGGACAAATATTGCATGGTGCCACTGTTGTAAAACAGGACTGACATCAGGGTTTAGGGGAGACTGAAAAAGATGGGTTCAATAATGTATACTGAATTGAAACAGATAATGGAGAAAACTGTTTAAAAGGCATATGAGACTTGGTATTTTTGTCATGACAGGTGTCCAGAACAAAGGCTACAAAGTAGAGTGGACCTAAAGGAGGGTTTGTAAAACAATGAAATAACTTTTATTTTACTTTTCCAAGAGGTTAGTATACTAGGGGGGAAGGCTGGGAGGAGAGACAGGTGCAAAAATGAATGAATAGAAATCCAAAGTCTCTTTAAGTTTTCATTGAAATGAATAATAAATTTTAAAAAGTGATTAGTAGTACTTATCAAGAGCTTACTACACATCAATGAAATTCAAATATTAAGTTGAAATTTTCTTTTTCCTTTAATTGAATGAATTAGTGACATATACTTTTCTCTTTAGGAATAAACTGGAACTTCCATCTACACTGTTGACTATTTGATGATATAAATATGGCATCAACAAAGTAGTGTGTAATGAGCAACATGATTACAATTTTTGAATTACAAATTGAGACTGTTTATTGCATTATATTCTTTGTATGGACTCTGCTCCATAAGAGAAAAATATCACAATTTAAACAATTTCATCTTTGTACAAAATTAGCAATTCATTCATATATCACTTTATATCTTTCAAGTAATTTTAATTGGGTTTTAAAATCATCTAATGGATTTCTTATTTATTAAACAACAGAGAAATAATTAGAAGAAACTGCCAAATTTCCATACATTATCTCAGAGACACATGTAACAGACAAAAAAAAAATTGGTCACTAAACCTCTATTGCATTGCTTCCTACGGAATACCTATGATCATTGGGAGTCTTCTTTAAATTTTAGATAAAATCATTTTATGTATAATATTAGTTATCTGAATTCTATTTTTTGTCTCATGAGTGACTCTACTGTATGACTCTATCAGATACTGTATCTACTATATCAGAGATTGAGGACAGCATAAGATAGGGCAAGGTTCAGGTTGACTGCTCATAGGATCACTATGAGTCATATTTGACTCAGTGGGACCTAATGACAACAACATTATAGGGTTTACTACTAGTCTCTGGTCTTTATGAGGGGAACAGAGAACCAATTCTTTTCTTCTATGTAGCTGCTGGTAGGTTTGAATCTTCAACTTTGTAACTAATACTTTAATTCTTAAACAATATACCACTCACTCATTGCCACTGATTGGAACCAAGTCAGCTGACCCTCCCATGGGCTTTTTTAGGTTGTAAATCACAGGAGAGATTGCCCATCTTATTTCATGGGAGTTTCTGGTAGTTTCCAACTATTAGAGAGGGCTCCTTTATATTAGTAGCTTAATCTCCCAAGAACTATGCCATCAAAGCTCTGTATTGCACCACTAGGGTGAGCTTTAAGTTGGAATAAAATTAAGTGTTACATTTTGAATTAAAAATCAAAGTGACTAAGAATTGCTTATTTATATACATTGTAATCAGACATTGGTAAAAACATAAATTCCAAACATTGTAAGAATCAAACATCTTTTATTTATTAAATTTATGGGCATGATTCTGATTATAATTATAATTCAAATCCATAGTATAAAGATTTTATCACAAATACACTTCTGAGATGAATGTCAACAGTTTAAAATAAATTTTAATTTCAAACTCTTTGCCACAAATTGTTTCTGACTCATAGACACCCCTCAACAGAGACAGAGACAGGCTTTTTTGGTAAGCAGAACAAAATCCTACCAATAATGCCGTCAGAGAGCTCATAAATTCTATCTGGTTTAGTCTTGTTGTTCAATTGATTTAAGCATTATTTGATTTAAAACAAACACAAGGATCTTCAATGACAAGCTCTCTGATTCATGGCAAACTCATGTTTGTTGAGCACATGCCTGTGTGCTGCTTGGGTTTTTCAAAGCTGTAACTTTTGGTAAGCAGATTCCCAGACTTTTCTTCCAAAACATATCTGAGTGTGTTTCAACCCCCGACCTTTATATTTGCGTTCAAACTCTTAGTCATTATATCTATTTCTATCATCTCTATCTCTATCTCTATCTCTATCTCTATCTCTATCTCTGTCTCTGTCTCTATCTCTATCATCTCTATCTTTCCTCACTGGTATAGTTCTTAACAATTTGTGCTGCTAACACAAAGGTGTCACCCCTCTGATAATTTGAATGTGTAAGTACCCACCAGAGGGAGAAAGATGGACAACATCCTCTCAGGCAATTTACAGCCTCCAAAAACTTGATTGAGAGTCAGCTATGAGTGAATTCTGACTGGACAGTAATCAATTTTTTTTAAAGACTTTGTTACTTTATTGTTAGTTTATTTTTATTACTTTGTCATTTTTAAAAATGTAGATAAAAACCATATAAGATTCCTACCATGTGCTTCCGTGACACTGGTTAATTTATTTGACTTGTGACAGCATTCACACCCTTTTTGTGTCTGTTCCTCGTCATTACTCTCACTCTTCATTTAAATTTTTTATCTGCTTTTTTAAGTGGCTTTGCATTTTGATCTATATAGATAATTCTTAAAAGAGCAAAATGCTTAAGGCAAGCACCATTAATAATTACTCTAACTACCTTTTTTAAGTCTCCCATTTGCTACTCCCAACTGCTTTTGGCTCCGCCTTGGGGCTTCGTACCTGCAGGCGTGTCAGAAGCTATTGCTGGAGCGGCCTCTGTGTTGCCTGCCCTCAAGTTGTGCCATCATGGCTTCCAAGCTCCCCGTTCTGCTGGCGACGGACCTCATGCACTTACTGCAGAGGGTCAAGGACTG
>NW_006399806.1:12414227-12416665 GCF_000299155.1 Elephantulus edwardii | reverse complement strand
ATAGGGATGGGTGTGTCAGAGGCAATGCGATTGGCACAGGCTAGAGCAGAGTTTAGGGCTGTTGTACATAGGGTCACTATGAGTCGCAAACGACTCGACGGCACATAACAACAACAACAACAACAACAACAACAACAACTACCTTTTGGTTTTAAGAAAATTGTGGTAGCTATTTTAAGTTTATCTCAGAACAATAGTTTGAGAGATTCTTTCCAGAGTCTGTTATAATTTGAATACTGTTCTGCATTTTCTTCTTTTTTATCAACATTGTTTTACAGAATATTAGAGAAAAAATAGTTTAGTAAAGGAGAACAAAGTGCCTTCAATAAGTGGTATTGGGAAATTTTCATTTCCATTTTCAGATGCAAAAGGAGCAAGGACCACATGGAACCACCATATCTGGCCTTTGCCAACTCCAGAAAGAGAAAACTGTCCCCATCAACAACTTCAGTACCTCAAAACATATCCCCAGGAGATTAAGCATGTGTCCCATGCTCCTGCACCTCTTTCCACTAATTTCTACTTGATGGTACATAACAGGAAACTACCTCAAAGTTGACCCTCCAGCAGCTCTTCATAGGCAAGATCTCATAGGAAGAAACTGTTTATTTTTCTTCCACAAAGCATATCATAAATTGGAACCACTGAGTTTTCAGAGACAGTAAATCACATGAGAGGAAATTGTCCATCCTTTTCCCTTAGAGCAGCTAGTAGATTTGAACTGAGTGCCTTTGGGATTACACTGCAGTTTCTTACCAATAGACCAACTAAGTTCTCTCTCTCCCTCTCTCTCTCTCCTCTCGCTCTCCATATATATATCATATCTATGTCTATATCTGTCTATCATCTATATATATCTATATACTTGATTATGTGATTGCATTCCACCCTATTGTACCCGTGGACTGTTGAGTCAGAACTAACTCATAGCTGACCTTTCCAAATGGTTTTCAGAGACAGTTCGTTGCACAGAAGGAGATTTCCCAAATTTTTCCTGAGGAGTAGCTAGTAGATTTGAACTATACACCTTTTGGTTGGCATTGCAACTCTTTACCACTTTGCCATCATAGCCACAATAAAGCTCCATCAAAAATACCTTCAAATGAACACCACAAACACAAATTGTGAGTTTACACATGGACCTCACCAGATGGACTACACAGATATCAGACCAACTACATTTGGGTAAAGAACCATTGGAGAAGCTCTATATCGGCAACAAAAACCAGGCCAGGTATAGACTACTCATGTGTAAGTTCAAATTGAGGTGAAAGAAAATCAAAACAAAGCCCACAAGAATAAAAAATATTATTTTGTTTCTATCACCCTTTAATTTAAAAATCATCTTAAAAATAAGTTTCAAGCATTGAACACCAATGATCAAAGACCGGATGAGGTTTGGGGTGATAACATCAAGGATACCATCCATAACGAAAGCAAAGGTCACTACAAATAAAAAAGATGAAGAAAAATAGAAAAGAAAAGTTGATGTCAGAAGAGACTCCAAATTGCACTAGTCAAGGAGCCAAAACAAAGGGAAGAGATATGGAAGTAATAGAGTTGAACAATACATTTCAAAGGGCAGCTTGAAAATACAAAGCAAACTAGTATGAGTGAATATGTAGAAAGCTTGAATTGGAGAATAAAAAGGGAAGAACTTTCTAAGCTTTCTCAAGTTGAAATAACTGATCTAGGAAGCCTCAAATGAGGGAGGGAATAAATAGAATCCCTATACCATAAATAATCGGCCAACCCTGAAATATTTCACGAAGTACAAAATGGTCAAGTACCAATGGTAATGAAGGAAAAAGTTCAAGCTGCACTGAAATCATTGAAAAAAATAAGGGCCCAGGGGTCGATGGAATACCAATTGATATGTTTCAAGTTATAGATGTAGCCTTCGGTGTTCTCACCAGTCTATGTCAGAAAATTTCTAGGATAGCTACCTTGCCGCCTGATTGGTAGGGATCTATATTAGTCCCCATTCCCAAGAAAAATCCAACAGAATGTGGGAATAACTGGATATCATTAATATCACATCCAAGGAAAACACTGTTGAAGATCATTAGTATACAACTAGAAGAGTACATGGACAGAGACTTGCCAGAAGTTCAAACTGACAGATATATTGTAGCTGAAAGCAAAGTATACCAGAAAAATGTCCATTTGTGCTTTATTGACTATACCAAGACATTTTACTATGTGGATAATAACAAATTATGGAAAATACTGAGAAGTGTGGGGATTCTAGATCACTTAACATACTCATAAGAAACATTTAGATCAAGAAGAGGTTGTGCAAACTGAGCTGGAGAATACTACATGGTTTAAAATTGAGAAATGTCTGTTTAAGGGTTGTATAATTTCTCCATACCTGTTCATTCTGTATGTTGTTGTTGTGTTGTTATGTGCCGTCGAGTCGTTTCCGACTCATAGCG
>NW_006399806.1:12410678-12412931 GCF_000299155.1 Elephantulus edwardii | reverse complement strand
AGTTGGCCAAGTGGTTGTTCTCCAGATTTCTTGGCACAACTTGGTGAGCACATCCAGGGCAACATCTGTTATCTGAAATACTTCAATTGGTATACTATCTATTCCTGGGGCCTTATTTTTTGCTATTTCCTTCAAAGCAGCTTGAACTTCTTCCTTCATCACCATAGGCTCTTGCTCATGTGTTATTTCTCTAAATTCCTACTGAACAAATTATTTGAGAAGCTGGACTCTTGAGGAAGAATGGGGCATCAGAATTGGTGGAAGACTCATAAATAATCTTTGGTATGTGGATGACATAACCTTACTTGCTGAAAGTGAGGAAGACTTGAAACACTTGCAGAAGGTTAAACACTGCAGCCTTCAATATAGATTGCATCTCAATGTTAATAAAACAAAAATCCTCACCACTGGACTGATAGATAACATTATGATAAAACAGAAAATAACAAAAAAACTGTCAGTGACTTTGTATTGCTTTGATCCACAATCAGTTCACTTGGTACCTGACATTAGGAAATCAGGAGATATTTTGAACTGGGAAAGTCAGGGATCTCTCCTAAGTATTGAGTATCAGTGATGGTATTTTGAGGGCTAAGGCTCACCTGATTCAAGCCATGGTATTTTCAATCACTTGCTGTAATGCTGAGAGCTGAACAATGATTAAGGATGAAAAGAAGAATTGATACTTTTAAGCTGTGATGTTGGAGAAGTGTACTGAATATTCTATGTTTTGTCAAATGAACAGATATGCCTTCAAGAAGGTGAAACCAGAGTGCTCCTTGGAGGCAAGGATGGTACAGCTTTATCTCACATACTTTGGGCATGTTGGTAGGAAAGGCTGTCCCTTGGAGGAAAGTACATCATGCTTGTAAAGGTGGAGAGTTGAAAGAGGACAGGAAGACCCTTGATCAGGTGAATTGGCACAGTGACTGTAGCAATGGACTTAGGTGTGTCAGAAATTGGCACTAGATAGGACAGGGTTCAAAGCTGTTGTTTGCAGTGTTGCTATGAAGTGCACTCTACTTGATAGAACTTAACAACAACAATAACGTATACTAATTAGTGAACTCTAATGGGGAACTTGGCTATCATTTTAACAAAGGACCATGTGGCAAAATCAGGATTGGGAGGAATAGACGATTACAGGCCTAGAGGATAGAATAAGAAATAATTTCATTTCAAGGGAGATAAAATTGACTTCTACTCTAGGCATTTTTAAAATAGGGGGGACACCCACTTCCTAAACAACATGCCTCTGGAAACCCTATGAACTTTCATAAATGACGATACTTATAGAAATGCTCCAGGCCTTTTAGTCATAGGGTCAGTATGAGTTGTGCTTGATTCAATGGCAATCAACAACAACAATTGCCTAAGAAATTGCACTGCAATCTCAAAGTCATGTGGTTTGAACCCACCAGTTGCTCTGTGCGAGAAGGATGAGCAAAATTTCTGGAGTGTCAACAATAAGTCAGTCCCAACTCAATAGCATATAACAGTAATATATGATTCAATGACAATAAGACAAGTAAATCAATCATAATATGACCAAGATTGGAATCAGTCTTTATCAAGGAGCTCATTAAAATTGCCAGTAGACACATCAAGATGCAAATCAAATCAGAGTGAGAAACCATTCTACTCCTTCTAGAATGCTCAGGATGAAACAGAAAACATTAGATATTGGCAAGGAAGGGGGAAACCAGAATTCTTGTCCAAAGCTAGTGGAAATAGAGAATGGTTCCACTGTGATGAAAACAGTGTGGTGGTTCTTCAGAAGAGTAAACATATGCATAACAAAATCCAGAAGTTCTATTTATGGGTATGTACCCAGAAACATGGGCAGAGGCTCAGAGAATTATTCTCTGAAATGCTGTTCACAACATTCAAAAATGGAAGCTACCAAAATTCATATACATGGAGACACAAAATTTGTACATTTGGGGTTTTTTTATTATTATTAATTTTAATAGACATTTACAGAGGTTTTGGATTTCCATTCATTCATTGCCGCACTTTTCTCCCTGCCAACACAAAGGGACAAATACTGCATGGTGCCACTGTTGTAGAATGGGTCTGTCATCAGGGTTGGAGTATGACAGAAAAAACTGGATAAAGCATGTATATTGTATTGAAACAGATGAGGGAAAGAACAGATTAGAGGTGATATATGATTATTATGGTTAGCACAGGAATCCAGAATTAAGGTTGCATAGAGATGTGGGAATTGTGTACATTTGTTTTTTAAGCACT
>NW_006399806.1:12409055-12409908 GCF_000299155.1 Elephantulus edwardii | reverse complement strand
GCACATAATAACAATAACTCAATTATTAGCTGAAAGTTTAATAATGGTTCATATTTATTCAAAGGTAACTCAGAAGATAGGACTTCCTTTGAAAACTGTG
Organism: Elephantulus edwardii; assembly: GCF_000299155.1. Classification (NCBI taxonomy): domain Eukaryota; kingdom Metazoa; phylum Chordata; class Mammalia; order Macroscelidea; family Macroscelididae; genus Elephantulus; species Elephantulus edwardii. The sequence continues at coordinate 12,409,808 of NW_006399806.1, read as the reverse complement.
AAACAGCTCTGTTGTCATTTACAGTAGAATCAGAACTGACCCACAGCTAGTGGGTTTTGAGAGGCAGTTAATTGCACGGGAGGAGAGTGTTCACCGTTCTGCAGAACAGCTGTGGTTCTGCAAACCACATGCCTTCAGGATTGCAGCAGCTCTACTCTTAATAAATGCAGTGGCCATGAGTCTACATTCACTCAACAACAAACAACTACAATAGACAATTCTCACCTATTATTAAGAATCTCCACTCGCGTTTAGGTCTTCCAACTAATGTTTCTTCTGACTGATGTGAGTATGCTCAACAAATCTGTGTATCAGTATTTGTTGTTTCCTATTGATGAGTAGTTCTGATGACAGTTATTCATGTTTTAAAATTAATGTTTGTATCATTTATGTATGCTTCATGCATGTACATTGTCATTGTGTCTTATATTATCTTTCACTTACATTATATTTAATTGATGTATATTGTGGAGGTTTTCCCCCTTACAATCATCATACTAATAACTACATTTCTGTAAGTGTGTAAGTCAGCTACTTTGTTTCTCATGCCCCAATATTCCCTTTAATATTGGCTAATTTCTTATTTGCCCATCCCCATCTAACCAGTACTCTGAGGGAATAAGCATGTCTCTTTTGCTTAAGAATCCTCTGTTCAACTGGGAAACTCTAAGCAGATACATCTACAAGCAAAGTACAGTTCAGAGCAAGCCATTGAGTTGTCACAATTAAGCCTAGCTCACAACATGGATCATC
>NW_006399806.1:12394466-12408955 GCF_000299155.1 Elephantulus edwardii | reverse complement strand
AGCAGATACATCTACAAGCAAAGTACAGTTCAGAGCAAGCCATTGAGTTGTCACAATTAAGCCTAGCTCACAACATGGATCATCTTTTCTGGACTTTGTTATGTTCTGGTCAATTCATCCCCAGCCATCCCAGGATAGGATCAAATGGGTATCAGCTGCTAGCTCAGGAGTTCACACTTCTCCCTGCCTCCCAGAACTGTTGGTCTCCTCACTCAGCCTTAGTCCCCACATGGGGCCACGTTAACAATCCAAGGATCCTTACTACTTCCTGTTCCTCAAGCCGACAACTCTTCCCTGTTTATCCACACGTCTATATTTGTGAGGTGGCCGTGCTAAAGGATTTCTTCTAAGCCTGCTTCTCTGTTGTTATATTTCACCCACTTCCTCTCCTGAGGATCCAGGTGATCGCTGTGAGTGAGCATACTCCCACCTCAATCAACACTTGGAAGTGGGCTCTGATGAGCATCAATTTACCCTGCCTCAGGAGCCAGTCCTTCTTTTTTCTTTCTTTCTTTTTTCTTTCCTTTCCTACTTGTCCTATCTTTGAATGTGAATCCCTGCAAACAGAAGTCCAAAGTAGATCCACAAATTCGTTTAAATACAAATCTCCTGTGCATACTGGGTGGGACTCATTGTTTCCAGGTGCCCAAGCTCTAGCCTCCACTACTAGATTCTATTTTTAACAAGCTTATCGCCATGGCAGATTTTCCTTTTTAGTGTTTTCAATGAAGTGCTGGCTAACAGCAATTTCTAAATCTACACATCGCATGTTCATTTATGTTGTACTTTCTTTTCCATCACTCTCAACATTTTAAAAATTTATTTGCTTATAAACATCCATACGTACTGCACTTTATCCATGTAAAATTTGCCCCACATGATCCCTTGTACACACTTTACTTTATACAATTAACTACCACCGAGTTCTGGGAGGCTAGTGATAAGAATCTGCACTGCAATCCAAAATGGGCATCGTTCAAATCTGTCAACTGCACCATGGGAGAAGGATGGTCAGTCTCCTCCAGTGCAATTACTGCCTCTGAATACCCACTGGAGGGTCAGCTATGGGTTGGTTCTGACTTGAACGAACGCAAAAACAACAACAAAAAATTATGTCTCTTATCCTATTATCCCTGTTGCCCCAAGATCCCACTGAACCTCCTCATATTATCTTCTCCCTACTCACCAAACTCTCTACCATCCTAATGATCATCTCTCCTCCATCCTTTTCTGTCTCTCCCCCTTTTTATTTTTATACAATAATTTGTTTACACTGTGTTTCATTCATATACATTGTGTTTTGCATAATCTTTCATTTACACTGTGTTTCAAATTAAAATTCATATACATTGTATTTTATATGAAAAATTGCACTGATCTGTTATTACATCATCACTTCAAGTCCCCTTTAAATCTTTCCTATTCCTTGACTCCTCTCCCCCTAATCTGCCCACTAAACTCTACTATCCTAAACCAGTTATATAAATTCTAAATCAATGGTTTCCTACAGTAAAGTATAAAAGTGTAAAGGTTGCTCATAGATATTTTTTATATTGAGTTTTAACAATAATACCTTATTTTTAAATTTCATTTCATAATATATACTTCCTATTAACCTGGAGAGAGGCTGAAAGGCACCCAACCGTCAAGGACTCTCCTTCATAGGGTCGCTATGAGTCGCCTCCGACTTGACTGCACTTAACAACAACAACAACAATATATACTTAGGGAGTTTTGGTGGCAGAGTGATAAAAAGTTGAAGCCACACTGTTCAAATCCACCAGCTGCTCCATGGGAGAAGGATCTGCAATCTCTTCACCTGCTATTAACTTCCTCTGAAAATCCCCAAGAAGGTCATCTACGGGTTAATTCTGACTCAACAGTACAGAACAACAAAATGTGCTTAAAATATCCAAAGTGGATTGAATTGGATTTGTTTTTTATACAGTTAAGAAAACTTTGTGAGAATAAGGCTCTTTAAAAAAAATGAGATAATATCAGAAAAAAAGTATCCTTAGTGCTTGAAAAGAATCTAATAATAATTTTCCAAAGCACATATTGATAATGTTTGTCATTAAGGAAATATTTTTTAGAAAGCCTTAAAACCATCCAACAAATTAAGTAATAATAATAATGTTGATTATCTTAAAGATTAGGCATAGGTTTTCTAATGTAGTTTAAAATAAAGTCAGCACCTATTACAAAGGTTTGTTGTTGTTGTTAAGTGCATCAAGTGGAGTACAACTCATAGTGAGCCTATGAACAAAAGATGTGAACCCTGTTCTATCTTGTGCCATCTTCACACTTCCTGACACACAAGAGTCTATTGTGGCAGTTACTGTGTCAATCCACCTAATTGAAGGTCTTCCTCTCCTTCACTGACCCTTCACCCTTCCCAGCATCATGGCCTTCTCCAGAGCCCTTCCTAGCAACATGGCCAGAGTGTGTGAAGTGAAGATTCATTATTTATACCTCAAAAGAACACTCTTCCTGCATCCTCTTCAAAACATATCTGTTCATACTCATGGTTGTTCAGTGCTCCTCAGCAACACCAAAGCTCAAAGGTGTCAATTCTTTTGCTATTATCCTTATTAATTGTCCAGCTCTCAGATGCATAGCAAGTAATTGGAGAGAGCATGGCTTGAATCAGATGCACCTTAGTCCTCGAAATGGCATCATTACTCCTCAATAATTTGGAGAGGTTCCGAACTGCAGATTTTCCTAAAGAAAATCTAAAAGCAATACATCTCTTTATTTCTTGACTGCTGGTACTAACGATGTTAATTGTGGTTCAAGCAAGATGAAGTTGTTGACAGCTTTGCATTACATAGACTTTATTAGACCTTAAAAATGAACTTCATATGAATTCTTGTTAAATATCTATATGAAAGATTTTTGAGTACCAGATGTGTCATTAAATAAGTATATTATCAAATTAAAGAGAATGCTAATATCTCAATCCTGAAAACTCCTTGGGATATACTTGTATATAAAGATTTAATTGAACATAGTTAAAAAATAAAAGTAGTGTTTGATTTGTTCATTTTTGTGCTTATATAGATTATTCCAAATGCTATTCCAATTATATGTGCATGCTCATAATGACAAAAAAGTATAACCCTCTCCCATTTCACATGTTCTGGACCTCTGCCTTCACTTCATTTGTATTTTTAACTTTAACAATGTCAGCATGCCTAAAAGACATTCTTCACTTTGATGCTTTTTTGTAGATGAAAACACATGTGGTATATAATTCCATTCCTTGGACATGCTTTGTGCTATCTTTTAAAATAGAAATTTTATTAATATTAAAATGATTGTGAGAATTTTCTGATGGTATAATAGTGTAAAGCCCTCCAAAGCTAAAAGAAAAGGTTGAGGTACCTGTCCACTCAGGGGTAGGTCAGTAAATATGCCTGGAGATCAGCTTTTAGAGAGTCAGTCATTGAAATGCTATGAAGCACAGTCCTCCTCACACAGTTGGTGTAGCCATATCACGCTCCCTATAAATACGACATTCCAAAATATAAATTTATCCAAACATTCTTTATTCCAAATATATTCAGCTTGAGGTTCTGCAAAACATCTGACAAATGCTAATTGTTCTGAAGAGGAGCCCTTAGTGGCTTAAAGGTCAGTAATTGTGCTGCTAATGAAAAGGCAAGTGATTTGAATCTACCAGTTGTTCCACGGGAGAAAGATGGTCAATTATCTGCCATGAAATTTCCAGCACCCGAAAATCTACTGGAGGGTCTGTTCTGAGTCATTTCAAAATTGATGACACACACTGACAACATCGGTTCTGAATATATTTTTGTTGAATTAAACTGATGTCAAACAGAGGTTGTCCCAATATGTCTCTACAAGCCATGTGACATTAATTAAAATGGTTATCGTTCTATTTTCTGTGGTAAAGTTAGTAATTCATATTTCCCAATTCTCTATTTTGCAATGTAATAAATCTGAAAATAATTATCAAATGTAACTCATTATCATCTTATTTTTTCTGACTTATAATGACCATCCTTCAGTTTTCTCAGGGGCAAATATATAATGAGAGGAAAGTGCTTATCTTTCAACCTTAGAGCTACTGGTGTATTCAAACCAATAGTGATACCCAGCCTTTTGCTTAGCAACTCAAAGCTCTACAGACTATGCTACCAAAGGTTCTTTATCACATATACTAGTAGAAGGAGGAATAAAAATTGTTTATTAGATATTCATTCTCTCTTATTTGAAGGTGTTCCTGAAGGTAATAATATCCATATGTGTGTCTGCGATACTAAGCTTATACGAGATAGCATCATTTTATAAATTGAATATATTCATGTTAGTAACAATAGCAAGAAGTTTTAGCTTTGAAAGAACTGCTTTTGTTCAGTGATTGAAAAGGAATGCTCATGATTCAGTGATTAGGTGCTTGACTGCTAGCTGAAACATTCCCAAACAGCGACTCCAACAGAGAAAGAGAGGTCAATCGGCTTCTCTAAAGATGCACAGGTTTGGAAACCCTATGGGCACAATAATCTGTCCAGCAAGGTCACTTTGAGATAGTACTGACTCAGTAAAAACAATGTTAGTGATATAAACCCATGCACTCCTCAACAACGAATTGATTGCCATATGCTGACCAAGAAAACAAACAATATAATTTCTTACCAGGGTGAAAACTCTTCAATATCCATTGTCAAAAATATGCTAAGTGAACTAACTCAGTCTTTAAAGACAAATACTGTATGAGACCATTATTATAGAACAAGAATGAGGATCCAAAGAGGGGGGCTTAATCATAGGGTCACATAATTTGAAGGGTAGGAGAGGGATGAGTAAAGGAAAGGGGAAAGATCTGTTGTGAAAAAGGATGCAAACAAATTTTATGAACTTTGCATGTAAACCAGTATAAAATGAAACTTTAAAAAATTAATAAAAAATATATATAATGAATAACTTAAAAGATGGACTAAACTAAAATTGATAATTTGAGTAGAAAATTATTTTAAACAAAAATAATTTATTCTGCTTCAAAGACCTGCAAAATATTTTTTATATACAGCAAGTATATAGGAAAAAAAACACATAATTTTTACATTTAGGAATACACATTGTTAATCGTTAATGTCTTTTTTCCCCCATCCAGTTTATGCATTTATGAGATGGTTACACTTAAATATATATGTATATACTTATCCATAGGGAGCTCTGGTGGCCTAATGGGAAGTAGCTGTGCAGCAATCCCGAAGGCACACAGTTCAAGGTCACCAGCTGATCCATGGGAGAAGGATGGGCACCCTCCTCCTGTGTGATTAACTGCCTCTGAAAACCTGCCGGAGGGTCAGCTTTGGTCAGTTCATATAAGGGTATACAACAACAACAACAACATACATAACTATATTTACTTACTGTATTCTAATGTCAATGCATTAGTATATTAACGTTTTGAGGATATAACATTCATATTATATTTAACATTTTGAGATGTCTCCCATAATATATGGAACTATTTTTCATTTATTGGCCTTTTCTTTTTATTTTTTTAAATGATATCATTGCATTAAACATTCTGATAAGTAAAGTTTGTATAGAATTAATTGTTTCCTTAGATTCTAGGAAATTAATATGGCAGTATATTTAAATTATTTCTTTAATGTGCATAAAACTAACCTAAATTCCCACTAGTAGAGTGTATAAGAACCTAATCAGAATATAATATATTGGTTTATAATAATGTTATATATTAATATTTTCTGAGAATTACTGTTTTCTCATAAGCTTATGAATGATTTAAATATCAAAATTTTGTTACTTACAAGAAATCCTCATGTTCTTATGGCATTATTCCATTGTCATATCTGTGGCAGAAAGTTTAATTCTTGTTTAATGATGTTCTCTATTGTACATAAAATAGTATGTGCAAATCTAGTCATGTTATTTAATTACCATATTATCATTACTATAATAGTAAATTCTTACATACCTTTAAATATTTTTTTAAAGTGACTATGTAAAGTTACCAATTTAAAATTATTCTTCAGTATATACAAATTAATAAGTACCATATGCCTTTTTGAGGGAATTTGATGGCTTAGTCAGTTGAGATGGCCTTCTCAACTCAGAGGTGGTTGGTTCAAATCCACCAAGCTGTTCTGTGGGAGGAAGATGGGAACTCACTTTTCTTGTGATTTTCAACTTCTGAAAACCTGCTGGAAGGTCAGCTATGAGTCAGTTCTGACTTACAGCAATGAGTGAGTGAATGAGTAAAACATTGTTTTTTACTTAATAAGAATGTCTATTTCTGATTTAATGACTTAGCAGAGATATTTGAATGGATGGATCATAACAAATAATTGATAATATTAAAATAATGGAAATCCCAAAACACTTAATTGTGCTCATGTGGAGTCTGTACAAAGGTCTTGCGGTTACTGTGTAAACAGAGCAAGGGAGCATTACATCGTTAAATTTTGAAAGTTATGAGTCAGAATTGTATACATTCCCCATACCTAATCTCTATACTGAGCAAATTATTTGAGAAGCTGGTGTCAGGTTTGGGGAAAGTCTAATCAATATTCTTCACTATGCCAATGACACAACTTTGCTTGCTGAAAATGAGGAAGGTTTAAAGTGATTGCTATAGAAGATTAAAAAAAATAAAACAACAAACAAACACAAACAACAAACAAGACCCTGCAGCTGTAATATGGATTATATCTCAACATCAAGAAAATAAAAATTGTTACCATTAGATCTATATGCAACATCACGATAGATGAAGAAAAGATTTAAATAATTTTATCTTACTTGGATCTACAATCAATACAGTTGGTACCAACACTCATGAGATCAAGGGATATATTGCACTGGGGAAGTATGCAGTCACGGAACTATCCAAATTATTGAGGAACAGTGATATTCGTTTGAAAACGAAGGTGTCCTTGATTCAGGCCAGGGTCTTTTCAATCATTTGCTGTTGAGATCTGGACAATGAATAAGGATGAGAGCAGAAAAAAATGAAGATTTTTAAACTGTGGTATTAGAGAAAAGTAGTGAATACCCTATGACTGTCAGTAGAAGAAAATAAATATGTCTTGGAGAAGTATAACCAGAGTGGTCCTTGGAGACAATGATGATAACACTTTGTCTCTCATATTTCATTGGAGAGGGACATCATGCTTAGGACGGTGGAGGGATGGTGAAAGAGAGGAAGATCCTCACCAGATGGATTGGCACAATGACTGCAGCAATCGATTCAAGCTTGTCAGAGATTATGGTAATAGCATAGGATAGGACAAGGTTCTGGTCTATTGTTCATAAGACTGCTATGAGTCATACTCAACTTGACAACACAACAACATATGTGTCATTTTGTACATTTTTGTTTAGGTGGTGACTACTTCACTATGGCATTAAATATCCCTGTTATCAGTAAGATGGACACTGTAATGTGTTGTAAGCTGTGTTCTTTGCCATCAAATAATAATTGGAAATAATCCATAGATGACCTTCAAGTGGGCTTTCAAAAGCAGTAAATCACCTGGAAGGAAATGGACCTTTTTTCTTCTGTAGAGCAAAGAATAGATTCAAACCATGTGCCTTTTCATTGCAATGTACTTCTTTACCATTAAGCCATCAGAGCTTCCTATGAGGACCTTCACAAAGTAGTTAATTCACAAGTATTTTTCATAATACTATTGTATCCATAAACATTAGCTAACAAAAATATACCTTAGTCTCCAGCCTGATGTCGTTCCCCTTCATTGCTCTTGAGAGGTCCTTCACAGCTGACTCCTGATTTCCTGGCTGCTGTTACCAAGAGTATTGACTGTGGAGTCAAGTAAACTAAAACTGTTAACTAGCTCAATCTCTTCACCATCCATACTGATGCTGCCAATTGGCCCAGTGGTGAGACAATGAAATATATATAAATGAGATACACAATTAGAATTATTTATTAGTCCTTTTATTCTGGTTATTATTACATGCCATCCAGTCGATGTCTCATGTGACTCTATGAACCGCTGATCTCAGCTCTGTCCTATCCTGCACTATCTTCATTGTCTCTGACACATCGTTGTTGTTTGTTGTTATGTGCCATCGAGTCACTTGCGACTGATTGCCACCCTATGTACAAGAGACCTAAATGTCGTTCTATCCTATGCCAACCTCGCCATGTCAAGCACACTCATTACCACCACTCCAGTCACATAATCTATCCATCTCATTGAAGGTCTTCCTCTCCTGCACCGACCCTCCACGCTTCCAAACATGATGTCCCTCTCCAAGGACCAGTCCCTCCTTGCAACATGCCCAAAGTATGTCAAACAAAGCTTCAGAATCCTTCACTGCAAGGAGCATTCTGGCTTCACCCTCTGCAGGAAAACCTGTTTGTTCTCCTAGCAGTCCATCCATGGTGTATTCAACACTCTTCTCCAGCACCACAGCTCAAAGGCATCAATTCTCTTTTATCATCCCTATTCACCATCCATCTCTCGGATCTATAGCACATAATTGTGAAGGCTATAGCCTGGATCAGGCACACCTTAGTCTCCAGCCTGATGTTGTTCCTCTTCATTACTCTTGAGAGGTCCTTCACAGCTGATTTTCCCAATACAATTTGTCTCCTGATTTCCGGGCTGCTGTTACCAAGAGTGTTGACTGTGGAGCCAAGTAAACTAAAACTGTTAACTATCTCAGTCTTTTCACCATCCATACTGATGCTGCCAATTGGCCCAGCGGTGAGAATCTTTGTTTTCTTGATGTTGAGTTTCAATCCATATTGAAGGCTGCAGGCCTTGACCTTCTGTAGCAAGCGCTTCAGGTCTTCCTCAGTTTCAGCAAGCAAGGTTGTGTCTTCCTTATAACACAGATTGTTGATGATTCTTCCACCAATCCTGATGCCTCAGTTCCTCCTTGTACAGCCCAGTGTCTCGGATGATCTGTTCTGCGTACACATTGAAAAGGTATGGAGACAAAATACATCCCTGATGGACCCTTTTCTTGATTTTGAAGCATGTAGTGTCTCCCTGCTCTGTTCTGACAACTGTCTCTTGGTCCAAGTATAGGTTTTGCATTAGCACAATCAAATGTTTGGGAGTCCCATTCTTCTCAGAGTCAGCCATAGCTTTTTGTGATCCACACAGTCAAGAGCCTTTGCATAGTCAATGAAGCAGAGATAGACATTCTTCTGGTATTCTCTGCTTTCTGTGAAGATCCATCTTACATTAGCTATAATATCCCTAGTACCATGACCTCCTCTCAATCCAGCCTGCACATCTGGCAGGTATCTGTTGACATATTGTACCAAATGTTTTGGATAATTTTCAGCAGCATCTTGATTTCTTGTGATATCAATGATATTGTTCGATAATTTCCACATTCTGTAGGGTCACCTTTCTTTGGAATGGGAACAAATATCGCCCTCTTCCAGTTAGTTGGCCAGCTGGCTATACTCCAGATTTCCTGGCACACCTTAGTGAGCACATCCAGGGCAGCTTCTGTTTGTTGAAATAAATCAATTGGTATGCTCTCAACTCGGGGAGCCTTGTTTTCAGCCAATTCCTTCAGAGAAACTTGAACTTCCTCCTTCATCACCATAATCTCTTGCTCATATGTTATTTCATGAAATTCCTCTGTGTTAACCAATTCCTTCTGATATAGTGACTTTTTGTACTTTTTCCATCTTCTTTTGATACTTCTTGGATCATTTAACATTCTACCCAAACTATCCTTAAGAATTGCCACCCATAGCTTGAATTTGTATTTCAACTCCTTCAGCTTAAGAAATGCTGAGTGAGTTAAGCCCTTTTGATTTTTTTACTCCAGCTCTCTGCACATTTCATTATAGTATCTTGCTTTGTCATCCCCAGCTGCCTTTTGAAATTTTCTGTTTAGCTCTTTGATTTCTTGGTTTCTTCCTTTAGCTTTGGCTTCTCAACTCTCTAATGTAATACTCAGAGTCTCATCTGACATTCATTTTTTTTTTTCTTTTCTTCTTCTTCAGCTTTTGTAATGATCTTTTTGCATTCTTCATGGATTATTTTCTTGATATCCTCCCAGAGCTCATTTGGTCTACACTCATTGTGCCCAAGGCCTCAAACCTGTTCCTGAGATGGTTTTGAAATTCGAATGGGATAGATTTAAGTCAAATCTTGATTCCAATGAACTTGATTTAATTTTCCTCAACTTCAGCTTGAACTTGCATATGAGCAGTTGGTGGTCTGTCCCACAATCAGAACCCGGACTGATTTTCACTGCTGATATTGAGCTAATGAAGTCACTGTGTCAACCCATCTCTTTGGAGCTTTTTCTCTCCTTGCTGACCTATCTAAGCATGATATCTCTTACCAAGGAATAGTAGCCTTACCTACCTACATGTCCAAAGTATAAAAGATGAAACTTCACCATCTTTGCCTCCAAGGAGCATTCTGGCTGTACCTTTTTCCAAGATCTTTCTGGGTTTTTTTTGGCAGTTCGTGAAATATTCAGTACTCTTTCCCAAAACCGTAAGTCAAAGGCATTCATTCTTCTTCTGTCATCTGTATTCATTGTTCAGATCTCTCATGTATAGCAGATGATTGAGAAGACTATTGCCTGAATCAGGTACACATTAGTCTTTAAACTGACATCATTGCTCTTCAGCTTTTTGGAGAGGTCAGTGGCAGCAGACTTGTCCAATGATTACATGTCTCCTGATTTTCTGACTGCTAGTACCAAGGGTGTGGAATGTTGATACAAGAAATCATTGACAGGCTCAATCCTCTCTCCATATATCATAATTTTGACTATTGGTCCTGTAGTGCGGACCTTTGCTTTCTTGATGTTGGGATGTAATCCAAACTGAAGGCTAAAGTCCTTGATATTCTACAACAAGTGTTTCCTATTGTCTTGATTTTCAATAGAAAAAATTGTGTCATCTGCATAATTCAGGTTGCTCATGAGTCTTCCTCCAATCCTTATACTACATTCTCTTTCACAGAGTCTGACTTTACAACTTATTTGCTTAGCATGCAGATTGAATAGGTATCAGATAGGATGCAACCTTGCATACTCTTCCTGATTTTAAACCATGAAGTGTTCCCTTGCTCCATTCAGATGTTTGGAGTATAGCTTCTAGTCTAATTATAGATTCCACTTAAGCACAAGTAAGTATTCTGAGATTCCCATTCTTCTCAAGTTAGTCATAATTTGTTATAATCCACATTGTCAAATGCCTTTGCACAGTCAATAAAATACAAACAGATATTCTTCTGGTATTCTCTGTTTTCAGCCAGGATCCATCTGACATCAATAATGTCATCAATAATGACATCAATAGGGCCCTGGCGCTGAGATCTTTTCTAAACCCAGCTTCAACATATAGAAGTTTCCTGTTAATGTATTTTTATAGCCATGATCTTCAACAATATTTTTCTTGTAGGTGCTTTTAAATTTATTACAATTCATAGCAACTCTGCAACTCTGTGTACAACAGACATGAACCTTGCCCCATCCCGCACCATTCTCATGGTCTCAGAAATGCTTGAGCCCATTGTCATAATCACTGTGCTGATCCATCCTAAGTATACAAAAATTCCTTTACTGCATATATAGTAAATTAGAAAAAATATATCAACTTGGAAAAACAGAGGGAGAAATAAAGAGAGGATCATCAATGATGATCAGACCACAACAATGGATCTGAGCATGGTGGAGAGGGCGAGGATTGAACAGGATCCAAAAATTTGATCTTTTGTTCATAGGATCAGTATAAATTGGAATGGATTCAGTGCAAAACAACGGTGAATATTTAAGTCAGTTTTTGTAGATAATAACTAACCCCTTTCCCACTCATTCACACATTCAGTGCTGTGAGTTGATTTCTATTCACAGTGACCCTTTGTCAGGTTTCTAAGGCTATAAACCTTCAAGTTGCAAGATCTCTCAGCTTTCCCTTATGGAGTGACTGCTGTATTTTAATTGCTGGAGATGTGAGTGTTTTGGTACGGAATACAATATGCTACAAACCGTAGCTCTTTAATCTCTTATGGAAATGGTTTATATAAGAGGTTGAGCTGGAACTGACTCATTAGCTGACCTTCCAATGGATTTTCATAGACTTTAAATTCCCAAGAGGAGATGGCTCATCCTTGTTCATTGAGTAGCTGGTGGATTTGAACTTAGTGTCTCTGGGTTGACAACTCAAATCCTTACCACTTGACCACCAGAGCTCCCTCTTAAATGCTTTACTAATGAAATACTAATATTTAGAAAGGAGCTCTGATTGGTTAGTGGTAAGAAGCTGTGATGCAATCCCAAAGGCTCTTGATTCCAACCATGAGAGAAGGATGGGCAATCTCTATTTATGAAATTTGCTGCCTTTAGAAACCCACTAGAGGGTCAGCTATGAGTTCTGATTTGAGGATATACAACATTATTTTTACAAAAAGGGGGGTACTCCATTATGTTTCACTAATGGTACTCTAATGTGTGTTGGAGTAAATGTGTAATTTTTTCAGTGGCTGCTTTTTTAGCAATAGAAGACTGTTCTTACTTCTGAGGTGGATATCACTCACCATCCTTGCTGTTTATAGTTTAGGACATTGACTATCTTACTACTAACTGAATCCAGCAATGTGAATTTGTTACTTTAGGTGCCATCAGATTGATTTCAAATTGTACTGACTCTATATACTAGAATGTTGTAGTTGCTGTTGCGTGCTATCCAGTTGGAAGCAACTCCAGCAGGTTTTCAGGGGCAGTGAATTGTTCAGGAGGGGATTGGCCACCTTTCTTTCACAGAGCAGCTGATGGATTCAAACCTCATGCCTTTGGGATTGCAATGCGGCTTTTTACCACTAGGCCAATAGAGCACCCCTATAGAACTTTAATTTTTATTAAATACTGCATATTTCCCATGTTATTCAGTTGTACGTCATCCAATTGTTTATCACTTCAGTGGTGAAGTTAAATAAATGAGCTCTCATTTAGTTCAATTCTATAGAATTGGTCCTGACTCCTCTCTGACCCTCTGTTGGGCTTTCAGGCTGTAGTGACCATTTTTCTCTCATGGAGCCGCTAGTTGATTTGAACCATCACAGCAGCTCAGCCTTTGGATTATAACACAACTCGATAGAGCATACACCACCAGAGCTCCCTAGTGAAAGAACTATGTTAAAATCATTATTTTTGTAATTTTAATGATAAAATAAAATGACAGATCTAGGACATAGGATACAGTGAGACCATTGAGGGAAGGGAAAAAGGGAGGGAGGGAAAAAAGAGTAAATCACTTTTTTTTCCCCCTAGGAAAGTAGCCAGTAATTGTTACTCAGAACACATGAGGAGAGCATGATTTTAAACATTTAGAGGAAATCATGAAAGCTTGAAGGGCTTTCCTCCAGGGGCACCTTGGAGGAATTCATGTTTCTAAAATAGGAAACATTTATCAAGACTTTGAGTACAGGAGCGGTTTCATGCTACAGTGTCAGCATAACGAGACAAATGAACTCGCTGGCCTCCTGGACACTGCGCTGCTTCTGTCAACACAGCATGCTTTATTTAGAAGGGACTTTGAATAAATTAAACATTAATTACATTAGCTAAAGTAGAGAAAAGGAAATTAATACCTTACATATTAATGAAAGACAAATTAAACAATTTCCTCTTGATTTTATATCAAGAGGAAAGTGGTGATTATTCAGAGATAAAAAAACCACCACCAAAACCAACCAACTCAAATAACTATAGATTTTAAATAGACTGTGACCATTAACATTCTTCCAAGACCTTGCATGCTTGTGAGTGTGTGCTTTCTACCTAATGGTAGTTATTAGGTGCCATGAAGTCAATTAAGACTCACAGGGACTTCAGAAACAACAGATCTGACCCTGCCCTACCTAGTCTGTGCTAAATGTGCAATCTCTGACACACTCTATGCCATTGCTCAAATGACTGCATAGTCCATAAAGCACAAACTGACATTATTCTGGTATTCCTTGCTTTCAGCCAGGAGCTATCTGACATCAGTAACAATATACACTGTGCCACCGCTGCTTCTAAATTCATCTTGAACTTATGGCAGTTCCCTGTCTATGTACTGCTGTAGCTGTTTTGGGAATGATCTTCAACAGTAATTTGCATGCATCTGATATTAATGATATTGTGACATGATTTCAGAACTCTGTTGAATCACCTTTCTTGAGAACCAAACATGGATATCTTCTAGTTGCTAGACCAGACAGTTATCCTCCAAATTTCCTGGCCTAGACTGATGAGTGTATATGTCCAGGGCTATGTCTGTCATTTGAAAAATGTCAGTTGGTATCCCATCGGTTCCTGATACTTTATTGTTTTGTTGATTTTTGTTTTGTTTTGTTTTGTTTTGTTTTGTTTTCTTTTTAATCAATGCCTTTAGGGTAACTTGAACTGCTTCCTTAATAACCCTCAGCTCTTGATAAATTGTTACTTCCTGAAATATTTCAGTACTGGTTAGTTTTTGATTCAGTGACTGTGTA
>NW_006399806.1:12389533-12390918 GCF_000299155.1 Elephantulus edwardii | reverse complement strand
TTTCTGCCTGTAGTCAAACTGAATTTTTCATATTTAAAATATCTTAGGAGTTCTTTTTGTCTTTCATGACTAGTGGTAGAACTAAGTACCAGTTTTAATTTCTACTGCTGGCAATTATCAGTAGTCCTTTGTGTCATTCAGCAATTTGTAACATGTGCTGACTTTGGACTAGAGATTTGTTGACTTTAACAAAGTGAAATAAATTGTGCTGGTGGCATATTGCTATGATTTTAGGTTGTTGTATGAGGTGGAACACCACAGAAGGGAAATTTTATGAAACTCTTGTCACTTTAAATGCTCCTTATACAACTAGTAGGGAGATGGAGTGACATAATCGGTGGAGATTGGTACTGCTAAGTGAAAGGCAGAACCTCTCTAACAGTTCAAATACACCAATGTTTGCAAGAGAGAAAGATGGGAAATTTCCTCCCATGAGATTTATTGTCTTGGAAACCACATGGGAAGTCAGCGATGAGGCAGTTCTATTTTGTGGCTGTGAGTTCAAGATTTTGAGGTGCCACAAAAGTTAAGTGATTGGAACTCCTTCAGTGGCTTAGCAGGAGAAGGACCTGGTGATTTTCTTCAGCAAAGGTTATTGTTTTTTAGGTACTGTCAAGTATGGTATGATTTGTAGTGAAAAATGAATATTATACCCAAATCCTATCCTATTCTGGGTTATCCTTATCCTCTCTGACTCATTTGAGCCCATTGCTCCCCTGGCCATCTCAGTCCAGCTCATTTGGTGTTTTCCTCTATTTCACTGGCCCTCTAACTTTCTAAGCTTGATATTCTTTCCCAAGATATAGCCTCTCTTAACAAAATGTTCAAAGTATGGGAGAGAAAGTTTTACCATCATTGATACCAAGGAACACTCTGGTTGCAGCTTTTCGAGTCATATCTCTTTGTTCTTTTAGTAGTTCACAGAATAGTCAGTACTCTTCTTCAACACTATAACTCAAGGGCATCATTTTTTTCTTCTCTCATCCTTTGTTAATTATCTAGCTCTCATAAGCATAGCAAGTTATTGAAAGAGCCATGGACTGAGTCCGACACACCTTAGTCTTCAAAGTGACAGTGTTGCTCTTTAATATTTTGGAGATTTCCCTGCCAGTGAACTTGGCCAAAGCAATATGTCATCCTTACTGTTGGTACCAAGGATGTTGACTCTGTGTCCAAGTAAGATGAAATCATTGATAGCTTCAATTCTTTCTCCATCTATTGTTGCCTATTGTCCCAGTGGTAGGGACCTTTGTTTTCCTGATATAGAGATGTAATTCACATTGAAGGCTCTATAGTCTTTGATACTCTGGAGCAAGCATTTCAAGTCCTTTTCACTTTCAGCAAGCAAGGTTGTGACATCTGCAAAGCATATGTCTTTTTTTTTT
>NW_006399806.1:12377487-12388743 GCF_000299155.1 Elephantulus edwardii | reverse complement strand
CTCACTCAGCATAATGTCCTCCAGGGTCACCCATTTTGAATAATATTGCATGAGTTCCTTGTTTTTCAATGCAGCATAGTATTTTTATGAATCCTCCTACAATCTTTATGCCACATTTTTTTTTATAGAGTCTGGCTTCACGAATTATTTGCTCAGCATGCAGATTAAATAGGTATGGAGAAAGGATACATCCTTCATGCACACCTTTCCTGATTTTCAACCTTGTTGTGTTTCCTTGCTCCATTCTGACAACAGCTTCTTGCTTTAGATATAGATTTCACACAAGCATAATTTAATATTCTGGGATTTCCATTCTTCTTATTGTTAACCAGGGTTTTTTTGTAAACTACATAGTCAAGAGTCTTTTCATAGTCAATAAAACACGGTAGAGATTACAATCAAAACAATTCCGTGGGGTAGTTCTTCTCTGACATATGGGGATCTTTTAAGTCAGAAATGACTTGGTTGTTTTTAGAAGCATTTACTTTTGTATACATTAGCTTCCAGGCTCTTCCTAGATCTAATTTATCTAACTTAGTCTTTTCAGTATAAAACACACATTGCTCTATTTAAAGAACTCACATTTATTTTGTTCCTATTGGAACTGACTCATTTTTGATCCTCCAGTTGATTTTCAATTGAATGGGAGACTTCTCTTCCTTCTCTGCCGAGTCACTGGTAGGAACTATCAGAAAGGTACCACCTTTGAATTAGCCACACAGGACTAGGTAGATCATGTCATAGGAGCTCCCGCTATCCAGGCCCCACTGAAGTGAGCTGCACAGTCTTTGTAGAATATGCCACAAGAAGTCCCTTCTTGGAACAACTCCACTACAATGTGATCTGTCTCTCTGGTTTGATGCAAGGGTATTATAGAATGTTTTAAAAGCTGGCTGGGCATTTCTTTTGGATTATAACCACTTAATGAATTTTATCTCTATGGAATTTTTAATATATCAAAAAAAGTATAATTAACTGAGACAGGCAAATTTATGAAGTGCCAAAAAACTTCCTTAAACACATTTTAATACAATAACCAAACTGTGATTAGTTTTGACCCACTTCTATAGAATGGAAAGTGCCTTGAACCTCTATCACTGGGTGAGCTGAAAGAGCACACAACAGCATGGATACACCTTTCCTTAAAAAAGGATTTGAACTCTAGTAGATGAACAAAAAGAATGTGTTGCTTTATATTTAACACACTCTTAAATTGAGACATATATTTAAAAGTTAATTTTTCAGAAAAGAAATTATAAAAGCAACAATAATGGAGAATTGAGATTTGTGAAAGACTATTTTCTGATATATTATTATTAATGATTTCAGAAAATACTAACATAACCAGGAAAAGGCATCCAGATTAGCAAAGAAATGGTTAAACTGTGGATATATGTAGATGATAATGATAATGTACACAAAAAAAACCCATAACATAAACAGGAAAAGGAACAAGGTCCAATATTTAATCTGTTGAAATGCATTTGTTATTTTCTTAATTCCTTTTGTATTATAATTTAATCATTCCTTTTAGCTTTCCCTCCTTCTCTTTTTCTCTCTGTTCTTCTCCTTTCTTTTCATCTTTTTTTAAAATTTTAATTTAGTTTGTTTATTTTTCATTTGAATGAATATCTACAGAGATTTTGGAATTCCATTCATTCATTGTTGCACCCTTCTCCCGGCACAAACCCCTCCCCCCTTCCCCCCCTTGCCCTACCCCCAAATATAATCCACTCTGCAGCCCTCATTGCATACTCCTACGATAAAACTAATGCCCTAAAATATAATACTTTTAGACTCTTTTTTTTAAACTTAGAAATATCTTTTTTAGATGCTAGACAATAAATGCTGAACAATTAGAGAAAATCTTGAGTTTTAACTAAATTATCTACAACTTTTCTCATCCATATTAGAAGCTGACATGATTGGTTGCTTTTTGGTGCCTTATGCCTGATAGAATACAATTAGACTAAATCAAATGTTAAGAGATTTATGTTTTTATATTCCTCTATCAATTGATATTGTAGATAGATAGATAATAGATAGATAGATAGATAAATAGATGATAGATTTCCCCTACTCTTTTCTTATTCCTAAACATGGATAGGTCCCAAAAATCTCATTGTTATATGAAAATCAGCATTATGAAAAAATAGAAAATGACTACATCAGATCATTACTATGCACAATAATTAAGGATGACAAAAAAAGAGTCAGTGTGTTTATATATTTTTCCTCACTTGATTTTTTTGTGTGGTATTGGTGAAGAACATGGACTGGCAAGAGAACAAGCAAATCGGGTCTTGAAGGAAGTCTCTAAGATGGTCTGACATACAAAAAACTTCCTTGAACTCATTTATTATGAAGCAATAAAACTGTGATTAGTTTTGATCCACTTCTATGGAATGGAAAGTGCCTTGAACCTATCACTGAGGTGAGACAAAAAACCATGTTACAGCACAGACAACTTGTTACTTAAAGGCAGAACAGTGAATCTGTAACTCACATTGAGCTTGTTTTCAAGAGGGCCCAATCCTTGGGAAAAGAAACCATGCCAGGCAGGTTGGACTGTTAGAGAAAGAGGACGACTTTCAAAAAGATGGATTGTCAAAGTGACCGTAACAATGGGATTCAGCATGTCAGAGGTCTTGAAGATGGTGCAAGATAGGTCAAGGTTCCCACCTGTAGTTTATAAGTTATAGTCGACTTGATGGCACATGATGACGATGACAACAACAACATATTACATAACTGCCAGATACAACAATTGTATTAATACTAAGTCACTGTGATTTAAGGACCAGCCAGTTTGTCACATAGTGTTAATCAGGACAGCCAGATAACCTTATAGCCTTAACCATCCTCTAACACCTCAGTGGCCATTACTTCTAGGTGTTGTTATTGTGCAAAGTGGAATTGGAAGATTAATTTACCATCTCCATTATTTTTATATCAAAATAGTGAGGATTGGGAAGGTTGGTAACTTTGGTTTTTAAAAATAAAATAAAACAAAGGAATAAAAAGAACTTTCTTTTCCTTTATATTGGTTTATTTACAAAGTTCTTATACTTTGGTTTTAATTCTGGATCTTTCCCATTTTCTTCACCATCACCCCAATCTAATTATATGACCCTATGATTATTATCCTCCTCCCCCGCCTATCCTCATCTTTCTGTTCTCCCTTTTCCCCCTTGGATCTTCATACTTATTCTACAATAACGGTTTTATACTGCATTTGTTCTTAGAGTACTGAGTTAGTTCACTTAGCATAATGCTTTCCAATCCCTCCCAAGTTAGGTAGTTATTTACAATATCATTGATCCTGTGTGCTACATTGTATTCCATCTTGTGAACGTATCATAATTTCTCAATATATTCAATTATGTTTGGACATTTTGGCTCTTTCCATGTGATGTGTATAGCAGCATATGCTTAATAATTTTATGAGATTTTCTACATCTATAGGATGTTGTTTAATAAGATTCATGATGTATGGAAAGCACTTTAGAAATGTTGGTATTAATAATAATATTACTACTGAAATCACTATCCAGGAAACTTAATGTACGTGATAGTCATTCCTATAATTAGGCACAGTCTTTCTCTACAGATAGTCAAAATTACATGCCCATTGAAAAAGAAAATAAACTAACAATATTCATATTAACAATATGTTTGTTTTACTTAGTAAATAATATATTAATCAGTTATTAATGTCTATTTCTAAGTAACATTTAATTTCACCATAGTTTTTCCATTATACTAATCTTTAATAACATTCATGTTGTTTTCAAATTAACTGCCCAAGTCATAATGATCCTGTGAATAACCTGATACATACATCTTTTTAAACAGCTTCAATTTTTCTCTCCAGATTGCATAACTAGAACTACAAACAGTACACTTTTAAACCATGGAAAATATAAAATTTGTATCTTCAAAAAATTGTTGATTATTTTGTAATATTCCTGTTATAGAAATATCTATGTTTCAAAATCTTGTCAACACAAAGATTTTCTTAGTCTTAGCTATATCTACATGACTGATAAGAGGTAATTCACTTTATATATAGTGGCAAAATAGATTAAAATTTAATTTATACATTGCTCATTCAAAATAGTTCCCTTAGGAACTGCATATTTATAACTCCACCATTTTATATTAGGTTAGTTTTCTTTAAAAAATTTTAAAAGATAAGTGAATTTTATATATTTAATATTCTTTGCTGTGTTGTTGTTAAGTGCCATCAGGTCATGTTGTAAATATTCTTAAGTTTTCTATTTAATTTTTGTTTCTAGGTTTTGATCAAAATAAATATTGCTTTTATAAGAAATCAATTTGCAGATTGTATTTTTTATTATTGTATTTTATGACACTATTATAAAACAGAACTGACATGAGGTTTGGGAGGAAACTAAGAAAAGGGAATAAGTAATTAACACTGTGTTAGAACAGATGAAGGAAAGAACTCTTTAAAAGAAATAAATGAGTAGGCATTATTTGTATGACAACAGTTCAGAAGTAGAAGAGCATAGTAAAGTGGACTTGGGGGGAGGGAAGAAATTATGAAACAATGTAGGATTTTTTTTAAAGTGAACAATATGCTGAAACTTTGTCCAATGTGTTCTAAACATGTTACCAGATGTTAAAAAAATGACTCTTAACTGTATAGGTCAACATAGTAGTGCTACAGTGATCTCATAGATAGCAGTTGTTGGTATAAGATGGGAAAGACTTTTGTACTGACTCGACAGTAACATTTTAAGATATGAGGAGCTCAGTTCATGCTTAATTTCTTACTTGTTAAATGAAAGGTTAGTTGTCAAGTCCACTTGCTGTTCTTTGAGTGGCAGATGTGACAATCTGTTTCCTTAAGAGATTTACTACTTTGAAAGTTCTATAAGGGTGTTTTCTTACATCCTCTAGGGTTGTTACATGAGTTGGAATAGACTCAAAGGCAATGAGTTACTGAGTTATTATCTCTGTTGTGTTTGAAAATGAACCTATTGCCTTACAGTTGGTTTTCATTGTAGCCCTTAAGCAAAGAGATCTGACCATAGGTTTCCAAGGCTATCAATCATTATGGAAGCAGACTGTCATAGTTTGCCGCTGTGGAGAAGTTATTGAATTAAAAACTACACGACTTTATTCTGTGTGAAAATTGGTGGATTTGGAGTTGATGCTTTGTAGTCAAGTACTTAACTACTGTGCCACAAAGAGTCCTGGACCTCATGGTTTCATGGCTGAATTCTACGAAACATTCAGAGAAGATTTAGCTCCAATTCTACTTGAATTATTTCCAAAAAATAGAAAAATATGGAACACTCCCAGAGACATACGGAACACTCCCAGAGACATTATATGAAGCAAGTATAACCCTATTATCAAAACCAGGCAAAGATATTACAAAACAACAACAACAAATTAAAAACACCAAAAAAACCACTACAGACCAATATCTGTCATAAACAGATGCCAAATTCCTTAACAAAATTGTAGCCAATAGAATCCAAAAGCACAGTTAAAAAAATACATCATCTTTGAAAAAAGATAAATAATTTTCATCTTTCTCTATTAATGCAACTGAGTCAGAACCAACTGCACTACATGTCTGGGAGGTGTAAATGGTATATACGGATATTGTCAATCATTTCCCCATAGAAGTGGATGATGGGTACAAACCACCAGAGAGGTACTATCTTTTGATTAGCTGTTCAACTCCCAGCACACCACACGAACAGAATGTCCTCCACTTATCACAGACATTATTTAGTTTAAAAAATATTTTTAAACTTAGATTGTATCATAACATATACAAATAATTCTATGTGGAATTGAATTCTAATCCATTCATTGAATGTCCTTAATATTATGAGGTAAATTTTGAACATGGACTGATAGTTTCTATCGGCTTTTAAAAAAATATTTTAGTACATTTGCTGTTTTTGTTTGTTGTTATGTGCCCTGGAATTTCCAGCAACTCAAAGAGACCCTATGTACAACAGCCCTAAACCTTCATCTATCCTGGATCAATCTCACTATCTCTGACACACTTACCCCCATAACCCTAGTCACAGAATCAATCCTTCTCACTGAGGGTCTTCCTCTTCTGTGCTCTCCAAGCATGACATCCCTCTCCAAGGACTGGTCCCATCTTGCAACATGTCCAAAGTATGTCAGATATAGCTTCAGAATCTTTTCCTCCAGCGAGCTGCCTGGTTTTACCCTCTCCAGGGCAAACCTGTTTGTACTATTACCAGTCCATGGTATATTCCATACTCTTCTCCAGCACATCCCTAGTCATTGTCCAGCTCTCTGATGCACAGCAAGTGATCACAAAAACCATGGCCTCTATCAGGCACACTTTAGTCTCCAGACTGATATTGTTGCTCTTCAGTACTTTGGAGATGCCACTGACAGCAGACTTTCCCAATGCAATTCACCTTTTAATTTCCTGGCTGCTGGTACCAAGAATGTTGATTGTGGACTCAAGCAATCTAAGGCTGTTAACAGTCTCAAACTTTTCACCATCTATCAGGATGCTCCCAATTGGCCCAGTAGTGAGAATGTTTGTTTTCTTGATATTGAGCTTCAATCCATATTGAAGGCTGTATGTAGTCCTTGACCTTCTGCAGCAAGTGCTTTGGGTCCTCCTCAGTTTCAGCAACAGGGTTGTGTCATCTGCATAATGCAGATTGTTGATGAGTCTTTTTTTCCAATCCTGATGCCACATTTATTCTTCTAGAGTCCAGCCTCCTGGATGATCTGTTCTACATATAGGTTGAAAAATATGGAGATAGGACCCATTCCTGGTATACACCCTTCCCAATTTTGAGCCATGTAACGTTTTCTTGTTTTTTTTTCTGATGACTGCTTCCTGGTCTGTGTATAAGTTTCACATAAGCTTGATCAGCTGTTCTGAGATTCTCATTCCTCTCAGAGTGAGCCACAGTTTTTTGGGTTAGAAGAGAATAGCAGCTCTGGATTATAGTCCTTAGTGAATTGCATTGCTTTACAGTGTAAAGACTGAGTTTATTTCAATGTTTAAATCTGCAGGAGAAAATGGGAAGCCTTTTCCAGTTAGTATTTGTAGTCTTTACAACTTGATAAAGGATTCTTAAAGTCAAATAGAACCTTTCTCCAAATAGAGTTGCTGGAGGCAAGCTATTTTGGAAGTGGATGCGACTCCTGCTTCCATGCTTGTTTTAATCGGGGAGCTTCATCAAACACTGTCCACCATGGGTAACTATTGTTGCATTTGATACATCAGTGTCACAGTGTTTAGCATCACAGAAACCACAAGTTATCTCTGTACAGCAAATGGAGAGACCAGTGCTATGCCACTTAGAAGAATGTTTCACCAAAATCAATTGAAATTAGGTCTTAGAGCCCAAATGGGTTTTTAAATATGAGGCTGAATAAAATCATCTCACCCCCAATAGTGATTAAATATTCCAAGCTAATCATCACCAGAACCAGAAAACAAACCTCTGTAGAATCTTGCTGATCCAGACCCCTTTCAACCTGGATTCCTGCCCCATGCTACTGACCAAATGTGTTTATTATGAGTAAATATTTGGTCACATCACTGATCAACAATATATTTATAGTTTTTATATAAAATGCCTTTTGACATTGAAATATAAATCTATAAACATCAAATCAATGGAGCCGAAAAGTATGAAGATTAGCTTCTGGTAATATTCTTAGAGATAAAATAGAGTTGAGATATTTTTGTTAAGTTTAATTATTAGCTTAAAAACTTTAGATTGTTATATCATGTTTTTGATGTGAGTGAAATATTTATGCAGGTAAATTTCATTATGGATCACTGGTTTACAAAAGTTTAATCCCTAGTGCAAGTTAATAAAACATTTTCTAATATAGTAATAATGTCTCCCACATATTAAGTGACCTCTATTTTGGTTTTAATATACTTGAGGGGTTGAGAATGACTATGGGAGGGCAATATGCATATGTAATGTGACTTTTCAAATACAGATACTTGTTCCCATCAAATAGACACCTATCTCTTTCCCTGTTCCTCATGTACAGATTCATCAAAATCGTGACAACTAGATAAGACCAGACACCATGAAGGAGCATTTTTTACATTAGATAAAAGCACAAAAGTACCATTTTAATGTTTATATTAATTCAGATACTATAGGAGTGCATTATTTCTCATAATAAAAATGTTTAATTAGTCCTTTGGTTAGACTCACATGACAAAACATTAAATATTTTAGATTTTATTTGAGAACATAAAATCAGCATAAAATGTAACTTTTAAAATCATTTTCCAGGTCTATTCCAGAGTCTGTTATTTAATAAGATATAAACTTTATACTAAGAGATTGTTTGAAGTTTTCTTCTCTTACCAATTATCTTGGATTGCTTTTAAGCCATGATCTTTGGATTTTGAAACTATAATTTCAGGACAAAATTAAGAAAAATACTAGAAAAAAATCACTGCATGTGTACAGGAGAGAATAGTTTGTAAAAAGAAGTACGGAAGCAGACAATATCTAGGACGGATGCTTTCTGTACACTCTTTGCATTATCTAAGACATTTAATCAAGTCTACCAGTTCACTGTGCCAAATTCAAGCTTCTTTCTAAGCACATGAAAACACATTTAATTGCTTCCCACAATACACAGGAACCTAAAGAACTGTCTTACATCTGGCTACCTACAAAATCAAGTTGGACATCTTTTTCTACCTGATTTCCTCTTCCTTCTTATTCTTCACCATGTTGATCATGGAACATGGGAGCAGAAATGTAGGATCTTACATTTTGGGGATCTTTAAACCTATTCAGTAGACTGTACCACTTTTTATTCTTATGGATTTCAACTTCTAAATGCTGGTGAAGGCATCTTATAGTATATGAATTTTGTAATTGATACATAATGCTATAAACTACATCATAAAAAAACACTTTCTTAAATGTAGACTTCTTGCAAAAGAAAATAATTTCTCCAATTTTGAATCTCTTGGCCAAGAAATATAATCTCTGATCTTATTAATTTAACATAGTTACTTAATGGAGAGAAAGGATGACACGATAGTAAAAACTATGTGAGAGAATGCCCTTCACTTAATAAGACATGTTAAAATTCAATTTTTAACTCCCAATTCCATTATTTTTATTTTTTCAAGCATTAAGTAGATGTAGTTGTGTAGATAAAAAAATTTGTTGTTTTCTTCCAGTAGATATCCTTTAACAAGCCTAAATATCTCTGAAACAACGATATACATTTTATTGGTAATTCTCTAAGCATGTAGGAATATTAACATAATGTAGGAACATCTTATAAATGAAAATGAATAAGCTCAAGCTTAGATTTATTGTCTCAAACACTTTGTGTGTGATGCCCAGAAATCTATTATATAACAGTCCATCCACATGATTCTGATTAAGGTAAAGTTTGAAAAAAAATCATTTTATAATTTTCCTTTTCTTGTCTATGTATGTGTTTGTGTTTTTACTTTCTACCTACCTTTCTATACACCATCTATTTGTCTGACCAACTCTAATAGAGAGAGAAAAAGAGAGATGTGTGTGTGTGTATGCACACACACACACACACCCCTACGTTCCTGGGCGTACAGAAAAACAATGTGTTTTAAGAAAATGTGCTTGATCAAGTTTCATCAAGTGAAGACATTGTCAACATTAGCAAATGTCACAGAGATTATAACTTTCAAATAGCTATTTCCATGTCTTCATGTTTAATTTGTTACTTCATTTCTTACTTTTCTTATTTATCCATACGTTAACTTTCTTTCATTTTCTCTATATTATTTCATTTCTCTACATCGCTTGTCACATTCCCTTGAATCTTTGAAATGATTATTTTTAAATTTTTCTAGTACTCATGACTTATAGAACTTAGGTTTTTTAATTCTTTTCCTCTCTAGACCTTGAGATCATACCTTTGTAGCATATTGTTACCTATTCTTGAATTAACTCATATTTGTGATACCCTTAGTCACAAAATACCAAGATGCTGAGATTGTGTCATCCTCATATTCCTCATCATATCTGAGTCCTTTATTTTAGCTCTTGAATGAGTTTATCTCATTGAGATTCTCTTCCACCATCACTGATGAACTCCTACGCCCATTGCCCTATTTACTGTATCAATCCATCTCATCCAGGATCTTTCATTCCTGCTGTCCCTTCACTCTTCAGAGCATGATGTCTTTCTTTAAATTTCGGTCTCTCCTGGCCACATGCCCAAGGTATGTGAGAAGGAGCAACAAAATCCTAACCTCTAAGGAGAAATTTAGTTTCACCCTCTCCAAGACAGACCTATTTGTTTTCTTGGTGGTTGGTGGTCGATGGTATGTTCAAAACTTTCCTACAGCACCACAACATAAAGGAATCAATTATTCTTCTGTTATCCTTAGTCATTATCCAGCTTGCTGATTCATAGTAAGTAATTGGAAATACCATGGACTGGGTTAGGTACACTTTAGTCTCTAGACTGACTTCATTGCTTATGAATAGTCAGGTAAGGTTCCTGATTGTAGATTTACCTAATGCAATTCACCTTTTGGTTTCTTGACTTTTGGTGCTAAAAGTATTGATTGTGGAGCTGAGTAAGCTGTACCTGTTGACAACCTCAATCTCTTCTCCATCCTTCATGGTGCTGTCAGTTTGTCCAGTGGTAAGAATCTTTGTCTTCTTGATGTTGAGTTTTAATCCATATTAAAGACTATAGCCTTTGACCTTATGTAGCAAGCACTTAATTTCCTCCTCACATTAAGCAAGCAAGGTGTGTCACTTGCATAATGCAGGTTGTTGATGAGTCTTCTTCCAATCCTGATGCCACATTCCTCCTCATAAAGCTCAGCTTCCTGAATGATCTGTTCTGTATATAGAATTAAGATTAGTGTTACCAAATAATTATTTTGTGGTGTGTCAAAGACACACCAGTAAGTTTGGCACAAAATAGAGTAGACTGCAGTGCTATTGTACATAGGGTTTGACTTGGTGGCACGTAACAACAATAATAACAACATTCTTATTGTGGGAGAAGAATGGGTAATCTTCTCTCATGTGATTAGCTGCCTCTGAAAACCTGTCAGAAGAGGGTCAGCTATGGGTTGGTTCCGACTCAAAGTACACCAAAGCTACACTAACATATGCAGTAACAATATAATTTCACCTTAGTAGCTGAATCACAAGGTTTAATTTCTGCTCACTCTGTTGTATTGCTAAACAGAAAATAGTTTCATTGAGAGAG
>NW_006399806.1:12372924-12376466 GCF_000299155.1 Elephantulus edwardii | reverse complement strand
AACATGGGTGTGCATATATCTGCTTGGATGTCAGCTATGGGGAATAAACAAAATAATACCATCATGAAGTGTTTGAAATGAATTTAATTTAATTTAAATGAGTCGTGTTTAAATTAATTACATTTAAGTTCAGGATAAAGGGTACTATTAACTTTTAGTGAGTAGGTTTCTTGGACTGAAACAGAGTTCTACTTTACCAGGGAGCTTTGGTATTTAGTCATACGTGATGGTGCTTCCCAAAGGAAGCAGCTCAAATCCCCCAGCTGCTCAATGTGAAAATGATGGGTTCTCTCCTCACATGCAATTTGCAGCCTCTGAAAATCCATTGGAAGGTCAACTATTAATAGGTTCTAATTTGATGGGAAAAAAATAACAATAATTTCATAACAACAAACACGCAAATTGACAATGAAATACTGTGATATGGGGAATAGATTTTGTTTAGACCTAGATTTTTTTCATTTTAACTTAAAACCAAACATTGTTGTTGTTGTTATGTTGTTATGTTGTTGTTGTTGTTAGTGCCATCGAGTCCCAGGTGACTCATAGCAACCCTATGAAGGAGAGACCTCGACGCTTGTGTGTCTGTCATCCTCTCTCCAGGTTCATAGGGTTTCCAGAGGCAAGCTATTATCGAAGTGGATGCCACTCCTCCTTCCAAGCTTGTTTTAATCGGGGAGCTCCACCCCACTCTCTGTCCGTATTGTGTAGCCAACCATTAACACATTTGACACATCAGTGTCACAGTGTTCAGCCTCACAGCAACCATAAGTGACCGCGGTATGGCAACTTGTACACCAGGGCTAGAGGAATGTCTGAACAAAAACAATGAAAGACAGACCCGAGGGCTGTGGATTAAGTCACCCATCTTTGGCTTGGTAGCATCACTTTCTGTCCACTGGGCCAGTTGATCTCTCTCTCTGGTTGTTGTTATATAAGCTAAATTAATGTTTACCACTACTAGAAAACAGATTTGTACTATAGAAGACTAAATTTGTGAAATTACAAATTAAATTATCTTTTTAAAATTAGTTGTAATTATTTCTAGAATATAACATTGTATAAAATATAGAGAAGTCAAAGCACACAGGTATTTTAGTATGACTCTTAGGTTTCTATTTGAATAATAACCAGTTGGCAATAAAATTAATTATTCCAGTGCTTCAGTCCTTTACGTTTATTTTAAAGTTCTTCATCACTGTGTATGAACGTTAGGAAACTTGGGTGGCTTAGAGGTAAGGAGTTGTGTCTCCAACTCAGAAACATTCAGTTTGAATGCACAAGCTGCTCTATGGGAAAAGATAAGTAATCTCTTCCCATGTGATTAATTGCCCCTGAAAATCCATTGGAGAGTCAGCTATGAGTACTTTTAAAAACATCAGACATTTGTGTAACAAATTGGAAAGCACTCTGAAGAAACCATACTGAATGTCAGTAATAAAGGTAACAGATTTTAGTGGGTAACCTTTGATATAACATTATAGCACTTGTTTGCCAAGATCCTCAAAGATCAAAGACTTTAATGTGAGAAGTTTAAATTTAAGAATGTAAAATACCAGAATGTGGCCAGAATGATCTCCTTACGGTCATTGTAAATTCCTTTCATGCAATTTCCACTGGAGACAGAATTATAACTGTCAGGGTTTCAGGGTCAGTTAGTGTAAAATCAGAGACATGCCATTTATATCAGAATACCTGACAATTTAATCATCAAGGAGTTTTGCTTTAAGAGAGGTTTCTTGTTCTTGACCTCTAGATTATTTCTTCCAGGGAACCCAGCATAGCCTATTTAAGATTTTTGAGTGTGGTGGATTACCAGTGAGGGACTTCACAGCCACACAAAATGTTCACATTCACTAGTTAATCCACTCTTGAAAGGTAATGGTCTATTATCACATATGACGAGCTTTGAGAGGAAGTCTATAGTAAATAAATGAATCTAGAGTTTGCATTGTGATCATTTCCCAGCTTATTATCCATTTGTTTATATCAGATCTTTTAAATGCACAACCATGCACAAACACATCCATACTTCCTATAGTTTCCCTTTATAATAAAAATCTGGAAACTTAAAATTTTATTATGATAGATATCAAGGTAGTGACTACATTAAACATCACAAAACTCCTGGACGTCTTCATCAATGAGATGGACTTCTGAAAAGTAAAACACTACAGTAAAGTAGGAAAAAACTGTTTGGGACACGTGTGATGGGGGACAGCACACCCACGAGAAGAGAGAGTAGATTTAGTGGGGAGGAAAAAAAAACTTACTAACTTGGATAATTGAAAGCCATCAAAGTTGACTGGTCAGCTCTGTGTCTATGGATCAGGTAGGAAGAGGAACATTTTAGACTATAAGCCTGTAGCAAGTGAGTTATTTTTTTGTTGCATTATCTATAAAAATAAATATTTTATGGCATTTAAACAAAGTTTATTTAAAGCAGTTATTTTGTGTGCTTATACAGAAAGAGAAAAGTCGCAAAAGATCAATTCTGGTCAGAATATTTTTACAGAGAATATTTGGTTTCATGGCTAAGAACCCCCCAACTCAAAGCACAACATATGTTATCTTTAGTTTCTTTCCTTGGCAATGCTGAAGTGTATTGTCAGTCTCTTACCACTGATTTTGAAGCTTCCTCAAGATACATTATTTTTCTCTCTTTTATCCATAATTATATCCTCAATGTCTAAATCACAGATAGCAGATAAATAATTCTCAATAACTATTGAATCAGGAATCATTAATATACAATCACATTAATTTCATTTTTAGGTTTCTTGAAATTTTTGAGGTGTCTTTCTTTCCTTTCATTTTTACTCTTTTGCCAAATTTTAATTCTTTGAAAACTTAGAATTGTATTTATTTACTTTTCTAATTTTATTATTTTGTATGTATACCATCAAATCAGAACTGACTGGTACTGGAGGAGATTGCCCCCCCTTCTCCAGCAGAACATCTTTTGGATTCAAACCCCATACCTCTGGGATTGTAATGCAACTTCTTCCCCTAGACCACCAGAGCTACCTTTAGAATTATATTTAGATTTAAGACATATTTCACATACTTTAAGATCACGAGGAGAAAAGCTCAAGAACCACTTGCTTAAAATTATCTGTCCCTGAATCCTATTCTGTGCCTACAAAATCAGACTCGTTGAAGTTTTGGTCCAGAAAATTATAATATGTTACTCCTTGTAATTCTGAAGTGTATCACAACACGAGATCTTCAAAATAGGACTTAGAAGAATTTTATTCCCTTGAATAATTAATGTAAAAGGATTTGAATGGGACTCTCTAATTCACTACTATACAACCTTAAGTGATAACAATGAGATGTGAACCTATGTAATCTAATAGTTTACCTGATTGTTGTTGTGAGTAATCAAGTTGGAATCACCCCATAGCTGACTCTATGTGACCTAGTGACATGACTGAAATCACAAAAGCACATAGTTCGAGGCCACCAGCTGCTCCAAGGGAGAAAGATGGACAATAAACTCCCATGAACTAACTGCCTCTGAAAATCTGACAGAGGGACAA
>NW_006399806.1:12358377-12370489 GCF_000299155.1 Elephantulus edwardii | reverse complement strand
AGCAACATCCACAGTATAAAATTAACCCCTATAAGGTCAGATATGATCCCCCACACTGTGGTACCTACTTATATTAATCATTGAGTTCAATATGCATTGCAAATGGACAGTCTTCTTTCCAAAGGCAGCTCTTTCTTCATTCAACCAGCAAGCAAAGCTTCTATATCTGGCTGGGTCTGGCTCTGTCAGGCTATGCTTTGCTAGTCTTCCCACAATCTGGCTAGCTCTCTCTCTTATCTTGGCATCACATCTGTTGATTATATAGGAGATGATGATCAAGAACAATCCATGTGTCTGAAGTTGAGATAACTGCTGACTACACCCCCAGGGAAGCTAAGGGTGATAGGTGGAGCCTCAAAGATTCATTTTACTGACACATTCACACCTGGCCATGTGGCCAGGTCTAAAACAATGGACAGAAATGTAAAAAAATCCCAACACCACAACAGCCTAGTAACTCTTATATGCATTGTGAAGCAACAATAACAACAAAATCTCATGACTCACTTTACTGGAATATTCACTTTTGTGGTAATTTAGAACTAAAGTTGGGGTAAGCAAACAAAGCTATCTTAGAAGAAGTAAAGGCATTGAGACTTTGTCTCATGCAGTTAAGATCTCTTATAAGAAGAGACCTGACAAAGAATAGCATGCTCTAAGTAAAGCATAGCATTAGCAAAAAGGAGAAGCCCACAAATGAGATGGATTGACATAGTGGTGGCAGCAATAGATTTAAACATAGCAATGAGTGTGAGGATGGTATAGGTCCAGGCAGTGAGTCACCCTCTGTACAGAGTCTATAGGAGTTTTAATGAACTTAAGACACCTGGCAAAAAGAACAATACATACAATGGAGACCAGAGAGCAGCCTGATAGTTTCCTGGTGTTTTCCTTGATTCTATTCCATTGCAAGATGCTAGTTGGAGTTTAAGTTTCTGTCATCAAAAGCTGGGATTCTCACATTCAGCAGTATTGCCATTTTGAGATGAAAGTTCTATATTAGAAGGGTTACAGTCTGTGTCCTGTACATTACAGGGCAGTTTGCAGCATCTCTTAGTATCCAGAGGCTGGTGCCCCTCAACATGACACAATCCTAAATGTCTCCAAACATAGCCAAGTATCCTTTGAGGGATTAAATATCCCCAAGTTGAGAATAATCGATATAAAAGAAGCTGGATGGAAGTTTACCTTGACTGATATTTTGAGTAATGTAAGCTTAGGTCCCTTTATATTTACCTAGAGACTTGAGTTCAAAGAATTTGTGCATGGAAATAAAAACTAGCTAAATATTTATCTACTCAATGCCACCTATCAGGAACAATAGACTCCAAGACCATATCTTTATATCAAAAATTTAACTGTGGTAGTGGTTATTATCCAATGGACACATTTTCTTTTACTGTTAGCCGGAACAGGTAATGCTAAAAGGGCTAGAATTGTTCATCATCATCAGAAACAGTAAAGTGAGCTGAATTATACTACCCACACATTATCTCATGTAATCATATAATAACTGGCTGACATAGTAAGGCAATGGTTACACACCAGCAGGTCCCAGGGGAACTGCCATACTGACTGTGCAAGCATGTGGCTTCAGTGCCAGAGGTTTACAGATTAATGATAGAAGGACAATTTTTATATTGTTGTGGGGCAGGAGCCATCATTAAACAGAATTGCAGTGTAAGTAATACCAGTCACAAGTTCCTGGGATGCAGCCAAGATATCAAAATTGAAACAATGACTGTCCTAAAAGAGCTGCTTTCCAGAGGCTATGTGCAGGATGATTATGGCAGTATATTTCTACAGCTGCCAAGTAGTAAACTCAAGTGTGAAATCACTACATTTTAAAATATCTTTATGAAATGAGGCTTAGCATAGAAATTCTAGGAAAAGACATCATCTATTTTTATTTTTCAGATTGCTTCTTCTCTGAGTGTAAACCATTTTCAGAACGTAAAATTAAGTATCTCAGCAGCACAAAGCATTATTTGACAAAAACGAGTATCACTGTCTATTATAAGCAAGTATATTATTATGCTTATGATAAATATCTATACAACAGCTTAGAATGAAAGGGGAAAATGAGCAAAATATATTAGTACATATGATGGTTATTTGTAGCTTAAATTTTGATGAAAAATGTTCATTTAGGGTTCCTTTTGAAAGTAGTTTGCTTATTAACTGAAAAGTGGGGAGAAATAGTGGCATCATATATTCATAGAATTTTCTTTAATGCCCAGTGTCATTCTTATATAGTAAGGAAAAAGACAAAATTGCATTGTGGAGTATTATGGATTTATCAACATTTATTATCACAATATGTGTTAAATATAGAAGAAAGATTCAAATGCAACAAAAAAACCAAAAGATTTATTTAACTTGTAAAGTTGAGACGTCTGTTTTAACTCTGGTCCTAATTTTAGATATATAACCTACTTCACTTTACAGAGGTTTATGTCTTCACTTGAAAAATCTATTTCAAGAAGAACAAATGGTATAATGCTTGTAATGAACCTATCCTGCAATCAATTTTATAGTAAATACACTGTTAATGCTAATTTCTTACCTCTTTTCACTTCAATATGAAGAGAGAGTTACACTGTTACATTGACCTTAAAAACAGTGTGGATAAAACAAACAAAACAAAACAACCCCCCCCAAAATAACATGGCAGTACATCAATGGGAGGTTTAAGTTCGCGGCTCCTTTACCTTATGTTTGTATATTAATATCCAGTAGCTGACACGTGGTAGACATTCAATAGCTATGACATATTACAAATTAATGAATCATCACAAGAAGAATAAAAACTTACTAAACAGAAAAAATACTTAAAAATGTAACACAAGTAAATACGACAGTGATTCACTGAAAACTAACTCTATGCCATAACATTTCTGTATTTTTTAAAAGGACTGTGATAATTCCAAGTTAAAATTACTCTGATGTACCCCCTATATCCAAAGCATCAAGCTGATTTCAGCTCACAGTGATTTTCATATTTATTCCATGGAATGGCTGCTTGGCTCAACCTGTTCACTTTTATGTTAGTTGTACAACGGTTAGTCTGAGGTACACTTTCTTTTCATAAGATCAATAAATTGAGACAAATAGCTTATATTCTGATCAAGAGATAGTAATTAGAGTAGAACAAAGTGAAACTGCGTAGTTTAAAAAGCAGCAAAAGTGTGTGTCTGGGTTGTTGTGATGTTTTTCCATACTTAATCTATATACAGAGTAGTCTGAGAGCTAAACTATATGAAGAAGAATGAG
This sequence comes from Elephantulus edwardii, assembly GCF_000299155.1. Taxonomy (NCBI): domain Eukaryota; kingdom Metazoa; phylum Chordata; class Mammalia; order Macroscelidea; family Macroscelididae; genus Elephantulus; species Elephantulus edwardii. The sequence continues at coordinate 12,367,216 of NW_006399806.1, read as the reverse complement.
CCCTTAGAATAGGAGGAAGACTCATTAACAACTTGCAGTATGTCAATGACAAGACATTACTGAAAATGAAGAAAAAGTGAAGCTACTGATAATGAAGATCAAAGATTACAGCCTTCATCAACATTAAGAAAGTGAAAATCCTCACAACTATATTGATAAGTAACATCATGATAAATGTAGGAAAAAATTAAGCTGTCAAGGATTTCATTTCACTTGGATAGATAATCAATGTCTATGGAGACAATGGTCAAGAAATCAAAGGACGTATTTTTTGACCCCACTCTTGGACCAACTGTGGCAATCCATTTTGATGAGGGTCTATCTTTTACTCTCTGATTTTCAATTTTACCAAACATGGTTTTTCTCCAGGGACTGGCCTTTCCTGATAACATGTCTAAAGTATTTGAGATAGATTCTCACTGTCTTCATGTCTAAGGGAGCACTCTAAGTATACTTTTCAGACAGTTCCTGCCTCTGGAATCAAAATTATATTCAATCAACTTTGTCAAATCCCTGATTCAAAGACATCAATTCTTCTTGAATTTTCTTTATTGTCCACCTTTTGTATGCTTATGAGTCAATTTAAAATATGACTTAGGTTAGATTCACCTAAATCTTCAAGACAGCTTTGCTGTTTAACACTTTAAAGAGATCTTTTTAGCAGATTTTCCCAGTGGGTTGTTTGATTATGCAATGACACAAGACTAAGCAATATTTAATTCTGTTAGTACAAGTATTTCTACTAATCAGAATTGAATGATGGTACCTAACACTGACATCACTATCTGATATCTCATATTTGTACACCTGGAATTTATGTGTAGATAGATTGACCCAGAAGTCACCATGATATTTTACTATGCTAATATTTCTTTCAAGTATAAAGTTATAAAAGTTTCCCTATATTGCTGGCTAAAGAATTTGAGAAGCAAGTTCAACAACAATTATTTAAATAGAAATGTATATATTTAATATTTCTATGTATAAATAATAAGACACAAATAAGGATGTGTTAAAATTCACTGTCACTGTATTTTCGCAGGCAGATAAGACTCCCTAAGAGATTTTTTTTTTCAGTTCTTTTGTTAGGAGATGACAAAATAAAATTTTAAAAAGTCCTTGTTTACTCTACTGTTGGGGGATTTGGAAATAAAATCCCATTGGGAATATTAGCTCATTCTCAATGAAACATAATTTTGCTTTGATGATAACATAATTGAAGAAATATACTGACACTGTCTTGGCAAAAGTATAATGGTTAGATGGTGAAGCCATTCCCTGTGCAATATCAGGAAATTCATAAAATATATTAACTCATAACATTGATTTGGCTTGATATATTCTAAATTCATTGATACATTGGAAATACCACTTGGAAATATCATTAGATAGAAGTTTGACAGATGGATTCAGTTTTAAGAAACCAATTGTATTGTCAAGGCTGAGAATGGGAAGCTGGTCATCAATGGGAAAGCCATCACTATCTTCTAGGAATGAGATCACAACAACAAACGGGGTAAAGCTGGTGCTGAATATGTTGTGGAGTCCACTGGTGTCTTCACAACCTTGGTGAAGGTTAGGGCTCACTGGAAAGGTGATGTCAAGCAGGTAATTGTCTCCACTGCTTCTGCTGATGCAACCATATTTCTGATGGGCTTAAACCCTGAGAAGTATGACAACTCTCTCAAGATTGTCAGCAATGCAGCCTGCACCACCAGCCACTTTCCCCCTTTTCCCCCGGCCAATGTCATCCATGACAAATTTGGCATCATAGAGGGACTAATGAACAGTCCATACCATCACTGTCACATGTAAGACTATGGATGGTACCTCTGGAAAGCTGTGGCATGATGGCCATGGAACTGCACAGAACATCATCCTTGAATCTACTGGTGCTGCCAAGGCCATGGCAAGGTCATCCCTGAATTGCATAGGAACTTACTGATGTGGCTTTCTGTGTCCCCACCCCAATATGTCAGTCACAGATCTGACCTGCCATCTGGAGAAAGCTGCTAAATATGATGACATCAAGAAAGTAGTAAAGTAACCATTAGAAAGGTCCTTCAAGGGTATCCTCGATATATAGAAGACCAGGTTGTTTCCTGTGACTCTAACAGTTGAACTCACTCTTTCACTTTAGATGCCGGGGCTGGCATTGCCCTGAACGACCAGTTTGTCAAACTTGTTTTCTGGTGAATTTACTACAGCAAATAGGTGGTTGACATAATAGTGCACATAGCTTCCAAAGAATAACAGCCTGTTGGACTACCAGACCCAACAATAACACTAGGAGAGAAAGAGTGAGAGAGAGACCGACCCTCAGTGCTGAAGAATCCTTGCCCCAACTTGATACACATACACACCAAGAATCACATATCCTTAACACAGTTTTCATCCAGTAACCTTGATAAAGGAGAGTGGTTTAGGGGTGCATCCCCTTGATAAAGAAGAGAGTCTAACAGGTACATCTTGCCATGTTAAAGTACACTGTACTCGGAAAAAAATAAATAAAAAAGGGGGGAAAAGAAACCAATTGTAGCTATATATAAAACTCTACCTAGGCGAAGACATTGGCTGTTTAACTTTATACCATTTTTTTTTTAATCTGATGCACTTTTACAAGTTTGCTTTTAGTGTTTGACTTTTGCAATTTACTTGAAATATTCATAGAAAGTAGAATGTTACAATAGAAAATTCACTGATAGAGTCAGTTATCTTGGGTTCTAATCATAGCTCAAGTAGTTAATAGTTAATGATATCATTTAAGATGGGTCACTTATCTTCTCTGAGGCCCACGTTTCTTATTCTCTAGAACAATGCTAAAATCATTTTCATCTCTTAAAAACACAAGATTTCAATATGAGAAGCAGAATCTGAGGAAAATAGCATGAAAAACTTGGAACTTTTTCTTATGGTATAATTTTGAATATTTTAAATTTCCCTGGTAAAAGCATTGATGAGAAAAAAAAAGATCTTTTTTTGAATACTTGAAAGTATTATTAACATCACTAATTTCTGTTGATGCCATGAGAGCTACAGTCAGATACAACTTTCCAAGAACATAGACATACATACCATTCAGTAAAAGTAAAACCATGTTTGAAATGAATAATCGAAAGTGTAGTAGAACTTGACAGAAAATTAATCTTTTGGAGCTTTTTTGTAATTGTCTTAACATATTCATATGTGTGATACAGATATCGCAGATTATGAAATAGAGAAAAGGTGATTTATATTCATGCTGCCTTTGGATAGTTAAAATATCTTAGCATTTGATGTTATTTTCAGTAATATTAAGTGTAGAGGGTATGTTTCCGGTGAGAGAATAAAGCAATTGTTTTAAATGTTTAATCAACTTTTTTAAAAAGGGGAGAGAGGTTATTGAGAAACACAACTGCAACTTATTAGCTAAATTGGATTACAGAGTATTTGATCCCATAAATAAATTTGATTACAGAAATAATATCTATATCAGCATTTAAATAAAATGAACAACTTCAATATTTAAGTTAAAAGTCATCTAGCTATAAAAGATAAATACAATGATATATTTATACATTTCTTAAAAGAAAACAAAACATCTATATTGGAAAATATCTCTGTCTGTCGCCATGAGTCAGAACTGACTTGTAGCTGACACTTCAGCATGTTTTCAAAAGCAATAATTGCAAGGGAATTGATTATCCACCTTGCTTTCTGTTGGAGCAGCTGGTGATTTTGAACCATGTGCCTGCAGGTTGGCAATACAACTCTCTACCACTGAGATAAAACTCTATCTCTTTGAAAATTGGTTCTTTTTAAGGTTAAGGCATCATAGTAGTGCACTGGCTAAGTGCTCAACTGCTAGCTAGAGGACTGACTGTTCAAACCAGCCTGGAGATTTAAGAAGAAGCCCCACCCATCTGCTTCCATAAAGAGTAAAGCATCACAAACCACACCCAATGTTGTCAATTCGTACACTAGGTTTCAATGCTGTAAATATTAAATAGGCTAGAATATCTCATCTTTCTACCAAAGAGTGCATCTTTTGGTTAGTAAACCAACAGGGAACCTACTAAGCAATTTGTTGTTGCATGACTACAAGTCAGAAACCACTCATAGCTGACCCTCCAGAAGGTATTTGGAAGCAATAACACAATAAATCATGAGAGGAAATTGTCCATTCCTCTTTCACAGAGCAGCCAGTGAGTTTGTACTGCGTGCCTTTGAAGTTATATGGCACAGTTTCTTACCACTAGGCCACCAGAGCTCCCTCCTAAGCCATTAGGGCTTGTAACCAGTATACCAGAAAATGCTGAAGGACACTTCTATCATGGCGCATGAGATCACTGTAAGTGGAAATCAACTGGACAGGACCCAAAAAAGAGGATTTAGCTAATACAATTTTCAAGTAGAAGAAATAAGTGCCTTCTCTGTTATATATGTGGATATAAAAATACTTGACCCAAAATTCTGATGAGAAAAGTCTTAGTTGCCCACTGTTTAAAGCACCTGGCTGTAATATAAAAGGTAAGTACTTATAGTTCATCATCAGTCTATCTAAGAGAGTAAGATGCGGTGGCCTGCTTCTGTAAGGAGGCACAGCCTAAATTGCTTCCCTCTTGAGCTGTTGTACTCTGCACTGCTGGGTAAGCCAGAATGACTCAACTGCAGTACTTTGGGAGGAATACTTGGATGTGAGAATCAAAGTGTAATGCTTAAATTTAACTAAATGTTTTTCAGTTACAGTTTGAAAAAATATTTTCCTAAAGAGAAGTTGTGGGGAACTCTGGTTGCCTCATGTTAAGGAGTTTTACTATCAACCTGAACACTCGAATTCACCAGCTGTTATTGTGGGGGAAAGATGGACAATCTCCTCCCATGCTATGTACAGCTTTTGAAAACCCTCTGGAGGGTCATTTTTGGGTCAATTCCAACTTGATGGCACAACACAACATAAAATAGAGACAAAATGATACTTGAAAATTTTCTCATGTTTCAATTCTGTGGTCAAGCTATAAGCCTTAACATTAAAGACAACGATAAAAGTTCAAGTGATAGAGACTTCATATGACCTTTCTTTTAAAAGGAAGTGCTATAATCTCCGCCATGCTCATGTCCACCGTTGAAGTCATTAGAGTAATCCATGTCGTTGAGGGTCTTCCTCCTTTTCACTGGACCTGCATTTTTACAATTGTCTTTTCCAATTTTCCAAATGCCCTGCATGTCTTATTACCAAGGACTGGCACATCCTGACAAATTGTCAATATCTTCTTTTGTGATGGGTTTGTTCAAGTTATCTACTTTAGTCCATATCTATTTGGGTAGGTTGTGAGTTTCTTGGTATTTTTTTCATCTTCTAGGGTTTCGTATTATTTTTTCCGTATAACTTTGTTATTATCCTTTTTGTTTTAGTTGGTTCTGTTGTGACATCGCCCCTTTCATTCAGGTTATTTGTGTCTTTTCTTTCTTTTTCCTTTGTTAGGTTTGTCAGTAATTTGTCAATTTTATTGATCCTTTCAGAGAACTAATTTCTTGTCTTCTTGATAGTTTCAGTTGTTTTTCTATTTTCTATTCCATTTCTCTCCATTTTTTTATCATTTTATAATTTCCTTTCTTTCTTATTCTAAACAGTCTTATCTTTTAGTTGTTGTTATGTATCCTTGAGTCACCTGTGACTCATAGCAACTCTATGAATAACACCTCTGAAGCCTCCTGTGTCCTGAGCCAATATTACTGACTCCAACAAACCTACCCAAGTTATCCTAGTTACTGTGTAAATCCATCTCATCTAGGGTCTGTCTTCCTCTCACAATTCAAAGCCATCTATTCTTCTTCTGTCATCCTTAGTTGTCATTCAGCTCTCTAATCCATAGCAAGTAATTACGAAGACTGTGGCTCGGATCAGGTGCACCTTAGGCTCTGGATTGACATCTTTGCTTCTCAGTACTCTGAAAAGGTTCCTGACCACAGATTTTTCCCAGTGCAATTCATCTTTTAATTTCCTGACTAATGGTTCCAAAAGTTAGCAACCTCAATCTTTTCTTTATCGATCATGGTGCTATCAATTGGGCCAATGGTGAGAATCTTTGTCTTCTTGATATTGAGATTTCCAGTTGCCATTACATCTAGACATAATATTCTAAAATCAATAAAACCATTAAAGAGAAAATTTTTTTAAAAAACAAGATTGTGTTTCTTATTTCCAATATTAATTTGTGATTAATTTTCATTCTTAGATTATTGAGACTTTCCATCTCTTAATATGTTCTGTCTCTCTATTTTATTTTTTGTTTTATTAAATTTATCTCTGAATACACTTTTTTATTATAAACATAAATTATATTTTATATTATTCTTTCACACTTAGATCATAACATTTATAAATTGTAATGATTTTATACATTTTCTTTGGATACAAGACCTCGTTACCAATAATTATATCTGAATTTGTTATTATATCTATTGAAAAAAGAAGAGGAAATTAGGAGAATTGATTGTTTGAAGATTTCAGGAGACCTCTAGACTACAGATAAACTCGAAAGATATAAGTATATTCTTATGCATGAAATTATAAGTACTATTTAGTCTCACCACTAATCAAAAGGCAACCTTATGATAGATGGAGAAAAGATTGAAACTGTTAACAACATCATCTTACTTGCGTTCACAGTCAATATATTTGGTACTAGTAGTCAGGAGATGAAGAAACGTACTACACTGAGAAAGTCTACAGTCAGGGAACTTTTCAAATTATTGAGGATCAATGATGTTAGTTTGAGGACTAATGTACATCTTACTCATATCATGGTCTTTTTAATCATTTACTATGCTACTGAGAGCTAGACAGTGAATAAGAATGACCAAAGAAAAATGAATACCTTTGAATCGTGGTATGAGAGATTACTAAGTGTCCCTTGGACCACCAAAAGAACAAACTGATATGTATTGGAGCCACAGTGCTCCTTGGAGGCAAAAATGCTGAAGTTTCATATCACATACTTTGAGCATGTTGATAGAATAAGCTACTCTTTGGAGTGGGATATCATACTTGGAAAGGTGAAGGGATGGCAAAAAAGCAAACCCTCAACCGGGTAGATTGACGCGGGAAATGCAGCAACTGGCTAAAGTGTGTCTGAGAACGTGAGGACATCCAAGGGAGAAAGATGGTCAATCTCTGATGTGATGTACAGTCTTGGAAAACTTACTTGACAGTCATTAATTAGTAATTACTGACTCAATTGTGTATGTTAGCAGTGGTATAGTGAATTACGTAATAGGCTGATAACTGAAAGTTGACTTTTTAAATCCTCGGAAACTCAATGGTAGACCACCATAAGTCAGAATTGACTCAATGGTTGGTTGTGTTTTCTTTAGGGGCTTTGGTAGGATAATTTTGTCCATAATATATGTTTATACACAATATAAACACATTGTATCCGTGTAACCACTTGTAAAATAAAAGGATAACATGTCTTAAAAAACCTTGATATCATGTTACATTGCTTTTGCTATGCACTTTCGAGTAGGACCATTTTACAGTTGAACCTCCAGTGGATTTTCAGCAGCAGTAAATCAGAATGAAGGAGATTGACTATGTGTTTCCCACAGAGCAGCTGGTGGAATCAAACAGAGTCTCTTGGATTGGCAGTGCAACTGCTAATCCTTAAACCATCAGAGCTCCTCATGTGATGTAATAAATTAAAAAAAAACAAACAAACAATTTATCTGCTTATCTGCTTTCTTTTAATAATTTTTGCATTATCATAATAAACATATTAGCATGTTCTTAATTTAAAATACCGATGTTGCTATTGTTGTTAGTTGCAGTCAAGTATGATTCAGAGTGATCCTGTGAACATCAGATCTGAACTGTGTCCTATCTTGTACTATCCTTATCATCCCCAATTTCCTTGAGCCCACTACCCAGTCACAGTATCATTCCATTTATGGAGGGTCTTCCTCTCTTTCACTGACTCTCCTTTCCAAGTGTGCTGTCCTTCTCTGAGAAATAGCCTCTCCTACAACTAGTCCAAAGAATGTGGAATGAAGCTTGGTCATCCTTGCTTCTAAGAAGTATTTTGACTGCCTTTTCCTAAGACATATCTGTTTGTTCTTGGTTTGTCCATAGAGTATTTGGTAATGTTCTCCAAAAGCATCTGTCATCCTTATTAATTGTTCATCTCTTAGATACATAGTAGGCAACTGGAAAGACCCTGGCTTGAATCAAGTACTTCGTAGTCTTTAAATTGACATTATTGCTCTTCTGGACTTTGAAGACGTTCATAACTTTTGAAGCAGACTTTCCAAGTGGAACATGTCTCCTTATCTCATGACAGTTGGCACCAAAGATATTCATTCTGAAAACACGTAAGATGAAATATCTTACAATTTCAATTGTTTTCTCTATCTTTCATGGTTTTGCCTATTGGTGAGGACTTTGGCTTTCTTGATGTTTAATATGCAAACCATATTTAAGACTGTAGACCAAATAATTTGTAGTAAGATCAAAGCCTGGATAAATTGTTAGGTGACAGACAAGATAGTATCTATGAAGATTAGAAGCAGGAGTGACATCCACTTTCTAAACAACATGCCTCTGGAAACTCTATGAACTTTGATAAATGTTAATAGTTATAGATAGGCTTCAGGCCTTTTGTTCATAGGATTGCTATGAGTCACACTCAATTTGAAGGGCATCAGCAACAACAATGACAACAACATCCATGAAGAGAACAAAGGTCATTACAAACACAGAGGAGTAAGAAAGATAAAAATGAATATCAAAAGAGGCTCTGAAAATGGCACTGGAGTATTGTTGTTGTGTGCTGTTGAGTCAGAAAAGACTCATAGCTGACCC
>NW_006399806.1:12351486-12353477 GCF_000299155.1 Elephantulus edwardii | reverse complement strand
AGCAAGGATTTAGAAGCTCTATCTCACATACTTTGAGCATGTTGCCAGGAGGGACCAGTCCTTGGATTAAGTCATCATCCTTGGAAGAGTGGAGGGACTGTGCTGGAGTGGGAGACTCTGGATGAAATAGATTGACATAGTTACTAGAGTTATAAGGGTAGGTGTGTCTGGAGGGAGTGAGGTTGGCTCAGGATAAGGTAGGTTTCAGAGCTATTGTGCATATGATCGCCGTTGTTGTTGTTGTTATGTACCATCGAGTCGGTTGCAACTCATAGTGACCCTATGTATAATAGCTCTAAACTCTGCTCTGTCCTGTGCCAATCTCATTGTCTCCGACATACTCATCCCAATTGCCCCAGTCATTAGTCACAATCAACTAGACAACCCTTAACCGTAACAACAATAATTGACTGATATGCTCATCAGCTATAGTAAATTATGTAAACACTGTGTAAGAACATGCTTGAATTAAAAGTTTTTATGTAGTTTTGGCATATTATCAAGAGGGGCCATTTTCTAAAAAAGGACATCGTCCCTCATAGGGCAGAAGGTTAGTGAAGGAGAAAAAAAGACCTGCAAAGATGGACTGACAAATAGCTGCATTAATGGGCTTCATTAAGCGCAGCAAAGATTGTGTTGATGGCACGGATGGGACAAAGGTGTGGTTGGTTTTGCAAGGGGTAAGTATTACCAGGAGCACACTTGATGACACCTAAGGAAAACATCATCATTTTAACTTTTTACATTTAAAATAGAAAAATTATATTCAAGAAAAAGACAAGTCTGAAAAAACCTAACATTCATTTGTTAATCTGTGAAAAATAAAGAACTAATTAATAATGTGAGACCTATATAACAGATAGACATATATAACAAATATATATCCATAACTTTTTAGACTAGAAAGACATGAAATGAGCATTAGAAGATTTCCTCTATGTGGTAGATACTGCTGGTTCAATCATTTCCCTAATGTGTTGAAACATATCTAATAGCTAAGCTAGTTTAGTAATAGTCATTCCTGAAGATAAGATACCTTTCTGATTGACAGATGCTTTGATTGCATAAAACTATATAAAATTTTGGAGTGAAAAAATAATTATGAGATTAGAAATGCTTGCGTTTATAAGTGGCAGGTGGTATTTTCTTCATTTACTATTTCTAAGAAGAACATTTACAATTAAATTACATACACGGTATGTTCTGAGGTTTCATTGGTTTGTTTTATTAAAAAAGAAGTCATGATAAAATATGTTCATTTTACTCAATCTAGTTAATTTATGGACAAATTACCTTATTTGTTAAGTGTATTTAATAAACATTTGGATACTTAGATTCTATATAGTAAATTCAAAAGTCAATTATTTAAATTTTAGTAAATAAAGTCATTCTATGGTCTTACCCTCACACTTCCTGGAAAAATGCTTGTTCTTTTGAAATGGAAAAGTCCCTGCTGTTATAATGATAGAACTGCCAAAAACTACTCATTAAACTATTAATAATGAAGAGCTATTTAAAGTGGAGTTCAACATCATTTGGAAAGGGAAATACAAATTCACCTTTATGATTCATTTAATCATCAATTGAAGCAGGATTGTGAAATATTTGAATTATTTTAATTGTAATTTTTTTTTCAGGCATGAGTGATGCAAATAGGAGAGGTTTTTGTTTGTTTTTTTTACTTATTTACTTTTTAAAAATTAATTTTAGTTAAAGTTTACAGAGACTTTGTATTTCTGTTCATTCATGGTAGCACATTGGCTCTTTAAAATGTAAAAGAAAAATTCTTGCATTGTTTTACAACCCCTCCCCTCCAAGTCCACTCCACTGTGCAGCTTTCATTCTGGACTCCTGTCACGACAATGATACCTAATCATATATCCCTTTTAAGCAGCAGTTCTCTCCTTTATCTGGTTCAATGCTTGTTGTTGTTGTTATGTGCCGTCGAGTCGTTTGCGACTCATAGGGACCCTATGTACAACAGCCCTAAA
>NW_006399806.1:12346080-12348212 GCF_000299155.1 Elephantulus edwardii | reverse complement strand
ATTATTTATTTTTTTAAATTAGTTTCTTCTTCTATTCCAATTTGAAAAAGAGAACTACTTAGAAATAATTTAAAATATCTTTATATACAGCTAAGTATAAACTTCAACAGATTGTTCATTTAATTTCATACTATTCTAAAATAGCAACAGAAATAATAATAGTACTATGTGGGTTTGTGTATTTGCACCAGATTTTACTGAAATCAAATTACTAAACACATACCTTGTGGATTTTAATTTTCTTTTCTAATTTTAGCAATGCTCAGCAACAATTAATAAAATTTTCACGTCTGTTTTTTTCAGAATGTAAAAGCAGCCTTATTTTTGATACCCGTTTTTGTCTTTCTTACATCTCTGCGTTTTGTAATGACCTTTGTTCTCTTCATGGATGTTGTAGTTGTTGTTGTTGTTGATTGCCTTTGTGTCAAGCATGACTCGTAGTGACCCTATGAACAAAAGGCCTGAAACCTTTCTATAGCTAATGACAGGGAAGTTGTAGACAGTGGAAGCATGTGTGGGAAGTGAGAGAATCAGTGAGAAACAAAAGATCCTTAGCAAGATAGACAGATGCAGTTACAGCAGCAATGGACTTGTGCGTGGCAGAAATGTTAGGGATGGTGGAGGACAGCACAAAATTTTGATGTTTTTCATAGGGTCACTATGAGCCATAGTGGCTTCAACAACACATCTAAAAACGGTAACAGTGTCAATAATCTTTGTTTTATGAACACAAAGTAGTTTCAGTGAAAACACAGGTATTAAAATTCTTATTTCAGTATGTATAACTAAAATGGTGTTATTGCTGTTTTGGCTTTAATTAGGTTGACTCTGACTCGTGGAAAACCCTTGTCACAGTTTTCAGTGAAATATTCTTTCAACAATGTATACTTTCCTAATATATGTACCTGGCTATATTTACACTCAATAATGCAGATTTGAGTTAACATATTCCTACATCAAAATTACAACCATATTTTGAAATAATTTTGCAGTATATGAACCCTATTTGCAAAAAGTTTAGAATAGATTTATTAGTTGAGAATAGATTTATATTATAAACATGTTATTTGATGAATTTATTAAATGTAACTTTTACATTTACTTACATCAGTAGTGTAACTTTTACATTTACTTACATCAGCTTAATATTGAGATATAGTAAAATATGGTTACAAAATTTGCTCTTTAAAAAAATGTATTAGAATTTTGCAAATAAACTAGTAGAAAATGAAAAACAAATTGTGTATCTAGAAATAACTAAGAAAGGAAGACGTAGAGTTAATAATTTTATTAAAAATATAAGACATTCTATTTAGCAATATATGCTATTTTAAATAGTGTACTATTTTGAATAAATGGATTTTTTCTGAAAAAGGGTTTCCAGGTTTAAGTTATGTGAAAAAAATAAAATATCCTATAACAATAGTAAGTACATAAAAAATGGAGCAATGGTAATATTTGCCAAAAAACCAGATCTATATTTAAATTATCTTCAGCAAAATTTATAGAAGGATTCAGCTATTTACCACTAAATATATTTAAACATTGAACATATACTAGCTGAATGGTGCAGTGAATACTGACACAATAAGTAAACCTAAGAATTATTATGAGATTATTTTTAAAGTATAGTAGTTGTGGTGTTGTTGTTATTTTATGTGCCCTCTAGTCACTTGCAACTCATAGTGAGCCTATGTACAACAGCCCTAAACTGTGCTCTGTCCTATGCCAATCGCACTGTCTCCAATACACCCATCCAGTTTACCCCAGTCACTGAATCAATCCACCTCATAGAGGGCCTTCCCCTCCTGCACTGTCCCTCCACCCTCCCAAGCATGACATCCTTCTCCACTGACTGGTCCCTCCTTGCAACATGTCCAAATTATGTCAGACAAAGCCTCAGAATCCTTGCCTCCAAGGAGTTGCCTATGTTAACCCTCTCCAGGATGAACCTGTTTATTGTCCTAGCATTCCATGGTATATTCAATACTCCTTTCCAGCACCACAACTCAAAGGCATCAATTCTCCTTCTATCCTCCCTAGTTATTGTCCAACTCTCTGATGCATAACAAATGATTGCAAAGACCATGACCTGTATCAGACACACCTTCGTCTCTAGAGAGACACCATTG
>NW_006399806.1:12333258-12341112 GCF_000299155.1 Elephantulus edwardii | reverse complement strand
AGAGCCCAGCCTCTAGGATAATCTGCTCTGCATACAGTTTGAAAAGGTATGGAGATAGGACACATCCCTGGCGTACACCCTTCCCAATTTTGAACCATGCAGTGTTGCCCTGCTCTGTTCTGAATACTGCCTCTTGGTCCAAGTATAGGTTTAGCACTAGCACGATTAAATGTTCTGGGATTCCCATTCTTCTCAGAGTCAGCCACAGTTTGTTATGATCCACGCATTGTGGTTCAATGCAGTATACATAATTTATCCCATCTTCCTCAGTCTCCCCACAACCCTGATGTCAGTCCATTTTTACAACAATGGCACTATGCAGTATTTGTCTTTTGGTAATAAAAATAAACTATTAGTTAAAAATAATAATTGTGCTTCTTAAATATAATGGATACCTACTAATAGAAAGAAGTGATCTAAAATATATTTTTACCAAATTCATTCTTGAGCAAGTAATTAATTTCAGGGACTTCTGTTAGAAAAAAGTAACTAGTCAAAAAGACTTTTGAAAGAATGCATTTAATGAGAAGACTGTCTTAAAAAATAAGATGTAAAGAAAAATATTTCTAAATTTAAAGAGAGATTATGCATTTTATGTTGCTCAGATCTACAGTCAATACTCTTGGCACCAGCAGTCAGGATATCAAAAAATGGGTTGCATTTGGAAGATCTACTCTCAGGAATCTCTCCAGAATGTTAAAGAGTTAGTATAGAGACTTACATGTGCCTGATCCAGGCATGATTTTCTCAATCGCTTGGGGTGCCGGATAAATTCTTCAATGTCCATGAACTTCCAGGAGAACAAACAGGTCTGTTCTGGAGAAGGTGTGAAACCAAGTTGCTCCTTAGAGGCAAGTATTTTGACGTTCCTGCTCACATACACTGTTCATGTTGCCAGGAGAAACCAGTCCTTAAAGAAGGTCATTATACTTGGAAGCGGGGAGGGACAGAGCAGGAGAGAAGACTCTGAAGGAAATGGATTGACAAAGTGACCAGCAGTGGGGACAGGTGTGTCATATATGGTAGAGATTGGCTAAAGATAGGGCAGGATTCAGAGCTATTATTGCTCACAGGGTTGCTATGAGTCAGAGTCAACTCAGCAGCACATTACAATCACTATAACAAAATATTAACAGAATAAATGATACATATTGCAGAGCTAAATCTAAATATGATTTTTACAGAACACTTTCTTTTAATAGATGTTTAGCAAGGGGGCATATAGATTTATCATTGTTATCATTGCTTTTGCCAATGGCTATAAGATGATAATATTAAAAGTTAATTTGGAATCATGTCATTATTATTTGGCACTCTAATTACTTGCCTTAGTGTAGAAGATAACCTGAGGACAATAAACTGGAAAATATAACGTATCAGAGAATTGAGATGATCGAAGCTGTAGGCAAAGTGGTCAGAGGTGTTGCAACTTAAAAAGAGAAGGCTGGAATACTTGGTATCTTGCTTGAAAAGCTCCCCTTCTGTGATGTGGAAAATAAATTGCTGTTTGACTTTCTGTTATAGTGTTTAGTAATGTAGGTGGAACTTTACTGTTGCCTCACCACACATCACCCACATTTGAATTAGAATGTTTATATTGTGTGAAACAAATCATTTATTAACATCACAGTTGAAATATAGCTTTATATATATTACTTATTACTCTACTGAATGAAGTAGACTTTAAATTAATAATAAATAAAACCACAGCAATTCAGTAAGCATCTATTGGGTTCCTACTATATGCAAAAGTGTAAGCAGCATGAGTGATAGAAACAACTGAAATTTGCATTTGAGTCATGACAATGAAGGCATTAATAGATCAGAATGTGTTTTATAATATTGTAAAGACAGTGTGATGGGTATAGGTTTGATGAGGTCTGAATTCCACTTCTCTCTTAAGTGATTCAACAGTATCAGCACTGCAAAGTCAATTCAATGTTCTCAATGTTTACGCTTTCTTCTAACAGTTCTAACTTTAACATCCCTTCTCCCGGTACTCACCACTGTACAGGTTTGTTAGAATGGCCACAAAGAATTCACCAGCAATAGTCAAAATCATTGAGTTAGTAACAGGTTATGTATAATTCAACTTCAGAAACACTTCAGTCAGGATAGCTTTGTTTTCCATTTTTTTTTTTTTTTGCAGGCAGTCTCTCTCTGACCCTTATCTTCTTGGCCTTGGCCTCTGCTCCTCTCAAGAATATGTTACAAAACTCCTTTAACGTTACCAATTCTGCACCACCCCTACTCTACCAGTAAGGTTTTGCCAAAATGCTGTCAGCTCTAGCTTCCTGGATAGGCAGGTCTAGATCTCTTCCAAAGTGCATACTTTTCTTGCATGCACTTAGTTCTTTTGGTCTGTAGATTACACTGTTTTACAGCCATCCTTGGTTCTCCACTACCTGTGATATTTCCCTCAATGCTATTGTCTCTGCAACCATCCCTACTCCTGTCTCTTGGTATTATTGAATATTTCTAGTATTAAAATGGTCTAACATTGATCTGTACATAAATTTCAAGGACAAAGGATGTGATGTGATATATATTTGTTTCCTTTCTATACTAGTGAGATTCCTGTTTTCTATCTCTGGTTCAGATCAATTTAAGCCAGATGTGGTGGCCAACATACAAATCTCTACATTAGCATTTTATATACTTTAATTGTGGGGTTGGTTTTTGGCATGCTTTTTTTTTTTTTCTATTCAGCCAGCCATAAGGGAGCTTTGGGCTTAGTGAGTAAAGAGTGTGATGTCAACCAGAAAACATGTAGTCAGAATTTACCAATTACTCCATGGGAGAAAGATGAGCAATGTCCTGCAGTGTGATTTACATCCTCTAAAATTCACTTAATGGTCAACTTTGAGTCGGTCCCTGCTTGATGGTACCCAATAACAATATCCAGTCATGTTATCGTAGTAACAAAGACTATAGCTAGAAAATCCTTATAAAGTGTTAAAACACAGAGGTGCAGTTACTAATTCCACCTGAGAAAACTATTAATAGGTGAAGTATAAAAGTAACTTTTGAAAAGGCATGACACTTCTGTTGACTATTAATGAGTGAGTATTATGGATAATGGGGTAGTATGAAAGCGTTTTTAACAGAGAAATAAAAGAGCATGAACAATGACAAACAGCAGCACCACTAGTCACCTCCTGTCTGCTAAAACTGCATTTAGTTCAGTTTAGAGCATATAGGACAGAAGGATATATTTTAAAGACAATGTGTTAGAAAGAAAGAATGAAATTTAGATAAATGAGTAATGACAAAATAAAGAAGGTTTTAAAGAATGAGGCTGTGTAATGATGATACTTTAATCCTAGAATCTCTTAATTATGATGAGAATATTAATAAGCCTAAAAGAGTGATATTGATTCTAGAAATCCAGCTACTCTACCATTATGATAATTTTATATACCCTAGAGTCAGAACTGACCCAGAGTTAACTGTCCAGGGGGTTTTCAAGGGCAATAAATTACAGAGAAGTTGATTGCTCGTCTTTCTCCCATGGAGCGACTGATGGATTCAAACTATGCACCATTGCGTTAATAGCACAATTCCTTACCACTAAGCCAATGGAGCTATCTGTAAAGAATATAGATCAGAAATAAGGTGGTATTTATCAGAAAGAAAATTTCCTGTTGTAAAGCTTGTGTACCTAGAAAACCAAATGCTTGTGATGGAAAAAAGCCACACTGTGATCTCAAAGGTACACAGTTTGAGGCCATTTACTGCTCCGTGGGAGAAGGATGGGCAGTCTCCTCCCCTGTGCTTAACTGCCTCTGAAAACCCACTGGAGGGTCAGTTCTGACTCTATAGTACACACAACAACAAGGCTTGTATATCCAGAAAACCAAATGCTTGTGATGCAGTGAATTCATTCTCCCTGTTGACAAAGATGTCAAAAAAAAAAAAAGATGTGCAAGGCTGAAAATATTTTAAGAACATTGTCTTTACTCCTCACACAGAGTGGTTAATGTATCCAAACAGAAGTTTCAGTTAGTATCGCAACACATAATGTAAAAATTCCTTAGGGTAGTAGTTATGTGCCATCAAGTTATCTAGGACTCATAGAGATCCTATGAACAATGGGTCTGAAACTTGCCATTTTATAAGCCAACATTATTATCTCTAAAACACCTGACCCCATTGCCACAGTCACGGTATCAATCAATCTTGTCAAAGGTCTTCTTATCTTGCACTGAACTTCTACTCATCAAAACATTATATCCTTTTCTAAGGACTAGCCTCATATGACAACATGTCCAAAGTATGTGACGTGGAGTTATGATAGTCTATTTCTTTTTTTAATAATCATCCTTTATATTTGTAAATTTGTCTCACAAAAATTTAACATGGAATTCATTCTGCTTATGGCCTAGTGGCAAAGAAGTTGCATTGCAATCTTGAAGGCACATGGTTGGAGGCCACCAGCTGCTTCATGGGAGAAGGATGGGCAATCTCCTCCTGGATATTAACTGCCTCTAAAAACCCACAGGAGGGTCAGCAATGGGTTGGTTCTGACTTGATGGTACACAACAAGAGGAAGCAATTAATAAATAAAATATACACAATTTTATATTTTTGCATTCAGTTTTTTTAAAACTCCTTCATACTATGATTTAAGAAATAGTCTACAGAGAAAGGTGATTTTACATTCAGCTATTCAGAGACATTTTATAGCATTTAAAATTTCCACATTGTAAACAGCATTCTTCTTAATTCTACCATATGTTTTGTGTTTCTATTCATTCTTCCATCGTATTCCTTCCTGCCTTTTACACTTAATTCCTGGACAAATGCTAACCTTTTATACTTTTTTTTATACATAAAAAGCACATAATTCTCTAAAACACAATGTATGGTAGCTCTGGTGGCCTAGTGCTGTAATCCTGAAGGCACACAGTTTGAGGCCACCAGATGCTCTGAGGGAGAAGAATGGGAAATCTCCTCCCATGCGATTAACTGACTCTGAAAACCTGTCGAGTCAGCTATGTGTCTGTTCTGACTCTATGGTACACAACAACAACAACAATGACAATGACCATATGAAACACAATGTTAATAGAAAAATGTGTGAAACACAATTTATACAAACTTCATATGCAAAGCAAAGAGCTACCTGGTTTCCACTTCTCCAGGACAGACATGTTTGCCAGTCCATATTATGTTCAATGTCCTTGTCCTGCACCACAGCTCAGACGCATTGGTTCATCTTCTGTTCTATTTAGTCATTGTCTAGCTTGCAGATGTATAGCAAGCAATAGAGAAGTATTTCCCTTTTGATTTTCTGGCTTATGTTCTTTGCACAGAGAACTAGAATATTTTGCTTTGTCTTTATAAACTGCCCTTGGAAGTATTCTATTCAATTCTTTAACTTTGTCGTCTCTTCTCTCCATTTTGCTTCTACACACTGTAATGTGTATTCCCAGTCTCTTCTGACATCCCTTTTTGACTTTTCTTCAACCTTGTGTTTGCAATGACATCTTGCTTTCTTCAAGGATAGCATCCTTGATCTCATCTCACAGCTCATCTTCCTTTCTTTAATTAGTGTTTAGTGTCTTAAACCTGTTCTTGAGAGGGTTGTTTTTTGTTTGTTTTTGTGTTTTTTTAAATTTAGGTGGGATAGAACCAATGTATTTTTATTTTTGTGAACTTGTTTCCATTTTCTTTAGATTCAATTAGAAATTTCACATGAGTCATTGATGGTCTGTTCTAATATCATCCCCTGGCCTGGCTTTTACATCTTGTATTGAATTTATCCAATAATTATTTCCACAGATGTTATCAATCAGGTTCATGTGTATAGTTGCTACTTATTATTTTTCTTATAAGCAGTATTTGCTATGAATAAATCATTGTGAAAAAATTCTAGCATTCTTTTTCCAGCCATATATCCATCAACAAATCCATTATTTCTGACTACTGGTCCTTCCTCCTTGTACCTGGTGTTTGCTTTCTAGTCACTGTTATTAATGACTTATGATTGGTTACATGTTCAATTAACTGCAGAATCTAAAAGTTGGTAGAAATCTTGTATATCCTCCTTTTTGGCTTTAGTTGTTGCTGCATATATTTGAATGAAAGTTGTATTCAATGGTCTTCCTTGTATGCATATGTATAGTATCCTGTCACTCAACAGCATTGAACTTCATGATAGATCTAAAAACAGTATTTTTTACTATTAATTCAATGTCTTTATTTCTCACTTTTTTGTTCTTAATGTAGTTGTTGTGGTTGTAGAGTACCACAGTGATGCAATTGACTCACTGCTGACACTCCAGTGAGTTTTCAGAGGCAGTAAATCATATCAGAAGAGAAGATCTTTATTTCTCCTCTGCAGCAGCTGGTAGATTTGAACCATGTACTTTTGTGTTGACAGCACAATTCCTTAGCACTAAGCCTCCAGAACTTGTATGCATAGTATGTCATGTGACTGTCTCACTCAAAGTGGCCAATATCAATCCATCTGAGTTTTCTAATGCCTAGTATATCAATTTTATGAGTTCTGTTTCATTTTAAAAAATACCAAATTTTCTTACATTTATACTTGTTTCACATTCTAATTATTAATGTGTGTTTGCAACTGTTGCTTCTCAAGCCAGTGCCTTTTAATATGAAGACTCAGCCTGCAGTACTATAGCTAATATTCTAAGTGTGCTCTATTGTTCTTAGGGATTTTTAAGGCATGCTAGTTCAGAAATAGATGGCAAATCCTTCTTGTTTGTATTAATCTGAGAGCTTCACTTGAGTACTACATATGGCAGACAAGCACTGTACTAAGTAGAGTCGAGAAGATATGCAAACATATACACATATAAGCTCTTAAGAGTAGCAACATGCAAAGCATTTCTCTGATACAAGAGTGGACAAATAAAAGATTACACTTCTAAAAGAAACTATACAGATGAGCGAACATAGAGTAATCATGGCAATGGGCATCAGGGGCATATTAAGGCAGCAATGCAAACGTCCAAAATGCCTGGAGGTTTCTGGGCCTTGGTCTGTGGCCAGGCCTTGCAGCAGTTCTACAGAGGTTTTGTTTTGTTTTAAATAATAACTGGAATGTGTTTATTTTTTAAGTAAGAAAAAAATCCCAAAGGTAAATGGAAATATTTTAATAAAAACGTAGTCTAGGGGGAAGAAAGTCCCTTCTTGTTTCAGTTTGTGCTTCTAGTGAAAACTTCAGTATTTCCAAACACATATTTTTTGAAGACTAGTTCATAATTTAAATATACTTCAAATGAAAATAAACACTAAAGAGGTTGTTATCCCTCACAATGCTTCCAGAGAATGAAATTTAATTAAACTCTTACTTGTATTCAATAGCAGGATTCTTGATAATTTAATTGATACTTTGTCAAAGCAATATTGATCTGATTAAAACAAATCTACTTCTAACCCCAACAATTAAAACATTTAAATTGGCTCCATTTTCATTTGGATTAAAGGACATAAGAACACAGTCAGCTCTCCTTAAAATCAATGCGAATTTTAATAACTGAAGTATCACTTTCTTAGTATTTCATTTTCTTAACATTCAAATACAGTAATACATTAAAATAAATAGATTCTCATGCAGGCTTCTAATCTTTCAGTCAATCTCTTTCTCATACTCATTGTTTTGGGTCAGGATCTACTCAGAGGTGGCACATCAGAGGTTTTCAGAGGCTGTAAATCACATGGGAGAAGATTGTCCGTCTTACTCTACAGAGCATCTGGTGAACTCAGATCTCTTACTGAGGAAAACTCTTACTCTGCAGTTCTTGACCCTTTAGGCCACCAGAACGCCTTCTATGTGTACAAAAATATACACTTGCACACACACACATCAGTGTTTATATAATTTTT
>NW_006399806.1:12332179-12333158 GCF_000299155.1 Elephantulus edwardii | reverse complement strand
AACATCTTCCTTCATCACCATAGGCTCTTGTTCATATGTTGTTTCATGAAATTCTTCTGTGTCTGCCAATTCCTTTTGATACTGTGACTCAGTAATATTCTTTCCGTCTTCTTTAAATACTTCCTGGGTCATTTAGTATTCTTCCTAAAGCATCCTTGATTATAGCAACTCGAGGTTTGAATTTTTTCTTCAGTTTTTTGAGCTTAAGAAATGCTGAGAAAGTACAATCTTTTTTTTATTTTCTGACTCCAGTTCCTTGCACATTTCATTGTAATATTTTACTTTGTCATGCAGCACTGCCTTTTGAAATCTTCTGTTCAGCTCTTTAGTATCTTGAATTCTTCCTTGTGCTTTGGCTTCTCTGCATTCCAGTGCAATATTCAGAGTTTCTTTTGACATCCATTTTGGTCTTTTCTTCCTCCTCTGTCTTTGCAGTGACTCTTTGGACTCTTCCTGGATGGTACCCTTGATATTGTTCCACAATTCTTCTGGTCTTTGCTCTTTAGTGTTCAAGACCTCAAACCTGTTCCTGAGCTGATTCTGAAATTTAGGTGGGATAGACTCAAAGTCATATTTTGGTTGCCTTGGATTTGGTTTAATTTTCCTCAGCTTCAGTTTGAACTTGCATGAGTAGTTGGTGGTCTGTTCCACGGTCAGCTCCTGGCCTAGTTTTCACAGCTGATATTGAGCTTATCTAGTGGTTCTTTCCACGGATGTAATGGATCTAATTTCTATGCATGCCATCAGGTGAAATCCATGTATATAATTTGCGTTTATGTCTCTTATAAAACATATTTGCAATTAATAAGTCATTGATTGTACAAAATTTAATACTTAGAACCATGAGGCAGTTCTCAGAACAGAACAAGCAAAGAGAGTATGGTTAAAAGTAAAAGGAAAGAAGTTCATTAGGAATGTGTCCTTTCTGCATACCTTTTCAGTGTATATGAAGAACAGATCATTGAGAGGCTGGACTATA
>NW_006399806.1:12326787-12330942 GCF_000299155.1 Elephantulus edwardii | reverse complement strand
ACTTCTTAAGAAAGGAACTTCTATATAACTACATGGAATAGATGAGTCTGAGGCTATTCAACACAAGGATTAATACAAAGTTTTACACTCCTAACTCTAGGTGGTTTTTTTTTGTGGGTTTTGTTGTTGTTGTTGTTGTTGTTTTAATTCTACAATCTGTCTCCCTAAAGGAGTGGTTAGATTATTAGCTGCTTTTTTTACTCATGGTGCTCTTGTCACCTAATGGGTCACTAGTCATACCATCCTTCAGCTGCTCCAAAGGAGAAATATGGGCAACACCCTCCTGTGGGAAATACATTCTTTGAAAATCCTCTGGAAAGTCAGTTATGGGTTGTTTCCAACTCAATGGCACATGACAGCAACATGGCTCAACTTGAGTCCAAATTAAAAAACGTGAAACATGCCACCATCTTCAGTCTTGATGAAGGACAAACCATTTTGATCCAGAGTGTTTCCAATTGCTAACCTATAGGAAATAGATTGTCAGGCTCTTATTCCTACCATGTCTTAGTTGAAAGCTCTGGCTTCACTGACATATAACCTGTGGCTGGATCTAAAATATATCGGCCAGGTATTCTGGTCTCCACTATGATAAGCAAAAGTGCTTGCCTTCAGTCACCACTGCCCTCATCCAGTCATAGAGCCTCTTATGAAATGGAGCTAGATGCTTAGGATCTAGTTCTATCAGATTACAGGTTGAATCATGAAGTAGGTGTTCCTCCATGTGTAGCAGTATTACTTACTTAGCTAAAGTAAGGAATAATAAACTCAGATTTGAATCTTCATTTAGCTGCTTTCTAGCTGTTTGCTCTTAGCCTAGTTATTTAATCTCTTTGAAAGCTGCAATTTCCAAAACTCAGAGTTATTATGGGATTTAAAAAATCATGCATATAATGTCTTTAGAATAAGGTAATAAAGTCACATTTAAAAGAAAACAAAACAAAACATAGCTATTAGAGTTTCAGAAATGCATCTAGAATCCAATAACTAACACTGAACAGTGAAACCAAGGGGTTAGAAAATCTATAAAAATAAGGCCTGCAACAAGCAAAGGAAAACCTGCCAAAATAGTTTAACTATTTTCAAGGAGTTAAATTAGTTCTTTCACTGCTGAACAATAAGACTTTTTTTCCAGAGGATTGAAATATATTAAAGTAGGCCATTGAAAGGGTACTGAAATAGAAACAGCATTATCCCATTCAGTGTTTGGTGGTGAAAATGAATCTTCTTGCAAACTGTTCACTTCTTGTATTTCTTGCAAAAAACAGAAAAGTCACAGAATCCTGAGTGTTAAAAACAACCTATTTTTTTTCTTCGGTCCTCATAATTGATAAGAAAATTACATTAGCATAGAAGACATTGTGTGACCTAATATGTGCTTAGATACCACAAGTTAATTCTTAGCCTTGTACATGGATAAAGAACAAAACATCAGAGTAAATTGGCTAATTCCTATCACAGCATCTGCCAAAATTCCTTCAGAGTATGTATTTCTACATAGTCACAGCAGTTATTCGTACCTACATTTAACCTGGATAAAGTTGAAAGGAAAAACTCTGTTTTGAAAAGCAGGCTAATCTCCAGTGACCCTAAAATCAGAGTAGAGTCTTGCTCTACAAAATCAATCTCTTGATGTAAGCATTTGGCTGGTTTTATGCTGAAGAGCTGGATCACAGCAATTACAGGCTTGTATTTCCTGGCACAGGGACAAGCAAGGATAGATTTCCTCTGTTTTATGTTTGTGTTAATTTAACCTGTCAAAGTTAATCATCCTGTCGAAGTGCCAAAGTACCTCCATGTTGAGCACCAGAGAGTTGCCTGGTACTTTAGTCCTATTTCCGACTCTGCCAAAGGCTTGCAATGTGCCATTTTGATAATCCATTTGTCTCTCTCTTTTCTTAGTTTTTAAAACATAATTGGTAATACCCTATGCTATATTATTATTATTATTTTCTAACTTTCAATATTTTAAATGACAATGATATGAATATTAAATATTTTATTTTCTGTTTCTTGATTTTAAAAAGTAATTGTGAAGAAAATTGTTTTACAATCTAATAAATATTGCTTTACTAATATTTTACTTAAAAAATTTTACTTGTTTGTGACACTGTAATATTTTAACCCTTACTTAGTTTATGATAAAAAACAACTCTTGTTTAACTGTGGAGAAGATATGCTGTGTAAGAGAATAGATGCCTTTGAGCTGTGGTGTTGGAGAGAGTATTAAATATACCATGGACTGCCAGGAGAAGAAACAGATTCTTCCTAAAGAGGGGGAAATCAGGCTGCTCCTTGGAGGCTATGATTCTGAGGCTTTGTCTGGCATACTTTAGGTGTGCTACAAGGAGGACCCCGTCCTTGGAGAGGGACATCAGACTTGGAAGGGAGGAGGGACAGAACAAGAGTGGAAGACCTTGATGAGATGGATTGACTCAGTGACTAGGGTAATGAGAGTAGATGTGTCAGAGACAGTAAGTTTGGCACAGGATGGAGCAGGTTTCAGGGCTGTTGTATGTAGGGTTGTTATGAGTCTCAATCAAGTTTACAGCACATAATAACAATATGTGATAAGGGAGGCATATTTTAAAACTGATTTTAACCTTGCCTATAGAGACAATAGGGTTTTATTCTATATGTTCTCAGATATGTCTAATTAGTAAATAATTCATGGAATTTCCATTAAAAAGTATTTGATACTGAAATTTATTGTTTTAACTAGTAGAATATCAACGATAGCATCTATTTTCTATATCAGTATCTTCATCTAGCTTTCGTGGCCTAGTGCATAAGGAAAAGCACTGTAAAACCAAAGGTAAGTGGTTCAAATTCACCAGATGCTCAATGGAAGAAAGATGGACAATCTCCTCCCATTCAATTTTAAGCATCTAAAAGTTTGCTGAAGAATCATCTTGGAATCAGTTCTTAATCGAAAGCAACAAAAATTGTATATATGTATGTGTATAGTCTAATAAGGTGGCTGTTATTGTTGTTATGTGCTGTCGAGTCACCTGTGACCTATCACAACTCTATGTACAGCAGCTCTGAACCCTTCCCTGTCCTAAGCCAGTCTCCTCAACTACAATACACCAGTTCCCCATTGCCCCAGTTCCTGGTCAATCCGTCTATCTGGGGTCTTCCTCTCCTTCATTGTCCCTCCACCATTCCAAGCATGATGCCCTTCTCCAAGGATAATTTTTAAATTTTTTTAAAAAAACAGTGTTATTGTAATGTATGTTACCTAAGATTGGGCTTTCATTCATTCATTGTTTCATATTTTCCTCCTTTCTCTCCCTTCCCCTCTCCCTCAGTCTGTTCTGTAATGCAGCTCTTGTTTCAGGTTGTCAATTGTCACACGTGTAATGCCCAATCATACTTCCCCTTATCTATTGCAGTGCAGTGTTCATTATCTATCCACTTTTTCCTGCTCTTCTTTTTTTCCTATTAACCCTCCAGTCCCCCATATTAGTACTATTCTATAGCAAGCATCTTATGCAGTACTTGTCATTTTGTGACTGAGATATTTCACTTTCTGCAATGTCTTCCAGGCTTATCATCATAGGGTTTTGCAAGTTCATTATTTTTCAATGCTGTGTAATATTCCACAGTGTGATAACTCCACAGTTTATCTATCCACTCATTTGAAATTGGGTGATTGAGTTGCTTACATCTCTTCCCTATAGTGAATAACACTTCAGTAAATATGAGTATACATACATCTATTTGAGTTGTGATTCTGCTTTCTTTAGGATATACTCTCAGTTAGCATGATAGCTGAGTCAAATGATATTTCTATTTCCAACTTTTTGAGAAGCACCAAACTGCCTTTCATAGTGACTGTACCATTCCAACCTCTCCACTCCTTTGTCAGCTGCCTTGTTAAAATTTGCTAAATCTGCTGGGTTGAAACATTATCTCATAGTTATTTTGATTTGTTTCTGTTTGGTAGCTAGGTTTTTGATTATTCTTGATGTTCTTGTTTTCCATCTGAATTTCTTCTTTGGTGAAGAATTATTAATATCTTGTAATTATTTTGCTATTCGGTTTGCATTTTTCTTATTGAAGTGTTGAAGTATTCCATAAATTTTACATATCTCTTATCAGGTTGTTGTTGTTGTTGTTGTTATGTGCCATCGAGTCACTTGTGACCCATAG
>NW_006399806.1:12298296-12325591 GCF_000299155.1 Elephantulus edwardii | reverse complement strand
TCTTCAGAAAGATCTTGCTTGCATGTGATATTAATAATATTGTTTGATAATTTCCACACTCTGTGGTATCACCTTTTTTTTTTTTTTAAGTGGGAACAAATATAGATCTCTTCCAGTCAGAGGACCAAGTGGTTGTTTTCCAGATTTCTTGGCACAACTTGGTGAGCACACCTAGGGCAGCATCTGTTAGTTGAAATACATCAATTGGTGTACCATCAATTCCTTGGGCCTTATTTTTAGCCAATTCTTTCAAAGCAGCTTGAACTTCCTCCATCATCAGGACAGGGTCTTGCTCATATTTTGTTTCATTAAATTCTTCTTTGCCAAATCCTTTTGATATAATGACTCTGTATACTCTTTTAATACTTGAAGAATCATTTAATATTCTGCCCTAAGCATACTTAAGTATTGCAACTCAATGCTTGACTTTCTTCTTCAGTTCTTTGAGCTTAAGAAATGCTAAGCAAGTTCGACCCCTTTGATTTTCTGACTCCAGATCTTTGCATATTTCATTATAAATTTATTTTGTCTTGCCTTACTGTCTTTTGAAATCTTCTGTTCCGCTCCTTAATTTCTTCCCTCTGCTTTGGCTTCTTGGTTTCTAGTGTAATAGTTTTGTATAAAATTTTATTAGTAACCTTTCTATTTTAGTTGCTTCTGATGTGACATCACCCCTTTAATCTTTATTCAAATTATTTGTGTCTTTCCTTTGTTTTCCTTTGTTAGCTTTACTAGGGGTTTGTTGATTTCATTGCCTTTTTCTTAAGTATCTAGTTGATAGTTTTGTTTTTTAGTTCTCATTTATTTACATTTGTCCCAATTTTTTATAATTATCTTTTTTTGTGAGATTATTGGGTTTCTTGCTGGTATTTTTCTATTTGATATATTGGGTTAAATAATCAATTTTCATTCTTTCTCCCCTTTTCCTATGGTTATTGCTAGAAATTTACCACCAAACAATATTTTGGCTGTGCCCCAGATGTTTTAGTTATGTTTTTATTCTCACTTGTTTGAAAAAAAAAAACCATTAATTTTTTTTAATTCTTCTATTACCACTAACTCATATTTGGCCATGTCTGCAGGCTGAGGGCTAATGTATTTTGAATCTCTGTCCAAGCTGGACCTTAGGACACATAGAATGCTAGGGGTTCTTATGGCTTTCTTTTCATCCCAAGTGGGTGTCAGCAGAGGGGACTTGCCAGATGAATTGGGGATCACTGGCTCAGAGTCTGCCAGCATTTGGGTTAGCTGGAATTGAAAAATACTGAAGTGTTTGGCCATGTCTGCAGGCTGATGGCTAGCTAGTGTGTGGTAAATCTCAGTTTCAGGTGGACCTTTGGATGGCCTCTTGCGTCTTGAGGAGTGACACATATAGAACACTCAGGGCTCTTATTGCTTTTTGTCCCAAGTGGGTGTCCACAGACGGGACTTATTTGACAGATGAATGGCAGGTCTCTAGTCTTTCATTCATATTGTCACTTTGGGTCACCTATGACTCAACGGCAGTTACCAACAACAACAATAGCATAGAGAGAGATCAGTTGACCTAGTGGACAGAAAGTAATGCTACCAAGCCAAAAGGTGGGTGACTTTAATCCATAGCCCTCAGGCCTGTTTTCAATTGTTTTTAGTCATTCTTCTAGGTTCTATCATTAGTTACATAGATATTTAATATGGTTATGTCCTCTTGTTCTATCAAAACTTTTAGCATTATATAGTGTATTTCCTTGTCCATTTTAATGGTTATTACTCTGAAGTTTATTTTATCAGAGATTAATATTTTAACTCCTGCTTTTTCTGGCTGTGATTTATTTAGCACTATTTTTTAACACCCTTTTATTTTTAGTCTGCCTTTGTCTTCACTTTTTAAGTATGTCTCTTGTTGACAGTATAAGGATGGGTATTTGTTTTTGTTTTTATCCAATCTGCTACTCTTTCTCTTTAGTGTTCCTTTTAAACTGTTAGTATTCAGTACAATTATTGGGAGCTAGTATTTTATTGCTATCATTTTGTTGGATTCTTTTTTGTGTTTGTGCTATTTACTTTAATCTATATTCCTTTCTGTGGAGCCTCTGAGAGAAGGACTCCCTTCAGTATTTCCTGCAACGTAGACTTTGTTTTTACAAACTCCCTTAGTTTTGCATTACTGAAAGAATATCTTGATCTGCCTGTTACATTTAATGGACAGTTTTTCTGGGTACATTATTCTTTCTTGAGATACTTGTTCAGTATTTAATATATGTCATTACACTGTTTTCATGCTCTCATGGCTTCTGCTGAGAAATCAGCATTTAATCTCATTTACTTTCCTTGTATTCTTTATTTTATTTTTCCTTCTGGATTGCTGTTTATTGTTTATCTAGTGTTTCCGATGCCTCATTTTATCTGCATTGTTTTGATAGGTTTTTGGGGTTTTTTTCCCCACCTTCCTCTTTGCTTTTGTTTGCAGAGTTCTGCAGGTCTTCAAGTTTTTCTTCCACCCACTGAAACTACTCAATTATTGTTCTTTTGAATTATTTGGCAGAAATTTCCATCAGTCTTTCCAGCTTCAGGAAATCTATTGATTCTATGTTTTGATCATTCTATGTGATATCTTCTTTTGGTTTTGCATAGGGTATGAGGTAGCAGAGCAGATTATCTAGGAGGCTGAGCTCTATGCGGAGAATTGTGGCATCAGAATCGGTGGAAGACCTATTAACAATCTGTGTTATGCAGATGACACAACCCTGCTTGCTGAAACTGAGGAGGACCTCATGCACTTGCTGCGGAGGGTCAAAGACTGCAGCGTTCAGTATGGACTGAGGCTCAATGTCAAGAAGACAAAGATTCTCACCACTGGACCAATTGGCAGCGTCAGGATGGACGGCGAAGAGATTGAGATTGTTCACAGCCTCAGTTTGCTCGGCTCCACGGTCAACACTCTTGGCACCAGCAGTCAGGAAATCAAAAAGCGTATCACAATGGGAAAGTCTGTTGTTAGGGACCTCTCTAAAGTACTCAAGAGCAACGGTGTCTCTCTGGAGACTAAGGTGCGCCTGATACAGGCCATGGTATTTGCAATCACTTGTTATGCATCAGAGAGTTGGACAATGACTAGGGAGGACAGAAGGAGAATTGATGCCTTTGAGCTGTGGTAATGGAGAAGAGTATTGAGAGTACCATGGACTGCTAGGAAAACAAACAGATTCATAGTGGAAAGGGTTAAATCGGGCAGCTCCTTGGAGGCAAGGATTCTGGGGCTTCGTCTGATATACTTTGGACATGTTGCCAGGAGGGATGGGTCCTTGGAGAGGGACATCATGCTTGGGAGAGTGGAGGGACGGCGCAAGAGGGGAAGACCCTCTATGAGATGGATTGATTCGGTGACTGGGGTAATCGGAATGGGTGTGTCGGAGGCAGTGCGATTGGCACAGGATAGAGCAGGGTTTAGGGCTGTTGTGCATAGGGTCGCTATGAGTCGCAGACGACTCGGTGGCACATAACAACAACAACAACATGAGGTAGCTCACTTCTTCTTAATTATTGCTCTCTTCTCCTGTGGCAAAGCACTTTGGGACCTGACCCCCCACTGTGAAGCAAACTTGCTCTCTCTCTGGTTTTTCTTCTTTGATCTCTTTGATGGTGGGAATGTTCACAGCAGCTGTGAAGTTCACTACAAAAGAAACTGGAGGAGAATTCAGCTGCTTTTCTTCTTTCATTTCTGGTCCTGCAGCCAAGTTCTGTGTGGCTGCAGAACTCACCAAGAACTCACCCTACTTTTCTTCCTCCTCTCTGATTCCGCTGCAGAGTCCTTTGTAGCTAAAGAGCTCCCTGGGAAAGAAACTCCTCTGCCTCTGTTCCAAGGTTGCTAGGATGTTCACCCACGCTGGGAGCTCACCTGGAGAAGACTTTTCCCTGCTTCTTTTCCTTCCTCTCTGGCCCAGTACCCATGGGGTTTTTTTGTGGCTGTGGAGTCTGCCAGAAAGGGAGCCCACTAGGTCTCACAGCTGACTGGAACGTTCACTCTGACTAGCTGCTCATTGGGTGAAAGTTGGACTTGCTTCTACTCCTTCTTCACTGCTCCCTTAGCAAAGTTCCCTGAGGCTACAGATCCCACCAGGAAGAGAAGTAACTCTGCCTCTGTTCCGGGGCTGATCTGAAGAAACTCTTGTCTCGGGAAACCACTCAAAAGAGCCCAATTAATGTTAGATGTCGGAAAAAATTACAGATATTTCAAAGATATACTATAAACTATCTTTCCTAGGAAGACTTTTTTTCATGAGCATTAATATCTTTTAATAGCAAAATGCTTCTAAAGGATTGTTACATATACGATTCCCCAATTTATTTTTCTAGTATGTTACAAATACTAACATATGTTTGTTTTGGGTGGTGACTATGTCTTTCTTTAGAAATATCAAGTTATTTCTTCTGGCAAGAAACTCAAAGGAAAAGGTTGATAGGATAAAGAAATATTTGAAAGTTGTGGTTGCTGTTATAATGGAAATGTTTGGATAGTTGAAAGGAAATGTTTGTGTTACATAAAAGTATTTTGGATTGATTTGCATATCCCTTCAGCCAGTTTATTTACTTGCCAATCCTCACTCATTGCATCCATTCTTCTCTAGGCCTTCAAAGCATATTTTTATGCTATGAATAGAAATGTATTAAAACACTGAGACATAAATGTCATTTCAAATTCATAATATTACAGTGTATATTTAACCTGTTTAGCCTGTAAAGTGTCGATAATATAAAAGACTTCTGAATTAGCCTGTACATTATTCATTTGTGAGCACCATATCATTCCTCAGTCCACTGTAAAGCTGTGATTGAGTAATTTTTTCAGCTTCTTCTTACCACATTAATTGTCAGTGTACTTGAGCTTTTTTCTCATCTATTTTTCTACTCATGGTTAACATGTTTCATTTTAAATATTTATTTTAATAAAAACTAAACCAGTAAATAAAATAGTACACGTAGTCCCTGGTTTAAAAACATCTGACTAATGGCAACTGTAGTTACAAACCAATTAGATAAAAATGAATGTGATTACCTAACTACTTCTTTGCATTGCTATTTTCTTCCATCAATAATATACAATTAATAAACATCCAATCCTCAGTCCAGACAATGTTAACAGACTATACATGTTGGCAGCACTCTACTATAAACATATAATTCTTCGGTCCTCTACTAAGTTTGAATGAAGTGCCTCTGTCTCTGTTTCTATGGAACTGCAGTCCCAAGTCAGGTATATTCAAATTCACTAGCAGCTTTGCTGGTGGCCTAGTGGTATAAAGCAGTATTGTGCTCCAGTCCTAAAGGCTCGTAGTTCAAATCCACCAGCTGCTGTATGAGAGAAGGATGGACAATATACTCCCATGTTATGTATTGTTTATTGAAGATTGTCTGGAAGGAGTAGAAGAAAATAGTAGAAAAACCTCAGACTACATAGAAGAGGATCCTTACAAAGAAAAATTAAATTCAGAAAATAAGTCCAGCTGGTTAACTACATGTAAACCTGGTACTCTAGGTCAGGAAAACTCTACTGGTGATACTGAACCTTTGTCTGGTAAACAATTGGTTGATTTTCCTCAGGATAAGACAATGGAGTCTGTGAGTGAATATGAGACTTTTGTAATTCATGGAAAAGAACTGAAAGAGTGTGGAAAAGTACATGAAGTTCTAAACTGCTTCGTTAAATTACTTGACATAAAAAGTGCAGATCCTGAAGTCATACTAATGACTTTAAGTTTGTATAAGCAATTTAATAAAGCTTAAGATTATGAGAAAAAAACCCCAGTAAGATCAACTGTGAGTCAATTCTGACTCAATGATATACAGCAAGAAGAAAAGTCCCAAACCAATATCACTGTGGTTCTCAGCCCACTTACTTCTCATACTCAGTAAACATCTCCATCAATAGTACATCACATTCTATTTTTTACCTCTCTCTACTGCATACAATCCCTTAGTCACTACAACTCCTCATCCTCCATCAAGCTTGGGTTAAGAAAATAAGTCATGCTGCCACATGTGTGTTGATCTCTCTTAATGGTGATAACCCTGTTTTCTGTAACTGGAACTACTCAAATACTCCCTATTTGAAGAAATGATTGAGACAGCTATTGATGATGTAAGTGGGCAACATATTGGCAGGGCAGGCAAAGCTGAAACAACTAGAACAGACAAAGCTGAAGCAACTAGAACAGTTGAATACAATGGTCTAGGGGAGCTAAGCTTTTAGCAACAGACCCACTGTATTATAGGTACTTTGACATAATAAAAATATTCACTGTATAGATATCACAGTTAATGGTGAAAACACACATCACTCACATTGGGAAAATCTATCCCTTATTCACACAGGACAAGCTTTTTTAAGTATGCAAGTTCCCAAGTTTGAGGCTTTCTAAGACTAAAGAATTTTTTTAAAATGATAAAAATATAACTATTGTGTATTTAGCATTGTATAGTTGTGGTCTCTGCTGCAACTACTGAGCTCTGTAACTATAACATGAAGTCAGACATTGATAATACAGAAATTAATATTGATATCCCAATAAAACTTTATGAAAAAAAACCAACCCTTTTAAACTCATTTGTAAGATAGTAGCTCTAATGGCTTACTGTTAAGGAGTTACATATGGAAAAAAAGATGAGTAACCTCCTTCCATGTAATTTACTGCTTCTGAAAATTCACTGAAAAGGTTGGTGAGGAGTCAGTTCTAACTTCATAATACCTAACAACAACATAATAGATTCAAATAACTTCCATTCACTGAGTATTTAGCGAATTATATTTTCATTTTGTCTAAGGTCTTGCACTAACACTGATGAAGAAAGTTTCAGTTTCTGTGCTCATGAGAACTTATTGTTTACCAGGGAAGACTATAAATAAGTAATTGATTTTACTTGTTCTAAATGTTACAAAAGGTAAGTGCAGGTGATTTTAGGAATGTATTTTGAGTAGATCCAACTTGCTGCCTATATCCAATTTGTTGGTAGGAGTAGAGAGAACATGAGTACAATTTTGCAAATCATTTAAAGACTAGAAGAACTCAAGTACTATAATGTTCAAAGATCACTTGTTTGGGGATTGAATAAGCAAGCATGAGAAAGAATGAACAACAGGAAAGAGCAATTGAGATTTTGGGAAAAGTACAATTATATGTGGATAATAAAGTTAATATTATTTTAAAAACCATGAATGGTTGAATCAATACACAATTTGTTTAGTAAACTAACACTCAAATCTCAATAAAAAAGTAATTAAAAAGATAAAAAATAAGAAAACAGAAAAAATATTAGATTTTAGCAGAAAAACACAGAGAATAATTATTCAGATAAGGATTGTATAAACACATGACAAGTAATCTTTAGGTTATGATGCCTAGCTTACATACAATTCATACTTATGGTCACACATGTATTGTTGTCGTTACTGTTGTGTTCCCCTGAGTTGGAACTGACTCATAGTTGACCCTCCAATAAGTTATCGGAGGCAGTCAGTCATATGGAAGAGATTGCTGATTCTTGTCCCATAATGCAGCTGGAGCACATCTTTAGGATGGCAGAGCAGCTTCTTATCACTAGGCTACCAGAGCTCCCTAAGCCCTGTTCATAGTATTATATTAAATTTTTGAGACACATACAATGGTCCATAATAATGAATGGATGTTATTTGTGATGTAAAATTATACATATATTATTGTTGCTGTTAAGTACTGTAGAGTTGGAACTGAGCCATATCTGATTCCCCAGCGAATTTTCAGAGCCACAGGAGGACAATGCCCATCCTTCTGCTGAATAGCTCTTGGCCTTGAACTGCATGCCTTTGCGATTGCAGCACAGCTTCTTGCCACTACACCACCAGAGTTCCCTATGTATATTATTAATATTGAATATTGTTATTAATATATCAAACAAAGCTAACTCCCATTAAATAGACTCTGTCTCATAAAGACCAACCAGGTTTATGAAACTGTTAATC
Source organism: Elephantulus edwardii (assembly GCF_000299155.1). Taxonomy (NCBI): domain Eukaryota; kingdom Metazoa; phylum Chordata; class Mammalia; order Macroscelidea; family Macroscelididae; genus Elephantulus; species Elephantulus edwardii. Next base: position 12,317,616 of record NW_006399806.1, on the reverse strand, counting down.
TTAACAGGACAGACTCTCTGTTCTCTGCTCTGAGGCTGCTGGATTCAAATTGCCAACTTTCCTGTTAACAGCTATTACGGAGGGAACCAAGCAACCAAACAAAAAATAGCAGCTATCAGGGTCTCTTAATATCATTATGATTAATTTATTACTATGTTGAAGAGGTTTTTGTGTATCTGGAATTATTTATTTAATGATTTTTATTCATTGAAAGGTAGGCTCTTTCCTAAGCTGAACATTTAACTACTTATAACATACTGTTCTGACTTAAGTACAAATTGGACATAAAGACAGCTTTAGTAATGAAACTTACTTGTAACTTGGTGACTGTTTCTTTTATAAATTTTAATCTGATGTTACATTGATCTTTTCATCAGAATAACTTTTAGTTACATTTTGTAATTGTCAAAGAATAAAGCAGTTTTATTGATAGGGTAGAAAAATCAACTTTAATGAGATTTGTTTATGATTAGAATAATGTTTTACAAGCAATATAGATTCTCTAATAAGAATATTAATATTCACATGCATTACTGATTTTTGTGTGACAAATTATCCCCAACATTTAGCAGCCTAAAATAAAATGCATTTATTAGTCCACAATTTAAAAGGGTTAGGACTACGGAAGATTCTTAGTTGGAAATTTTGGTACAAAATCTCTTTTAGCTGTAGTCAAGTTGTTGGCTGGGGGTTTAGTTATCCAAAGGCTTGATTTGAACTAGAAGATTTATGTTCAATATGGCTTACTCACATAGCTCTCAACAGATGGCCTCAGTTTGTGCTGGCTGTGGTCAAGAGGCCTTCTTAGTGCACTGCCAAATGGACTTTTACTTAGACTTGCCAGCGTATGTTCATAACACAACAGCTGTCTTCTGCGGAGTAAGTGTTATGAGAAGGAAAAATGGAAGCTTCAATGACTTTGATGGGCTACACAGGAAAGTCATACCTAGTATTTTCACCACATTCCTTTTTATAAAAATTGTGTCACTAATAGCCCTCATTCAAGTGGGTAGGAATTTAGCACCCTCTACAAGTGTCATATTAAAAAAAAAAATCTCTGGTTAGATTTACTCCCAAGTATTTTATCTTGTGTTAGGTACTGTGAAAGGTATTATTTTTATTTGCTCCCATAAGCAGATATATGCACACCCATGTTTATTGTGGATTTGTTCACAATAGCAAAGACTCGAAAACAACCCAAGTGCCCATCAACAAAGGAATGGATAGAGAAACTCTGGTATATTCACACAATGGAATACTATGCTGCACTGAAAAATAAGAAACTCATGAAATATTATACAAAATGGGTGATCCTGGAGAACATTATCCTGAGTGAAATACCTCAGTCACAAAAGGACAAATACTGAATAGTACCACTATTGGAAAATGGGACTGACATAGGGGTTGGGGGAGACTGAGAAAGAGAGGATAAATAATGTATACTGCATTGAAAGAAATGAGGGAGAAAAGTGTTTAATAGGGATATATGATTAGGTATTATTGTCATGACAGGAGTCCAGAATGAAGCCTGCATAGTGGATTGGACTTGTGAGAAGGGAAAACAATGAAAAAAAACATTTCTATTACTTTTCAGGAAGGAGGAGTAGCATCCACTTCCATAATAGCTTGTCTCTGGAAACCCTATGAATCTGGAGAGAGGATGAGAGACACCCAAGCATTGAGGACTCTCCTTCATAGGGTCGCTATGAGTCACCTGTGACTCAATATCGCTTAACAACAACAACAACATTACTTTTCAAAGAGAAGAGCAAATTAGATGGGAGGGGTGGGCAGGGAGAAAAGTACAACAATGAATGAAAGGACATTCAAAGTCTGTGTAAACGTTCATTAAAATTAATTTTAAAAAACCAACAACAACCTAAATATCTAGTAATATTTGAAAATTACCACAAAACTTCTGCCAGAAGTCCAGGCTGGGTTTAGAAGGGGTAATGGTACTAGGGATATTGTAGCTACTGTTAGATGGATCTTAGGTGAAAGCAGAAAATATCAGAGGAATGTCTATCTGTTCTTCCTTGATTATGCAAAGGCATTTGAGTGTGTGGATCATAACAAACTGTGGCTGACTCTGAGAAGAATGGAAACACCAGAACACTTGATCGTGGTAATGTGAAACCTATACTTCGACCAAGAGGCATGCAGAACAGATCATCCAGTAGGCTGGGCTCTATGAGGAGAAATGCACCGTCAGGATTGGTGGAAGATCTATCAACAATCTGCGTTATGCATATGACATAACCCTGCTTGCTGAAACTGTGGAGGACCTGAAGCACTTGCTGCAGAGGGTTAAAGACTGTAGCCTTCAATATGGATTGAGGTTCAATATCAAGAAGACAAAGATTCTCACCACTGGACTAATAGGCAGCATCAGGATGGATGGTGAAGAGATTCAGATTGGTCACACCTTTAGTTGTTTGGCTCCACAGTCAACATTCTTGGCACCAGTAGCCAGGAAATTAAAAGGCGCATTGCCGTGGGAAAGTCTGCTGTTAGGGACCTCTCCAAAGTACTGAAGAGCAATGGTGTATCTCTGGAGACTAAGGTGAGTCTGATACAGGCCATGGTCTCTGTAATCACTTGTTATGCCTCAGAAAGTTGGACAGTGACTAGGGAAGATAGAAGGAGAATGGATGCCTTTGAGTTTTGGTGTTGGAGAAGGGTATTGAGGGTACCAAAGACTGCTAAGTAAACAAACAAATTCATCCTAGAGAGGGTTAAACCGGGCTACTCCTTGGAGGCAAGGTTTCTGAGGCTTTGTCTGACATACTTTGGTCGTGTTGTAAGGAGAGACTGGTCCTTGGAGAAGGACATCATACTTGGGAGGTTGGAGTGCATGCACAGGAGGGGAAGTCCCTCTAGGAGGTGGATTGATTTGGTGACCGGGGCAATCGGGATGAGTGTGTCAGAGATAGTGAGATTGGCACTGGACAGAGCAGAGTTTAGGGCTGTTGTACTTAGGGTCATTATGAGTCGCAAGTGACTCAACAGCACATAACAACAACAACAACAGCCAAAAAACTTGCATTATGATAAAGTTTATACATGTACTATTTAGTTATCATTATAACTTAATGTTACAAGTGTTCTTGTTCCGTCCAGTTCTATAATAGAAAATCTGAGGCACAGAATACTATCCTGTCAGGGTAAAAACAAATATGTGACCATGTTTTGATTGACACTTGGGTGGGTTGGATCTACATTATTAAGCTTTTAAAACACTGTCCTTTTTTGTTGTCTCTTTATGTTTCTTTAGAATTGTCTGAAATAATCAGTGGGGACATTTTTAAGCAAAATTTTCATTTTGTAAATCACATTTCACTAAATTATTAGTATGCTCAGAAGGGTTGACGGACAGCACAGGAGAGGGAGACCCCTGATGAGGTGGATTGATACAGTGACTGAGATAATGGGGGGGTTGGTGTATCAGAATTAGTGAGTCTGGCTCAGGACAGGGAAAGGTTCAGAGCTGCTGTACATAGGGTCGCTATGCATAGCACACAACTCAACCAATAATATTCTATGGCAGGTTTGGAAACAGGAGTGGCATCCACTTCCTAAACAACATATCTCCAGAAACTATGAACTTTTATAAGTGTCCATAGTTGTAAAAGTGCTTCAGGTCTTTTGTTCATAGGGTCACTATGAGTCATGCTTGACACAGTGACTGACAATTGGCTTGATTGTGATGATGGTGCGTGATACGGCGAGGTCTGATTATCATTGCTTCAGTATGAGTACTAGTCAACAGTGCCTGACAATAGCAAAATCCTTAACAACAATGACAGTACTTAACAATAACATCCTTATTGTACATTTTATTAAAAGGAAGAAATGATAACAGTATGAGATAATTCCTAAGAAACTTCCTGTTTGAATAAAATTATAGGCTTTACATTAAGAGAATCACATGCATCAGATGTTCGAAACAGATGTAGAACCCAAATCTAAATGCTTTTTAAATTTACACCATGTGAATGTAAGCTATTGTGCCATAGCTTGCCTTTCTAGCTTCTGTTACTACAGAAGGGAAAATGAGGTAAAGGAAACAAGGATCTGGATAAGTGAATGCTGCAATTAAGAGGAGCGAAGTGAAAGCCTACAGCAGAAGTGAAATCTGCACTAATTCTTATTTGTAGCTTCAGGAGGCTATTACCTATGTGATTATTCTCCAATATAATTCATCTGCATTAACGTTGAAAGGAAAGATGAAGCAAAATTAAATTCCTTTACCACCTGGAACACTATTCTCAACCCAAAATGTCAGTTCACTTAAACAAAATGTGAAATGTCATTGAGCACTAGACCTGCCTTTCCTGTGTGTCCCAGAAGCAGGAGTCAGCTTTATTTGTACAGAACCATTTTTCTTGGGAGATGAAAAGTATTGATTTATCCTTCTTCCTGGTGTTTGTCTCTCTCTTGCTTCAAAGTGAAGTGAAAGTGGATTTGAATGAGAAAAGAAATTCTCTTTCCAAGCTAAGATGTTACATGCTCACACTCTAGAAAAAATTGTTCCTAAACCTCCCTATTTCTCTTAGTTTGAGATTCTATCTTGATATTTATCCACTGAAGAAATTTGAAACAACTGAGAAAGTTTAAGTTCATTTTGTGAATTTTTAACATTTAAATGATTATGAATTTTATTGGAAAATAACGACAGTTAACTATAATCATGTAATGATAATTCTTTAGATCCTGAATAGCAAAGGCTAACAAAATGCATACAAATAAATGATAATATATAATTTTTCTTATTGGTTTTGCCATTGACAAGTATGGAAAATTCAACTTTCAGACAGTATCAAAAGACACTACCTTTAAGAACGTATATTTGCATTTATTATTAACCACACATAATTACCCAAATATATATCACATGAAATTAAATAAAAAATGGATTATTTAGTCACTCTAACCAGTTTATGTGTGGCTTTTGGCTCCTATGTTCAATATCTCAGCTAGTGAGCATTTCCATCAACATAGAAAATGCTATATGACAATTTTGCTTTGTCTTCCATCTAGAGACAGAATAATCTAGAAGTAAAATAATCATTGCTTCCTTTGAACTGTATTTTTTTAACGAGTAAATTCCTTTTAGTTAGATAGTTTGAATGTACAACTTCATGGTGACAAAAATTCATCTCAAAGGCTCAAATTCTTCTAATTCATTTTGAAATATTTTTAAAAAATTATTGATTAATGTCTTATTTTATTTAACAAAATAGAGAACCTGTAATTTATGAAGTGTTTGAATTTAAACGATACAGTTTTATGGTCCCATTTATTAATGAAATTGTTTACTTTCTACAATCTGCTGTGATAGTTTGGGGGAAAGGCAGAGAAGTATCATAGAAATTGAAAATCTAAAAGTCATCTATTAGAACTGATACCATTTAGTTTATTGTAGAGATTGGAAAGAAGTCCGTGAGCAGCATAGAGATTTGTTTACATGTTATTTTGGGATGCTAGGTATTTGTGGAATTAAAAAAAAAAGAATCAGGCACTCTGTACTTGGTTTTAAATCTGTGGTGTTCTTCACATTTAACTCATAATAAATTGATGCAATTTGATAACGTAAGAACTTAAAAAAGGAAATGTGAACTTTACTTCTTTTGTGTTCAGTTTGTTTTATAAAAGCAGATGGATTGAAGAGTTATGTAGCATTTAAGCAAATAAGACTAGCAATTTTCTTAGTATTGAAATGTTTCCAATCTTAAATTTTTCAAAATTCTACATATCTGAATTAAATAAGCATATTAAAAAATCCTTTGGCCCTCCCCCATTTTTACATAGGCCAGATTATTTTTGTTCTAAATTTAAAAAAAAATAATACTTTTTAATTGTTCATCATTAAGGGCATTTGCTAAACTACAAATATGTATAACAAAACCTGATGTGAATGATATTAATGCTACTTTTAGCAAACTGGGCTTCCTTATTAATATGAAAATTTACATTTCCATTTGTATCATGCTTTCAATATGCACTGTAAATTTCATTAAATTAACTTACAATTTTTTTATTAAAAAAAAAAATTGAAAATCTGTTGGGGTTTTGTAAATTATTTTAGACTTTTTGTTTTTTAGTAAAATAAACTTCAAGTCTTATACAAAAAACTATATTTGACCTTCATATAGTAAACAGTCAAACAATGCCTGTCCTATTACCAAATGCCTGTTATTGTGTGTACCATCAGTCGGAACCGACCCATAGCTGACCCCCTCCAGTGGGTTTCCAGAGGCAGTTAATTGCGCAGGAGGAGATTACCCATCCTTCTCCTGTGAAAATATGTATTATGCTGAGTAAAATAACAGCAATTTAGGTTTTTTAAAAAAATTCATAATGATCTAGTAGTTATATTCACCTGTTGTTGTTGTTACATGCCGTCGAGTAGCTTGCGATTCATAGCGACCCTATGTACAACAGCCCTAAACCCTGCTCTGCCCTGTGCCAATCTCATGGTGCCTGACACACCCATCCTGATTACCTCCAGGAACTGAATCAATCCACCTCATAGAGGGCCTTACCCTCCTGTGCTGTTCCTTCACCCTCCCAAGCATGACTTCCCTTTCCAAGGACTGGTCCCTCCTTACATGTCCAAAGTATGTCAGACAGAATCCTTGCCTCCATGGAACAGCCTGTTTTAACCCTCTCTGGGTTGAACCTGTTCATTTTCTTAGCAGTCCATGGTACATTCAGTACTCTTCTCCAGCACCACAGCTCCAAGGCATCACTTCTCCTTCTATCTTCCTTAGTCATTGTCCAGCTCTCTGATGCATAACGAGTGATTGCAAAGACCATGGCCTGTATCAGGCGCACCTTAATCTCGAGAGACAGCATTGCTCTTTAGTACTTTGTAGAAGTCCCTAATAGCAGACTTTCCCATTGTAATACATCTTTTGATTTCCTGACTGCTGGTGCCAAGAGTGTTGACTGTGGAGCCAAGCAAACTAAAGCTGTGAACAATTTCAGTCTCTTCACCATCCATCCTGATACTGCCAATTGGTCCAATGGTGAGAATCTTTGTTTTCTTGACATTGAGCCTCAATCCATATTGAAGGCTGCAGTCCTTGACCTTCTTCAGCAAGTGCTATGTGTGTGTGTGTGTGTACCTGTAAGTTTGATGTTTGTGTACATGTATATACATGGATACACATCTCTGTATGCACCTGAGTATATGTTCTGTTAGTATGTGGATTTGTACACATAGACGTGAATATATCCAATTCCAGCTCTCTCATCACATCTATGGTAACTGGAGTAAGTAAGTTATATCTTTAACTCCATTATCTACATCAATAAATTAATTATATTTGACTTGAATTTTAATTTATAACAACTTTATAGGAGGAATAGAACTTCCCTATTGGATTTTCAAGTCACATTTAATCTGTTCAGTATTTCTCTCATAGAAAGACTGGTGGGTTCAAACTGCCAACCTTTTCATTAGTAGCTTATCTTTTGATCATGTAACAACCAGATTCTTTGAGATACTGTATTCGTATACCTTTGTTAACTTTACAAATGGAAGCATATTCATGTTCTTTGAAAGTCATATGCCTTGTCCTATTCTAGATTCTGAAAGAAGATGATTTAAATTAGGGATCATCATTGTAACCTGGGAGTAATTTCAATTTTATATTTTAGGGCCACGTATTTTTTCCACACACTTTCTATTTATATTTTTTCTTTTTTTAATTGTATTTTTTATTTGAAAAATAAAATAACCATTTACAACATTTGCCAGTTTATGTATTACTTCTTTAGTATTTGAAGATAAACTTTCTCCCCTTGATGTCTTTATGCACTCCTTCCTTGAGCCTGGATGCTGGATCCTCCATGCAATTGAAGCTCACTGTGACTAAAATGATCCCTTTGGAAACTCTGTTTACTGTATCATCACCACATAGTTGTGTGCAAACCCGTGATGGCCTGTTGTTTTGTTACTTGAATTCTGCTGACAACGTTACTTTCCTTCTGAGACATTCTGTTTGTAGTTCATGACAAGAGAAGACAAGTTTCTTTTTATACCCTCTCATTTCAAATATATAGCATTTTGTTCTGTACAGTACAGAGCTGTATATGTAACTTCCTCTAGCACTGTTATAAAACTAAAAGGAAGTTTGGCTTCTTTGAATCTTATTTTAAATACAAGTCCCTGAAAAACAACACGTATCGCAGTGACTTAACTACATTAAAAAGTAAAGCAATTTCACGTTACTGTGAAGGAGAAAAAGCTTTAAAACCAGTACTTTCTAGTGATATATACCTAAAAGATAGAAGGAAAACCACCTAGAAAAGCACCCTAGAAAGCAGAGTCAGATAAGCCCACATATGAGAGAGAGCTATAATTATGGAAACCACTTTTTCAAAGAGACAGGTATATACTTGGGCAGGGCCTTCTTCAAACACTTGGTAGTTTTTAAAGTTCTCTGTAAACAAAGACAGAAGGCAACGTTCAATGCTTAGTCCCCAGGAGTCTTGTTGGTAGCAATATTAACTTACATTTTGATACACAACACCCCTTTTCTCCACCTCCAAGATTGCCAGTGTGTTTTTTCTCTAAGAGAGAACCTGTTAATATAAGATGAAAATATTTGAAAGAAGGAGGGGTGTAATTGAATATGTTGTTTTAAGGAGTTACACTATGGACACAAATGCAGACGCTTGAATCCAGTAGCTGTACAAGAAAAGATCAACAATCTGCTCCTGTCTGATTTATTGTCTTTGAAAATACTATGGAGGCTCAGCTATAAGTCATTTCCAATTCAACAGTACATGACAACAATTATTTATTAGAAGCTTACATATGAGCTTAGGCATAAATATTTAATTGCTATATTTTATTTACCTCAGTGTGGTGAGTTACATGTGTGTAAATAGATACATCAAAACCAAACCCAGTGTTTTTGAGTGGATTCCTACTCCATAAGTTTCCAAGACTGAAAATCTTTATGGAGAGATTGCTTCTCTCTCCCTACATAGGCTGGTGGATTCAGACAGCGAACTTTTTGATTAACACGATGATGTAACACTATTCCAACAGAGCTCCTTTTTTAAAAAGGATAAATTTAATAGATAAAGTAGATTACATTTTCCTCTAAACACAAAGAACATTCTAAAACCCTTTTTTTTCTCTAGCATATTTCCTTTACAGTTACTTTATTGGTATTTGATTTTTTTTTATTTAAAAAAATCCCGAAATATTCATTCTTAACTACCAAGAAAACAAATAGTTAGTCTTGGAGAGGGTGAAACCAAGTTTCTCCTTGTCGGTTAGGATTTTGAAGCTCTGTCCCATATACTTCATGCATATGGCCAAGAGAGACCAGTCCTTGGAGAAGGACATCATGCTTGGAAGGGTGGACGGACAGCACAGGAGAGGAAGACCCCAGATGAGATGGATTGATACAGGGACTGGGATAATAGGGTTTGGTGTGTAGGAATTAGTGAGACTGGTTCAGGACAGGGAAGGGTTCAGAGCTGCGGTACATAGAATCGCTTTGGGTCACAGGGGACCTTGATGACACATAACAACAACAACAAGATAAAGTTTGCTAAAAAATAATACAAATGTCACTGTTGACAATAATGATGATAAAGTTAGTGACTTTTGAAGCTCTCCCCTGCCATAGTTAATACTAGCTTTACATACCTCACTTACCACTGTTAATTATCAGAAGTGTATCTTAGCTAGTCAGACAAACAACAAAATTCACAAATTACTATGTCCAATACACAACATGAGGCAACGAGGCAGGCATGTTTTAAACACACTTTGTAATGTCATCAAGACAGGGTCTCAACCAAAGGTGAGATATAGGAATTATTTACTCATGGCTTAATTATTACCATTCTATGAATTAATCTGCATTAAACACATAATTCTATTTTTGTTATTGTGTATCATTAAGTGAAAATTGACTCATATCTGACCATTCAGTAGGTTTTCAGAGGCATTAAATAGCAAAGGAGGAGAATGCAGTTGGTGGATTTGAACCGCTTGCCTTTAGGCTTGCAGTGCAGCTCCTTACCTTTATGCCACCAGAGCTCCATATTACTCAAAGATATAATGCTCCAGAGTGTTGTTACACTTGTCACTTTCAGTAATTTCACTCAATTCCTGAGATTTATTGTTTTTGTTGGTATGTTGGGTTGTTCCTTTCTGACACAGACCCCATTTTCCAAGATCTCTCTGAAGAGATATTACTAAAAAACAGAGTTTTAAGAGTAATAATAGCTCTCATAGATGTTTGGTTGATTGACTGGAAGAGGTCCATACTTGTTCCTATGCCCAAGAAAAGCGATCCAACAAAATGTGGAAACTATCAAACACTATCCTTAATATCACTTAGGATCATTCAAAAACATGTACAAGGGTACTTAGAGAATTGTCAGAAGTTCAAACAGGGTTTAGAAGATGCCGTGGCACCAGGGATATCATTGCTGATGTCAGATGGATCCTGGCTGAAAGTAAAGAACACCAGAAAAATGTCTATTTTTTTAAGAATGTCTATTTATGCTTTCTTGACTATGAAAAGGCATTTGGCTGTATGAACCATAACAAGTTATGTCAAACATAGTGAAGAATGGAATTACAAAACACTTAATTGTGCTCATGCAAAACCTATGCAGATGACTGAAGATAAATTTATATCATTGACCTCGTGGTGTTAGAAAAGAGTACCGAGTATCCCATGGACTGCCAAAAGAACTAAGAAAATATATTCTAGATAAAGTGAAACTAGATGCAAAGATGATAAGGCTTTATCTCGTATACTTTGGTCTTGGTTTAGGAGAAGCTATTTATTGAAGAGAGACATCATGCTTGGGAATGTGGAGAGTCAGTGAAGGAGGCGAAGACCCTCAACCAGGTGGAATGACACAGTGATTGCCACAATGGGCTCTCATGTGTCAGCAAGTGTGAGGATGGCTCAGGATAGGCCAGAGTTCAGATCTATTGTCCAAAGGGTTTCTATGAGTTATACTCGACTCGATGACAACCTACCAACAACAATAATAAGAGCAATAATATAAGAAAACAAACAAAACAGTAAACCAAACTCACTGACTTCAAGTCTGTTTCAACTCCGGATGACAATCTTTTAGATTTCTAAAGCTGTAAATCTTAATAGTGAGCAGATTGTCCAACTTTCCCATCCAGAACAACTGGATTCACACAACCCAACTTTAGCTTAACAGTTTAACAATCAATGGTGCCACCAGAGAACAAGGTAAAGTAATAAACTATTATAGTGAGGAGATTAGGAGATTAAACTATTAGTCTAAAATATAAGTCTTGCAAAATATTATACTGTTGCCTTTCCAAGATTCAGTGATTTGGCATTTAAAAAATTTCAGTAGGGAAATAAATTTGGGGTCTCCCCAAAAGGTTTTCTGCTTTGTTTATGATTAGTATTTTTATCATCTGTTATTCTCTTTCCTTATTTGTATTCTTTGCTAAGGTTTTTCTAATGTCATTAAAATTAAAAGTGGAAACCACAGTAAAATACATGTGTCTCAGCTAGTGAACTTCAGTTTGCTGATTGGTTGAGACACATCCTCATTCTCATTAGAAACCTAGACGGCTGAAAATGTTTCACTCTTATTCACCAGAGGAAAAACAGTTGGAGCTTGCTATGCTGCACTGAATTCTAAGCCAGACTAATCAATCTAATTCTGTCTAAACCTATTTACCCTGTCCAAGAGATCTGCTAATGAGGAATGCCAGGAACTCCTAGTTCTTGACACCACTCTGCAAAAGTGAGTTAATGAACCAATTTAAAGGGACATGCTTGACATTTGCAAATTAGCTTAACTTGCTTGTTGGGGCAGCTTTGAACGGCATCAAACTGATATGGTTGTCATTAAACTATTTCTTCATGTGAGATTTTTATACTTCAGTAAACTTTAAAAGATATCTTAATAACTGAATAGAATTATGTTATGTAACATTCCTAAAGTTTCCTATTTGTGATGCTTAATTTTAGATTTAAAAAAATATCGTCACTCAGACTTTCACAATAATATTATGAAATTTTGCAACAATGATTCTTTATAAGTGAAATATTGTTATTTACTTATTTAAGGCACTTTGTTTTATACAAAAATTTATCTATAGTTAGAAATTTGATATATGATTTTGTCAGAAAGTATAGAGAGAAATTAAATAGATTAAATATATTCCTTATGAGAATAAACAAATATAGTCTTACATATATAAAAATAAAACAGTATCATTGCTATTTAAATTTGATGGTAGCAGAAAATAGCATTTCAAATTATGCATAAGGTTTTATAGTTTTGCTTTATGGAAAATGTTGTTGTTGTTATGTGCCATAGAATGCCTGCAACTCATAGCAACCCTATGTACAGCAGCTCTGAAGCCTGCCCTGTCCTGAGCCATTCTCACTAATTCCGACGCACCAACCCCTATTGCCCCAGTCACGGTATCAATTCATCTCATCTGGGGTCTTTCTCTCCTGCACTGTCCCTCCACCCTTCTGAACATGATGTCCTTCTCCAAGGACCAGTCTCTCCTGGCCACGTGTCCAAAGTATGTGAGATGGAGCTTCAAAATCCTAGCCTCCAAGGAGAAACTTGGTTTTACCCTCCAAACAAAAGACCAATTTGTCTTCTTGGCAGTCCATGGTGCGTTCAAGCCTCACTTGCCATATCTCAGTCTACTCTAAGTGTGCTATATTGTACATAGGGTTTTCAAAGGACTGTTATATTTTGGAAGTGAATGGCCAATCCTTTCCTCTAGTCTGTGTTGATTTGGATGCTTAGCTGTAGAACAATATCTGACAGAAAAGCATTTAACTGAAAAGACCAGATGAAAGACACTTCTCCTTACAAAAATAACCACCCTGGCATGTATATACATCTTGTCACTTCCCTTTCCCTGCCACATCAGCATCTCTTGCACTCCCATCTACCCAGTCTAACTTCTCCTTTCCCAAAGCCACCCCTTGATAGGATGGCATAAACCACAAGTCACCTCTATGATGTCCTGTGCCTCGCACTGCTGCTGGTCTCTAATCTGATGCCTGTCTTGTGTTTAGGAGGATGTAAGTCCAAATCCCATGCACCAGCATCAGGAAAGGATTTTTTTGTCTGAGTCAGTACTGCAGAAATATTCTTTCCCCTAAGCTTCTGTTCCAGGATTCTTTTCTGACTTAGTGTCTCTGCACTTCATTTTGCACCACATTGCTGCCACAATACAATAATTTCCATGGTGAGGGCTAGGTCTCATCTAGATCTGGTATACTGGTATTGTTTATGTGTTTATCCTCAATGGAGGATCAGCACTGAATATCCTATCTTGTCTTGGATGCCTGTCTGTTAGATATATAAAATAGAATTTAAAAGATTAGCTTCATGATGGATGGAGAAGATACTGGGATTATTGATAATTTCAGCTTGCTTGGTTCCACAATCAACACTCTTGGCATCCACAGACAGAAAATCAAAAGACGAATTGCTTTGGAAAAGTCAGCTGTCAATACTGAAGAGCAAGATGTCAGTCTGGGGACTAAGGTGTGCTTAATATTGGCTATGGCCTTCATAGTTATTTACTATGCATCTGGGAGCTAGACAATAACTAAAGATGATAAAACAAAGATCAATATCTTTGAGTTGTGGTTCTGGAGAAGAATATTGAACATACCGTGGATTGTCAAGAGAACAAAATGCTCTGTTCTGGAGAGAGTGAAACCCAGCTCTCCCTCAATGCAAGGATTTTTGAGGCTCCATCTCACATATTTGTACAGATGGCCAGGCGGGATCAATGCTTAGAGGGACATCATGCTTGGAGGGGTGGATGGTCAGCACAGGAGAGAAAGATCCAGGATGAGATGGATTGGCTCAGTGACTAGAAAAATGGGATTAGGTCTGTCAGAGATAATGAGACTGGCGCAGGATAGGGCAGGTTTCAGAGCTAATGTACATAAGGTTGCTATGAGTTGCTGGCGATTTGTCACATAATTAACAACATTAATTTATTAAAGTATGTTTATGTATTAGCACTGGAAATATTTAGAAGGAGTGGCATCCACTTCTGTAATAGCTTGCCTCCAGAAACCCTGTGAACCTGGAGAAAGGATGAAAGGCATCCAAGCATCGAGGACTCTCCTTTATAGGGTTGCTATGAGATGCCTGTGACACAGCAGCATTTAACAACAACAACAACAACTGGGAATATAAATGTGTGTCAAAAATAAAGATAGAAAGAAAACTCAGTCCTTTTGAACTTAAAGAAGGATACAGAAGATGTAGTTTTTATTGAGTGTCCTTGAGTTGGCCTGACTGACTCAGGGATCCTGTGAACAACCAATAGTCTTGTCCATCAATGTGTGGGCTCTGTTGCAGACATGTGTAATTCCATCTCAGTGAGGATTTTACTTTCTTTTCACTGACCTCCTGCTTTACAAATAATAATTATTTCTCTAGGAACTTGTTCCATCTGATTATATGCGAAAAGTACTTGAGACAAAGTCTTATTATCTTTGCTCCCAAGAAGTATTCTGGCTATATTGCCTTCAAGTCAGATTTATTCATTAAAATTGCAGTGTATGGTAAATTTAGTCTTATTTAAAAACACTACAATTAAAATGTATCATTTCTTTCCCAGCAATATTTATTTATTGTCCAGATTCCACATGTGTATGAGGTGACTTACGATAGCATGACATGGCCCAGGCACACTATAATCTTTACAGTGTCTCCTTTGTTTCTAACACTCTAAATATGTTATTTGAAATAGATTTATACAATGCAATAATTCATTATGGTATGTATTGACTGCTACTTCCATGGACATTCATTATGGATCCAGGAAGAATAAAATTCTTGACTCTTCTACACATTTCTCCGCTTGTCATGATGTTCCCTATTAGTCCAACTGTGAGGGTTTATTTATATTTTATACTGAAGTATTCCTCACACTGAAGGCAGCGCTATGATTTTCAATAAGTGCTACAAGTGCTTGCCATTTTTATCAAGTAAGTTTGTGTCATTTGCATAATCCAGGTTTTTAATGAGTTCATAATCATGATACTACATTCTTCTTAACTTGATTATGTTACCTTGTTGTTGTTGTTGTTGTTATGTGCCGTCGAGTCATTTCTGACTCATAGCGACCCTATGCACAACAGCCCTAAACCCGGCTCTATCCTGCGCCAACCGCACCGCCTCTGACACACCCATTCCTATTACCCCAGTCACCGAATCAATCCATCTCATAGAGGGTCTTCCCCTCCTGCGTTGGCCCTCAACCCTCCCAAGCATGATGTCCCTCTCCAAGGACCCGTCCCTCCTGGCAACATGTCCAAAGTATGTCAGATGAAGCCCCAGAATCCTTGCCTCCAAGGAGTAGCTTGGTTTAATCCTCTCCAAGACAAATCCGTTTGTTTTCCTGGCAGTCCAGGGTACATTCAGTACCCTTCTCCAGCACCACAGCTCAAAAGCATCCACTCTCCTTCTGTCCTCCCTAGTCATTGTCCAACTCTCTGATGCATAACAAGTGATTGCAAATACCATGGCCTGTATCAGGCGCACCTTAGTCTCCAGAGAGACACTGTTGCTCCTGAGTACCTTAGAGAGGTCCCTAACAGCAGACTTTCCCATCGCGATAGTCTTTTTGATTTCCTGACTGCTGGTGCCAAGAGTGTTGACTGTGGAGCCGAGCAAACTGAAGCTGTGAACAATCTCAATCTCTTCGTCATCCATCCTGACGCTGCCAATTGGTCCAGTGGTGAGAATCTTTGTCTTCTTGACATTGAGCCTCAGTCCATACTGAAGGCTGCAGTCCTTGACCCTTCGCAGCAAGTGCATGAGGTCCTCCTCAGTTTCAGCAAGCAGGGTTGTGTCATCTGCATGACGGAGATTGTTAATAGACCTTCCACCAATCCTGATGCCACAATTCTCCTCATAGAGCCCAGCCTCTCGGATAATCTGCTCTGCATACATGTTGAAAAGGTATGGAGACAGGATGCATCATGGTGAAAAGGATAATATAGAAAAGATGAATACTTTGCCTGTAATAAATTGTAACTGATCTTTTTGAAAATTTTTACTCCTAGGCAATTTTCATTAGCAATTTATATTACTAGTGAGATTAAAAAAAATTACCTGAGGGGTGGTGGTTGCTGAAGTCCCCATCTGCTGGCCTCTCTCTTCCCCTCTGAAAATTTCTATTTCATGCCTCCTGTGTGTGCCCAATGGTTTCTGGCATCACCAAAAGGGAATCCTAGAACACTTGACTGTGCTAATGTGAAACCTGTGTTTGGATCTGGAGGCAGTAGTCGGAGCAGAGCAAGGAACCAACGCATGGTTCAAAACTGGGAAGGTTGTACACCAGGGATGTGTCCTATCTCCATACCTTTTCAACCTATATGCAGAACAGATTATCCGGGAGGCTGGGCTCTATGAGGAGAAATGTGGCATCAGAATTGGAGAATGATTCATAAGCAATCTGTGTTATGCAGATGACATAACCCTGCTTGCTGAAATGGAGGAGGATCTGAAGCGCTTGCTACAGAGGGTCAAGGACTGCAGCCTCCAATATGGATTCAAATGGATCTTGGCTATGATGCCCCTATTGTTATGACCTCTTCTAAACCCAGCATGAACATCTAGCTTTTTTCTGCTGACATACTGTTCCAATCATTTTTTGATAATCTTCAGCAGGATCTTGCTCGTGTGTGATATTATTGACATTTTGGATGATTTCTAGACCCTGATGAGTCACTTTTTTTTGGAATGAGGATAAATATAGATCTCTTCCAATCAGTTGTCCCGGTAGTTTTCCTCCAGATTGATGGCATTTATGGCATTTTCTGCATGCAGGGCAACATTTGTTTGCTGAAATATGGTAAATAGTATTCCATCAATTCATGAGGCCATATTTTTTACCAATTCATTTAGAGAAGATTGAACTTTCATTTTCATCACCATTGTTTCTTGATCATATGTTGTTCCATGAAATTCTTCTGTTAGCCAATTCTTTTTGGTATAAAAACTCTGTGTACTCCTTCCATCTTCTTTTGATGCATACTGGGTCATTCAACATTCTGCCTTCAACGTCTTTAAGTATTACAACTTAAGTGTTGTTATTCAAGTCCCTCATCTTAAGAAATACTAATAGATTTTCAGACTCCAGCTCCTTGTACAGTTCATTATAATACATTGCTTTGTGTTCCTGAGCTGTCCTTTGAAATCTTCCTTTTAGTTCCTTAACTTCTTAAATTCTTACCTTGGCTCTGGCTTCTCAGCACTCTAGAGTAATAGCCTCAGTCTCTTCTGACAGCCTCCTTGGTCTTTTCTTTCTCATCTGTCTTTTTAATGACTTCTTCATTCTTTTTGAATGATGTTCTTTATATCCTCCCACAGCTCATCTCTTCATTCATTAGTGCTCAAACCCTCCATCCTGTTCCTGAGATAATCTTTAAATTCTATTGGAACAGTATCAAGGTCAAACTTTGGTTCTTGGGGGTATGATATGATTTTCTTTAACTTCAGTTTGAATTTGCAAATGAGCTGTTGGTGGTCTGTTCCACAATCAGCACTTGACCTAGTTTTCATAGCTGACTTAGATTCACCAGTGATTTCTTCCACACATATAGTTTGTTAGAAGTCATCTCTTTCTCTTTGACAGTGAATACTGGTGCCAATCCGATTTAATCTGAGAGTTTGATAAAGCATCTCTTTAAATCTTGTACCATAGGCATCTTTTCCTTATGGGTTTTCAGTTATGTTACCTGTTGTTGTTGTTGTTAAGTGCCATAGAGTTGTAGACAACCCATAGTGACCCTATGAATGGAAGTCTTGAATGCAAATCTTTCATCTTTTCTCCAAGTTCATAGTTTGTGGAGGCAAGCTTCTTTGGAACTGGATGCCACTCCTGCTTCCAAACTTACTTTATTCAGGAGACAAAAAAGAAACAACAAAAAAAAAAAACCAAACTGGGCCCAAGGGCCCAAAAGCCTTTTTCAATAAGAGGCCAAATCCAATCAGCTCACATCCTAGTCTTTTTTAAAATTTTTGTGTAACAAATAACTTTTTTTTCCTTTGAATGTCTTTTCTTTCCTTACTTTTCATTTTATTGACATTTAATTCATTGTTTTCATTAGAGTTCTGAATTTTTCTCTAATATATTTTTGTTGGCCTTTACTGAATTTTTTCCTCCCTTTACTGAGTTTTAATGAGTACTATTTTCAATATCAATGTTTTCTATTTTCTTTTTATGGTTATAGGATAACTATTAATAGCAAAAGTAACCACTATCTCTGGAGAGCTGTGAATAAAGCAGAAAGTAGCATAACGTGATATAAAAAAGGAAAGGCCAGTTGGAGATGGCTCTGTCTAACCTTTACTGACTTCACAAAGGGAATCGTTCTTGCCAATATCATCAGCAATGCAAAACCAATCCCCATGAGGTCAGACATGTTCCTCACACTCTCCTTCCTTTGTATTCATCTCAACAGCAATCTTGCTGCTTTGCTGGGTCCAAAATTTGACTCATTTGAATCCCAATTTTTCTGTTTTGTTGGGTCCAAAATGTGATGTGATAGCTCACAGACCACACGAGACCATATGCTGGGGACATCAATAGGTTATAGTAGCAGAATACACTCAGGATTACTTCTGAATCAGGCTTGAAAGCACCTTAACATTGAATCTAATGAATTTATACCAGTGTTACAAAGTTCTTACTCCTGCCAACATTGGCTCTTCTCCCTATACTCCAGTTGTTCAACAAACTTTTACCATCTTTAGTTCACAATCATTAAATTTGTATCTTTATTTATAATAAAGTATAAAAAAATTCCAAGTGACACATTTTTAAATGAGCTTCTAAATATAAAATTCTTGTGAATTTTGCTAAACTGAAAATAGTGTGCAATGCTAACTTTTCCTTCCCTATTATTAGGATATTAGACTTCTATATAAAACTCTGGTGTGAATACACTTTACAAAAATCACTTGCATTTTTGTTCAAGAATCATTCTTAAATATTAGATATCAATATTTTTAAGATCAAATTAGAGGCATGCTAAAAATTGAGGCTAAAATATAAAAATTACATCAATTATCTGTTCATTCAAGTGTATGAGGTACCCTTGTAAAGCAACTGTAAGGTAGTCAGCTGGTAACTGAAAGGCTAATAGTTCAAACCAACCAGCAGCAGCTCCATGGAAGAAAATACAGATCAGTCTTATCCTGTAAAGGATACAGTCAAGAAAACCTATCAAGTATTTCTGTTGTCAGGTGAGGAATCACCAGTGTCGACACTGATTAAAG
>NW_006399806.1:12296188-12297296 GCF_000299155.1 Elephantulus edwardii | reverse complement strand
ACTCATAGCGACCCTATGAAGGAGAGTCCTCAATGCTTGGGTGCCTTTCATCCTCTCTCCAGGTTCATAGGGTTTCCAGAGGCAAGCTATTATGGACGTGGATGCCACTCCTTCTTCCATTACTTCCATTCCATTTCCTCATCTCATTACTTATTTTTATTCTATCACTTCATAAATATCCTTAGGGACATATTGAATTATTAATTGATAGGTCAGCAGTTCTAATCTCCTAGACACATGTAGGAATACATATATATGAGTACTCTTTGACCATAAGAAGTTATGGCTTCAGAAATTTGATAGTCAATATGAAGTGGATGTTACTTGATAGTACTGGGTTTATTCATTGAAATAACTTGTCTATAATTGAGAAATAGTTTCTTTTAGCCCTGCATGTTAAAAAATTTCACAGCAATTTATGACTTCTAATAATTAACATTATTGCTAATATCCACCTGGAACATCAATGCTTGAAGCACCTGGAAAGCCTATTATTAAATTATGAGTATAAGTAAATATTGCTATGCATTAGAGAGCTGGGCAATGACTAGGGATGATAGAAGGAGAATTGATGCCTTTGATATGTGGTGCTGGAGAAAAGTAGTGAATATACCATGGACTGCTATGAAAACAAACAGGTTTATCCTGGAGAAAGTGAAGCCAGGATGCTCTTTGAAGGCAAGGATTCTGAAGTTTCATCTGACATACATTGGACATGTTCCAAGGAGGACAAGTCTTTGGAGAGGGACATCATGCTTGGGAGGGTGGAGGTACAGCACAGAAGAGGAAGACTGTCGATGAGATGGATTGATTCAGTAACTGGGGTAATAGGGGTAGGTGTGTCGGAGATGGTGATATTGGCACAGAAAAGGGCAGAGTTTAGGACTGTTGTACATAGGATCCCTAAGAGTTGCAGGTGACATGATGGCACATACCAACAACAACATAATTAAATATAAACTATATCAAGTACCCAGGAGTCAGGAAATCAAAAAACTTATTGCGATGGGAAAGTCTGCTGTTAGGGACCTCTCTAAACTACTCAAGAGCAATGATGTCTCTCTGGAGACTAAGGTGCACCTGATACAGGCCATTGTCTTTGCAATCA
>NW_006399806.1:12291218-12295495 GCF_000299155.1 Elephantulus edwardii | reverse complement strand
GTGAATTCTTAATTATCCTGAATTAGGAAGCTCAGATATGTTAGAGAATGCATTCCCATGTAATTCCACTTTCTTTGTCTCACTTGCCCTACTAACCCTGTTGCTTGTGAGCTTTGTTTTTTCCATATTACAGTTTATTAGCTTCCTTTTTTGCTTATTTACCATACCAGAGCTTCATGAAAGGCTGTATTTTTTTAAAAAAATTTTAATTAATTCTTGAACTTATAATCTGTATATAAAATCTATTAAGTTAATTATCTATCATATTATTTTGGTAAATAAAAACACCTATATTCAGCATTATGTGACCTGATTCTTCCTTTACTATGGAAGTTTACAAATAAAGTATGTTGTTGTTGCTGTTATGGGCCATCAAGTTTCTTATGACCCAAAGTGATCCTTTGTACAATAGTATCTCTGACATACCTACGTACTTTGCCTCAGTCACTGAATCAATCCATCTCATCGAGGGTCTTTCTCTCCTGCACTATCTCTCCACATTCCCAAGCATGACATCCCTCTTCAAGAACCGGTCCCTCCTTGTAACATGTCCAAAGTATGACAGGTCCTCCTCAGTTTCAGCAAGCAGGTTGTGTTAATCTGCATAACACAGATTGTTGATGAGTCTTCCTGAATCCTAATGCCACATTTCTCCTCCTAGAGTCCAGCCTCCCAGATAATCTGTTCTGATTACATTATGGAAATAGGAAAAATATGGAGATAGGATACATCTCTGGTGTACACTGTTCTCAATTTTGAACCATGTAGTGTTTTCTTGTTCTGTTCTGACAACTGCCTCCAGGCCCAAGTATAGGTTTTGCATAAGTACGATCAAGTGTTCTGGGATTTTCATTCTTCTCAGAGTCAGACATAGTTTGTTGTGGTTCACAGAGTCAAACACCATTGCATAGTCAATGAGACACAGGTAAACATTTCTCTGGTACTCCCTGCTTTCAACCATGATCCATCTAACATTAGCTACAGTATCCCTGATAACACTGTCTCTTCTAAATCCAGCATGACCTTCTTACAGTTCTCTGTTAATATGCTATTCCAGTAGTTTTTGGATAATCTTCAGAAGAATTTTACTTGCATGTGATATTAATGATATTGTTTACTAATTTGCACAACTCTGTCATTTGGTCAGGTGGTTGTTCTCCAGATTTCTTGGTACAACTTAGTGAGCACATCTAGGGAAGGATCTGTTTGTTGAAATACATCAGTTGGTATAACATCAATTCCTGGAGCCTTGTTTTTTTGCCAATTATTTTAGAGCAGCTTGAACTTCTTCCTGCATCACCATAGGCTCTTGATAATATGTCGTTTCATGATATTCTTCTTTATAAGATATATGCACCAAGAACCACAGCCAAAAAAGAGGAAATAGAACATTTCTATAAACTTTTGCGGTCAGAGATTAATCAAACATTTAATCAAGATGTATTAGTAATAATGGGTGACTAGAAGGCAAAAGTTGAGATCAGAGAAGAAGGATCAGCAGTTTGAAAACATGGGCTTGGTGACAAAAATGAAGCTGCAGATAGAATGATAGAATTTTTCACACTCAATGATTTGTTAATTGCAAATACATACAAAATTCATATAAAAATGAAACATAAACACAGGCTATACACATAGATGTCACCTGATGGTATGCATAGGAATCAAATCAATTATACCTGTGGAAAGAACCAATGGAAAAGCTCAATATCAGCTATGAAAAATAGGCAAGGTGCAGACTATAGAACAGACTACCAACTACTCATATTCAAGTTCAAACTGAAGCTAAGGAAAATTAAATCAAATACATGGGAAACAAAATATGATCCTGAGTCTCTCCCACTTAAATTTCAAAACCATCACAGGAACCATCTCAGCCAAGGTGTAAGGCCTTGAACACTAATGAGCAAAGAGTAGATTAATTATGGGACAAAATAAAAATATTGTCCAGAAAGAGTGCAAAAGATCATTACAAAGACGGAGCAGGAAGAAAAGATCAAAATGGATGTCAGAAGAGACTCTGAATATTGTACTAGAGTGTTGAGAAGCCAAAGAAGAGGGAAGAAATCAAGATATTGAGCTGAATAGAAGATTGCAAAGAGCAGCATGGAAAGACAAAGTAAAGTAAAGTCCTATAATAAAATGTGCAAAGAGCTGAGTCAGAAAATCAAAGGGGCTGAACCTGCTCAGCATTTGTTAAGCTCAAGGAACTGAAGAATAACTTCAAGCCTCAAGTTCAATGCTTAAAGATACTTTGGGCAGAATATTAAATGATCCAGAAAATATTAAATGGAGATGGAAAGATATATAGAGTCATTGTACCAAAAGGAACACAGAAAATATTAAAATAAATGCAGTGAGTTTTACCAGAAGGGAGCTCTGGTGGCCTAGTGGCAAGAAGCTGTACTGTAATCCTAGAAGGCACACCATTCTAGGACACCAGCTGATCCGTGAGAGAAGGATGGTCAATCTCCTCTCGTATGATTAACTGTCTCTGAAAAACCCGCTGGGGGGTCAGCTGTGGATTGGTTCCAACTCTGCATACAACAACAACAACAACACAACAACAACTTTATATGATTTGTAAACTGTTTCAATTAAAAATTATCCAGCAACAACTTGATAAAAATCCAAGTAACACTGAGTCCATGATACTTTTCTTTACGTAAAGGAAACCTTTAAATAGGTGGCTCCTGGCACATTTATAACTCTCAGTAATCCCAAACTCTTAGATAATGTCATTGAAACACTTAGTACATTGACAGTGGCTGCACTATGGCTACCACAGTATTGGGGTCACATCCTTAGTCAAGATAGCTAAACATATTATTAGTAAGGTCATTGTAAGTTGTTAACTGAATGGCACCTAACAACAACAACAAATCTTGATTCTTTCATTTTATCAAAATTAATAAAATAATTTTCTCTTTGAACCTTATAAAAGATAGATACTTTTGCAGAGCAACACTTAATAGCAATAGAAGAAATAAAGACTTGTAATGCTCTTTATTTCAGTTGCTTGATTCTTCTAGAGCTATAACTTGACTCAAAGGTTTTTATCATGCTTACCACTTCTTAACTATCTAGATTTTAGATACCAAACAAAAGAAATTGAGATCATGTAATTTTCCCATCTATCCTGCCTTTATGCATGATCCCTTTTGGTAGATGTTTTGTGTGGGGCTTCTAACCAAGTGATAGGTGGTTCCTATCCATCAGCTAAGACAGTTCTATGCTCAGGAAAATTCAGTCTCAGAAACTCAATGGAGGGTCTTTATGCGTTGTAATTGACTCTGTGCCAATGCGCTTAACTTTATGGTTTGTAACTAAATTCCACTAGACCTTAATAGAATCATCATGTAACAAAAATAAATGATAGTTAACTTTTGATTTATAGAAAGAATATGTAATTGGAAGTATCTATCAATGTTATTGATTAAAGTGGTAAATTTTAGCTTACCAGAAAATGATGGACAAGTTTAAATTAATAGAATGATATTAAAATACAAAAATGTGCAATTATTATTATTACTTTTTTTAAAAGGAGGAAATCCTCCTTGACCTATGTTATCTAATAAAGGTTTAGGTCTAGGTAATGTCTTGTTGTTTTTATACATTGTCAAATTGGAAATGACTCATAGTGGGTTTTCAGGGTAGTAAATCATACAGGAGAAGGTTTCTTATCTTTCTCTCATAAAGCAGCTGGTGAATTATAAACCTTTATCTTTGTTCTGGCAGCCCAGCTCCTTACTACTAGACCACCAGAGCTCCCTGGGTAAGTTTTATGAACTATGGTTGTCACTTAGAGTCTCATGACCAATAGTACACCCTTACTACTACATAACCTCATAATTAAAAGACTAGAACTAATTCTGTAACATTTAAAACTAGTTGCAGTGACTTAGTGTCAATAAACTACACTGTAATCCCAAAGGCACGCAGTTTAAAGCCACCAGCTTCTCTGTGTGATAGAGATGGGCAATTTCTTCCCCTGCAATTAACTGCCTCTGACAACCCACCAGAGGGTCAGCTATGTGGTTAGTTCTAACTCCACAGTAAACAACAATGTGTATGTGTATGTGGATGCATGATTCTAGATCCCTTGCTTGTTTCTGTTATATCACCCTTGAAAAATGATACATTGATGAATAACCAATTGGAATTTTTAAAATTTCATTTGCAACTATGTTAATCTAGTTTCCAAAAAGATAAGAGAGATAGTAAAGGAAAGAAGAGGGAGGGAAGGAAGGAGGGAGAGAAGAAGAAGAAGAAGAAGA
>NW_006399806.1:12273699-12290888 GCF_000299155.1 Elephantulus edwardii | reverse complement strand
AGAGAGAGAAAGAAAGAAAGAGGATGGAAGGTGGATTAAAGAAATGAATAGGGAGAGGTAAGAATGGGTTATGGTCTGCTGTAAGCAGAGAAGTAGAATTTAGAAAACAGTAGTAGGCGCTTCTCTATAATATGCTCTCAGATGCAGAAGTTGGAAGCTAGTGGAGTCCATGCTGATCTGAGATATATATGAAAAACAGAAAAAAAATAATTTTCGGAATCATTGTGATTATACCAGATTTTTTACACTGAGTCAACTCTGTTTTGTGGTCATCGTATCTGACAGCAGAACTGTGTTGTATAAGGCTGTTAAATTGTTTTAAGTCTTTTATTATATTTTGTCATAATCAGAAAAGCAAAACAGATTCTCATTCAATAATTTCTACATATAATGTTTAGTGACATTGGCTACATGCTTCAACCTATATCAACATTCTCATTGTTTCTGCTCTAGTTTTTTCTTCTCATTAATTTAGTCTCACTACGGCTCCACGGTCAACACTCTTGGCACCAGTAGCCAGGAAATTAAAAAACGTATTGCGATGGGAAAGTCTGCGATTAGGGACCTCTCTAAAGTACTCAAGAGCAATGGTGTCTCTCTGGAGACTATGGTCCGGCTGATACAGGCCATGGTTTTTGCAATCACTTGTTATGCATCAGAGAGTTGGACTATGACTAGGGAGGATAGAAGGAGAATTAACGCCTTTGAGCTGTGGTGCGGGAGAAGAGTACTGAATGTACCATGGACTGCCAAGAAAACAAATAGATTCATCCCGGAGAGGCTTAAACCAGGCTGCTCCTTGGAGGCAAGGATTCTGGGGCTTCGCCTGACATACTTTGGACATGTTGTAAGGAGAGACAGGTCTTTGGAGAGGGACATCATGCTGGGCAGAGTGGAGGGACAGCGCAGGAGGGGAAGACCCTCTATGAGGTGGATTGATTGAGTGACTGGGGTAATCGGGATGGGTGTGTCAGAGGCAATGCGATTGGCACAGGACAGAGCAGGGTTTAGGGCTGTTGTACACAGGGTCGCTATGAGTCGCAAATGACTCGACGGCACATAACAACAACAACACCCCCATCTTTCATCTATGCTGTAAAATACTTATTGTTCATTTATTTTATTTCATATGGGAATGTTTTTAAACTCTGTCCTCCCGTATTATATTCCTTATTTTCGCCCTAAAGTACTCCACTAAAAGATCCTTACAGGAGAAAACTTCTACTCAAAGTTTAAATAATATCTCTGATCTATATTCTTAGAATGCCCTATAATTCTGAGTTGTTTTTATAATTTGAAATTCTGTTCTACATTGTCCCCCTTTTATTGACAACGCCCATCCTTTATGACCCTGATCAGAACATTTAGTTGTAGTAGCTGGTTCCATCTAGTATATATCGTCTCAAGACAGAGCAGTTTTTAAGCAATTGGTCTTCTATTCTTATTACTCTCTATGACTTCTCTGACTTATGGATTTCTCCATTCTTGGTTGCACCAAATAATTAAAGATCTACAGATGTATCTTTGGTGGCTGCTCGCAAGCTATTAAGATACTAGACCCTAGAATGTGGAGCATAAACTGTGTTAAACAAGCTGAGCTGACCCATGAGATTTTTGACACATAGTTCCTAACTCAAGAACACTAATTACGTGATATGTCTGGGTAGGTCTAAGAAGTATCTACATCTGAAATTTCTAGTCTGTTTATTATGTGAAATCTGTAGTGAGGGGAGATCTGGTGGAGTTGTGCTGCCAAGCAAAGCTTTTCATTCACTTGCAGAAGAAAAATGGACAATCTTCTCCTGTGTGATTTACAGCCTCTAAAAACCCACTGAAGGGTCAGTTGTGGGTCAATTCTGACGTGACAGCATTTCTCAGCCAAAGCAACATATCTATTATGATCGTGGTGGTGTAAAATCGCATGCATTGCATTTTTGTTAGAAACTGTCGGGACACTTTCGACTTACACTGGTCTTGTGTACCACAGAACAAATCCATCCAGTCCTGCTCTGTTCTCTCAAGCTCTGCTGTGCTTACACCTTTATTGCAGTCACTATATCAACAAGATATTTAGCAATTTATTTTTCTTATTTTAGACAAGTCAGTGGCATAAATTATACTAGTAAAGCTGTACAAACTTCATTACTTAGAATTGTCAATGCCTGATAGATCAGAAGTAGATTAACAATGCTTTCTTTTAAAGTTCCACCAGGCAATGTGAAGTTTCCAATCTTCCAACTAGCAGCCATTTATACTTACTGATTGTACCACTCAGGGATTCCAACATTAATATTATGTACAATAATTCAACCATTATTGAAAATGGCCTCCTATTATTCCTCAGTGGAGAAGATTTGATAAGATGTTCTGTCAATAAAGACATCATGTTCTGTTTCACTTCTTTGCCCTAAATATACATTGCTGTTTTGGGTGTGTGCCATGGAATTGAAATGGGCCCTTAACTGAGCCTCCTGTAGGTTTTCAAAGGCAATCCATCAAACAGGAGGAGATCGCTCATCTTTCTTCCACTGAATCAACTACCGGATTTGAACTGCATATCTTTGTGATTGAAACACAGCCTCTTTCCACTAGGTCCCCAGAGTTCCCAAGTACACATAGCTACTTACAAATTTTTTCTATGTTCATACTTATATCCACTCCTACTTTTCCAGATTCTTGTCCTCCCTCTTCTGACTCACTTAAAATGCTGATTTTCTAACAGAGAAATAGTACAAAAATAGAAATGCTGGAAACTGAAATAAGACCTGATTCAGCACTACTTTGAACTTGACAAACTAAAGTGCAACTCTTAACATGAAAGTTGTCTGACACTTCCAAGACAGATGAAGAGAATATGCATCTAATTAGTTTATAGGTATTTTTGGAAAATATCTAAGTTTGTTTGTTTGTTTGTTTGTTGATTTATTTGTTTTTTAAAGCTGGTATAGTTATCAGGGAAATATATTAAACTCTGTTCTTACCCATGCTTCCTGTAAGAACTAGTTATATTTTTTTAGGTTTAAGTTTCTTGGGAGTCATTTAAAGGAGAAGTAACTTGGGAACTCAGCCCATTGTTGTTGTTGTTGTTATGTGCCGTCGAGTTGTCTGCGACTCATAGCGACCCTATGTACAACAGCCCTAAACTCCGCTCTGTCCTGTGCCAATCGCACTGTCTCTGACACTCCCATCCCAATTATCCCAGTCACTGAATCAATCCACCTCATAGAGGGCCTTCCTCTCCTGCGCCGTCCCTCCACCCTCCCAAGCATGATGTCCCTCTCCAAGGACTGTTCTCTCCTCACTACATGTCCGAAGTAAGTTAGACGGAGCCTCAGAATCCTTGCCTCCAAGGAGCCACCCGGTTTAACCCTCTCCAGGACAAATCTATTTGTTTTCCTAGCAGTCCATGGTATTCTCAGTACTCTTCTCCAGCACCACAGCTCAAAGGCATAAGTTCTCCTTCTATCTTCCTTGGTCATTGTCCAACTCTCTGATGCATAACAGGTGATTGTGAAGACCATGGCCTGTATCAGACGCACCTTAGTCTCCAGAGAGACACCACTGCTCTTCAGCACTTTGGAGAGGTCCCTAACAGCAGACTTTCCCATGGCAATGCGCCTTTTAATTTCCTGGCTGCTGGTGCCAAGACTGTTGACTATAGAGCCAAGCAAACTAAAGCTGTGTACAATCTCAATCTCTTCACCATCCATCCTGATGCTGCCGATTGGTCCAGTGGTGAGAATCTTCATCTTCTTGACATTGAGCCTCAATCCATATTGTAGGCTGCAGTCCTTGACACTCTGCAGCAGGCGCTTCAGGTCCTCCTCAGTTTCAGCAAGCAGGGTTGTGTCATCCACATAACGCAGATTGTTGATAAATCGTCCACCAATCCTGACCCCACATTTCTCCTCATAGAGCCCAGCCTCCCGGATAATCTGTTCTGCATATAGGTTGAAGAGGTATGGAGATAGGATGCATCCCTGGCGTACGCCCTTCCCAATTTTGAACCATGCAGTGTTCCCTTGCTCTGTTCTGACGACTGCCTCCTGGTCCAAGTATAAGTTTCTCATTAGCACAATTAAATGTTCTGGGATTCCCATTCTTCTCAGAGTCAGCCACAGTTTGTTATGATCTACACAGTCAAATGCCTTTGCATAGTCAATGAAGCACAGATATGCATTCCTCTGGTATTCCCTGCTTTCAGCCAAGATCCATCTAACATCAGCTACAATATCTCTAGTACCACGGCCCCTTCTGAAACTGGACTTCTGGTAGTTCTCTGTTGATGTGCTGTTCCAGTCGTTTTTGGATAATTTTCAGTAAAATCTTGCTTGCATGTGAAATCAGTGAAATTGTTCTGTAGTTTCCACATTCGGTTGGGTTGCCTTTCTTTGGGATAGAAACAAATATCGATCTCTTCCAGTCAGTTGGCCAAGTGGTCGTTCTCCAGATTTCCTGGCACAACTTGGTGAGCACATCCAGGGCAGCATCTGTTAACTGAAATATGTCAATTGGTATACCATCTATTCCTGGAGCCTTATTTTTGGCCATGTCCTTCAAAGCAGCCTGAACTTCTTCTTTCATCACCATAGGCTCTTGCTCATATGTTGTTTCATGAAATTCTTCTTTGTCTTCCAATTCCTTTCGATACAGTGACTCAGTATATTCCTTCCATCTTTTTTTAATACTTCCGGAATCATTTAACGTTCTGCCGAAAGCATCCTTGATTATAGCAACTCGAGGTTTGAATTAGTAAGCAGAATATTTAGATAGGTGACTGGATTTGTTAATTTTGTATTTCATTCTGTTTTCTATACGTCATTACATTTGAGATTAAATATTATACTGTGAATGTTTCTGAAAATTTAGAGGGGGAAATGGAAGCCTTTAAAAAATAAAGTTTTAAAAAGATGCTATAAGATGTTTCAGGAGCTCTGATGGCCTAAGGGTAAAAAAAAATGTCCTGCCAATCCAACTGCACTGGATTCAAATCCACCAGCTGCCCTGGAGAAGAAAAAAAAATGGGTAATCTCCTCCCATGTGATTTTCTACCTTTGAAAATTCACTGGGGGAACAATAAGTAAGTTGGTTCTGAATCCATTTTGCATATCATCAGCTTAAATTTACCCAGAGGTTAGTATGGCTTTAGTCAGGAAAAATAGTGCTTTGCAAGTTCAGAAGAGAACAGTAACTTTTGTATTTGGGTCCTGTTTCTGTTACATTTCCTTTCTCCAGGTCCTTCCTCCTCCTCTTTGGTACACTCTGTGTTTTGTCAGCACTGTGCTGCAGATGTCTATGCTTACATGGTAAAAATGAACAGGAAAAAAATCTGTTTTCTTTGTGTTTCTCCATGCTGGCATCTAAGCATAAGCGAAAAAAAAATGTACGTACGCAAATGAACCAAATGATTATGGGCAATTAGCTGGTGGAATATATGCAAGCAACTGTTTTCCATATAAGCAGTTTTGGAGAATTTTCTCAAAAATTATATTATCATTAAAGCATATCTGGAGTCACTTAGGAAAATCACTGATAACCAATCAGAAGTTAACTCTGCATTTCTGCTAAACAAAGCAAAAATGAACCTCCATTCTAGAATGTTCAAATGGTTTGATGGTTTTGAAAATGATGTAACATCATCAGGTTTGTCATCTATTGATATTAAAAGATTGTGGTAATTTAATCTCTTTTAAATGATAACCTTTAGATTATGTCCTTAATATAGTATTTGATAGCATCTTGAATTGTCCAATGTGGTATTTGATCTCATGATTATCATATGTCAATTTCAAGATACATAATTTGCTTGACTGTCATTTATCTCACTTCGCAATTCCCAGTGATGATGACTAAAACTTTAATGTCATTCTGGTTTTGATTAGTGTAATGTCATTTCCAAGTTTCATTATCTATAGAGGAGGAGTAGAATTGTGTCTCTATGCCTGTCAAGTTTCACACTATATGTAAACACTCAACTAGCTTCAAACAATTCATTAAAACAAGTTTTACTAAAACACCTTTGCTTGAGTAAATGAGCTGTTATTTTGAAAAAATACTCATATAGTAATAATCATTTGCTAGATAGTTTAGAGAACTAACACATCTAAGTCAGTATTTCACTTATTTATCAATATACTGTCAGGAAAAAGAATCTACATATATATTACAGTCTTACGTGTAATATACAGACGTTCAAGAACATCATTGCTGGAATTAAAGGTTCTCTTCTAGATCCTGTGGTCCCCAGGCATCGTCAAATGGTGAAAGAATAGCACTAACTTTCATCGTGTAATGATTAGAACTAATTATCTTAGAAAATTTTGGCCATTTTCTTATTCCTGATCTTCTGCTCTGCTATTTTATTGTCTCTGGAAACTCACTGAAGGGTCATCTATGAGTTGATTTTTGACTTAATGGCAAACATCAATCTCTTACCTACATTGTCAAGATAGGAACACCAATTTCTTGTAGTAATTGTGAAAGGATAACAGATGTGAAAAAAACCTAATTCATTCTCTGGCCTATTAGAGATTCATTACTTAGGATCCATAAGTATTTTCTGTTATTTTGTTTTTGGTGGGTTTTTTTTTAGTATTTTCTGTTTTAATTTCCCAGTGAAACTATGTAAATCTTTACAAAATGCTATTAAGTAGGAGTAGATGGTTCAGTTTGGGAACATACTAACTTTATGTTACTTTTTTACTGTTGTGAGATGCTTAGGATACATAAACATATTACATATTGTTATATTTTCAGGTCATATTTCAGAAAGATTATGCAATTGATAAAGTAGGGGTGCAGGTTGCTAGTCACTTAGGGTTAACTTTTCTTTGTCATTAACAAAATTTTATATATGGGATGAACACCAATATATCTATATTTATATTTTCTCTTTTCTTCAGAGGTTTTGAAATAGTTTTGCCTAACCCTATAAACTGACTTGGAAGCAGGAATGGCAACCACTTTAAAAAAAAAAAAAGCTTGCCTTTGGAAACTCTCTGATCTTGGAGAAAAGATGAAAGTTTTGTGTTCAAGACTTTCATTCTTCGGGTAGCTATTGGTCGTCTACAACTCTATGGCACTTAACAACAACAATCACCCTATAAAGTCAATCTTCTCCAGAGGATGACCATTCTGTATCTGTTATCTGGGAGTTTTCATCTGTTACTTAATTTTTCTTCTGAGTGTTATGCCTTGTGATTCACTGAAAAGCTCTTCTTCCTCTTATTTTCTTCAATAGCACCATTACCTCTGCAAGATTCATTCTTACTTCTTGATAAATCATTCACAAATATTCAAGAACACTTCTCAATAAGCATCAACCATAGTGCCTGATCTATTTTTAAATTTTACATAGTCATAAATGTAATCGTGGAAAGCTAGACTTTGAAATAAATGTACTTTCTCATAGATTTAACTTTAACAGAACTAAACATGGTTATGAATGACATAAATCTTTTTCTGTCATTTTGAGTTAGCATCTAATACTTTCTCATATAACTGTTGTATCCTTATGAAATTTTGCCATTTGATGTAATTTTTAAAATATAGATTCAGATATAATGACCATTTTGTTTATTCCATGCCTTTATTCAGGTTTGCTTGATATAATTCTGAGGTTAATAGATAATAACCTCTAGATAATTTTTAATACTTCCACATGTATTATCCTTCATATTTAAGACAATAACTACCATTTTCTTGATATTGATTAGGTACATGTCACTTTGTGTAAATAATTTAATCTGCCAAAGATTGCTGAGGACATAAGTATTATTTTGCACATTTTAGAGTTATAGGTATTTACAGAATTAAGAATGTTGCTGTTATGTGCCATTGAGTTGCCTGTAACTCATAGCTGTGACAATAGCTCCAAACCTTGTCCTGTCCTGAGCCAATTTCAGTCTCAGATATACCTACGCTCATCACCCCAGTACTGTTCTAATCCATCTCATCCTGGGTCTTCCTCTTCTGTGCTGTCCCTCCACCCTTCCAAGCATGATGTTCCTCTCCAAGGACAAGCCCATTCTGGAAATATGTCCAATGTATGTGAGATGAACCTTCAAGAGACTAGATTCTAAAGAGCAGCTTGCTTTCAACTTCATCAGGACAGACCTGTTTGTTTTCTTGGCGGTCCATGATACATTAAATACTCTTCTCCAGCACCACAACTCAAAGTTTAAAAATTGTCTTGCTAAAAATAGCAGATGTGGCTCACACATGATTACCCATGTAAATAAAAAAGAGGTGATCATCACGTCCTACATTTTGATAGAATTTATGTAAATTCAAGATTAGAAACAGTTATACACTCCCAGGAAACCTCTGAAGTATTTGCACACATGATCTGATAAATATCAAAACTCTCCAAATTGACTCAAGGGGTAACAAATATTCGAAAAATAGCCTCACCTAAGAACTCTGAAGTTAGCACACACACTTGTGCACACACAACTTGACATAGATTTGACTGTTCCTTATTTTGTCTTCACTACAGTAAGAAGTATTATATCATTAATATGTAGGAGCTAAAATAGACAATTGGATTATTTTTATGGTTTCAGGAAGTGCATTTTAAATTGGAGGTAATGAGAAGAATCCAATTTCAAAAGGGTCAAAGACTCCTCTTAAAAAATACACCTCCAAAAGCTTCAACACATACTTTCCTTTACCACATAGACTTTTTAAAAATGTCTGTTGCTTAATTTTTATATTTTGCCACTTTGGCAATAATTGCTGGGGAAGTGCCAGCTTGATGCAAATTCTCTAACTTTTGACAGTTTCATTAAAGTTTTGCATTCAGTAACTTTGATAATTTGATGTCATTTTTATATGACACTGATAATCAAATCACAAATAGGTGTTGTTGTTGGCATTTTATGTTATTTTGGAACACACACCATTGAGTCCCTGCTTGTTCACCTGTGAATACACCATGTTAAAATGCACTAACTAAATTTTACCTGTTTGGCAATACAAAAAAGAATAATCTCAAAACCCCCTTTTCCTCTAAATAAATTAAAAATTATGGGAACAGACTTTAAAAGTGTAAAAGACTTTTTTGTTGAAACAGGGCCTTTCAAGTGAAGACATATTTGAATTAATTTACTAATTAGATTAGCACTCTTGGTTTTCATATTCTTCATTTATTTAATGAAGGACTTAGAGAATCTATAAGGTCCCTTTTGGCTTAATAATTTTACCAAATAGGATGCATATTTTTAAAAGTAATACTATTTTTGTAAAATTGAGTTTGACCAAAAACAGGCTTTTAATATGCTTTAATAATGACATCTGTTAATAAATATTGTTGTTGTTGTTATGTGCCGTCAAGTCACTTGCGACTCATAGCGACCCTATATACAACAGCTCTAAACTCTGCTCTGTCCTGTGCCAATGTCACTGTCTCCAACACACCCATCCTGATTACCCCAGTGACCGAATCAATCCACCTCATAGATGGTCTTCCCCTCCTGTGCTGTCCCTCCACCCTCCCAAGCATGATGTCCTTCCCAAGGACTGGTCTGTCCTCACAACATGTCCAAAGTATGTTAGACGGAGCCTCAGAATCCTTGCCTCCAAGGAGCCACCCAGTTTAACCCTTTCCAGTATGAATCTGTTTGTTTTCCTAGCAGTCCATGGTACTCTCAATACTCTTCTCTAGTGCCACAGCTCAAAGACATCAATTCTCCTTCTATCCTCCTTGGTCATTGTCCAACTCTCTGATGCATAACAAGTGATTGCAAGATCGTGGCCTGTATCAGATGCACCTTAGTCTCCAGAGAGACACCATTGATCTTCAGTACTTTGGAGAGGTCCCTAACAGCAGACTTTCCATGGCAATGCGCCTTTTAATTTCCTGGCTACTGGTGCCAAGAGTGTTGACTGTGGAGCCAAGCAAACTAAAGCTGTGTACAATCTCAATCTCTTCATCCATCCATCCTGATGCTGCCAGTAAACAATGCTATTATCTATATTTTGTGTGTATATAGAGAGATAGATAAAATAATGATTTTTTTAAGATTAAAACCAGAAATGAATTTCTAACTTACCCATAACAAAAATTAGACCAAAGGTATTTAAAAGAAATGTAGATATAGTAAAGAATAGTGCTTTTAATGCATTTAATATAGACATAGTAAAAAATAGTGCATTTAATGCATTTAATGTAGACATAGTAAAAAATAGTGCATTTAATGCATTTAATGTAGATATAATAAAGATTTGTGCATTTAATGCATTTAATGTAGATATAGTAAAGAATAGTGCATTTAATGAATTTCTTTTAAATACCTTTGGTCTAATTTTTGTTACGGGTAAATTAGAAATTCATTTCTGGTTTTAATATTTAAAAAATCACATTATTTTATCTATCTCTATATATACATATAACTATAAATACCAAAATATAGATAATAGCATTGTTTATTAAAATTAAATTAAAATCTTATTAAATTAACCCTATAATAATTTAAAATTATGTGTTGCACAGTCATGGCTACATAATCTATTGCAATTTCACTTGTTGGTAAAGTAGATAGCGTCTCTGTTATTTAATCCTTAAAAAAGATTTTTTTAGAGGTAGCTGTTCTACCAGAAAGTGCCTAAGCCAGGAAAGAATTGTTTTAAATGTAATAAATGAGCAGGTGGCTAAGCAGTGCATATTGACTGAGCATAGTGGATTCACACTGAGGCTAACATTACCTTTTATTGATAATCTTCCACCATCTGTTGTGACGATTTATTCATACCAAGGAAAGGCAGGTGAGAAGAAAGAGTGCAAATAAGTGAAATACTTTAGTTCTGACTCTCACTGTGATTTTTTCAAAGTGGATCAATGCTGCTGGTGCTTTTTTAACTATTACAATGTTTGAACTGGCAGAGCTGATGTTGAAATTTTTCATTGTTGGTATATTTGCTGATAAAGACAGGAAGGCACTTTAGGAAATGTCAAATGCAAAAAGTTAGGAGACTGGTGGAAATAGTACTAATAAGACTTAACTTTTGCATGAGATTTCCATATTCAGTTGACAAAGGAAAGGAGTGATTTATATGCTCATGGTTCATTTAATTAAGGGGAGTGAACAAGTACAGTTAAAAGGAGTGAACAGGTACAGAAGTGGTGCTATAAATACAACAGAAAAGAAATATAAAAGACTGCAAGGAAAAAAAATAGAGCTCCTGTATTGATAAGACCTTTAAGGGCACAGCATATGACAGTGAAAAATGAAAAAACAATAGGTAAAGATAGAATAAATATACAAGACAGATAAAAGAAGTGTTTTCTGGTAAAGTCAAAGAGATAAAGAACAATTCTATCTAAAAATGTAGAACAGTTACTATTTTGAAGATTTGAGTAAAGTGATGTAGTTGTATTTCACCACAAACAAAATAATTATGTGTAAAGAATTCAAGGAATGGACATAAAATAGGAAGGTATGTATATTAAGAAATGAGTGAAGAGAAAAATATTTTAAGAGATGTCACTTATTCAGAAGTTGAAAAGAAAATTAAAAACTCACAACCTGATCATTATGTGACCAGGTTGTTGTTAGATGTCATTGAGTCTAGTATGACCCATAGCAACCCTATGAACAACAGATCGAAATCCTTTCCTATCTTGTTCCATCCTCACAACCTCTGATATCCTTGAATCCATTGTTGCAGTCACTGTGTCACTCCACCTGCATGAGGATCTTCCTCTCTTTTGCCAAGCAGGATGTCCTTTTCCAAGGAATAATCTCTCCTAGCAATATTCACAAAGTTTTATCACTTTTGCCTCCAAGAAACACTCAGGCTGTATTTCTCTAAGACATATGTGGCTGTTTATTCTGGCAAGTCGATGGGATATTCAGTATTCTTCTCCAACACCAGAGCTCAAAGACATCAATTCCTCCTCTGTCATCCTTATTCTAAAAGGCACTAATTTAGAGTCAATTCAACTAATGCCTATCAAGCCAAAACTGACTCTTTGCTGACCAGGAGGTTTTCAGAGACTATAAATTAGAGGCATGGAGGGAATTGCCTGTTTTTTTCTCCCATGGAGCTTTAGAGATTTTGACATCAAATCCCAGAAAGATGGGTGAAGATCTCAATAAACTTGCTATCAACATAAAACATGGAATACAATTTCTAAAGCCATTTGTTCATAGGTATTTGGGTTAGGGCTAGAGATTGGGCAGCTTCCATATTCTTGCTATTATGAATAGCTGCTATGAACAAAGGTGTACATATCTACATTCATGTCTCAGATCTAATTTCCTTGGGATATATTCCTAGTCGTGCATTCCTAGCTGGTTCATATGGTATTTCTATATTCAACGTTTTTTGGAAATGCCAAATTGCCTTCCAGAGTGATTTTATTTTACAATCCCTCCAGCAGTGCATAAGCATTCAAGTTTCTCCACATTCTCTCTCAGCATTTAATTCTTCCTGTCCTATTAAACTTTGCTTCTGTACTGGGGTAAGATGTTATCTCATTATCCTTTTCAATAATGATATTTGCACCTCTAATTGTCAGTGATTTTGAGCATTTCTTCATGTGTATGCTGGTCACTCAAATGTTTTCCTTTGTGAAAATTCTTCTCATGTCTTTTGTCCATTTTTTTATTGGCCTATCAGTCTTTTTCATGTAGAGGCCTTGTATTGTTCTGTAAATTGTAATTATAAGATGCTTGCCTGAAATATCATTGCTAAATGTTCTTTGTGGGTTTTGGGGGGGGTTATTTCTTTTTGTTTTGTTGTGTTTTTTTCCCTCTTAGTCTGTGGATTTTCTTTTACTATTGAAAAAGTTTTGAAAACAAATGGATTTTAGAAGGTCCAGTTCATTGATTTCCCACCCTCTCCCCACTTCTAGTCTGGGTTTTCTGACTTTTTATGTATTTGCAAGTCTATTTATGCCATAGGCTAGTCTAAATTTGATCTCATTATGTTTATTATGACTCTAAAAAGTAACAACTTTGTAAAGTATTATATAACATGGGAAAGTCAAAAGAACATTATCTTGAGTGGACTAACTCAGATTCATAAAGAAAAAATACCACATAAAACATTTATTGAAAAAACAGGAGGATAGCTAGGAAGATGAGTATAAATGTCCAAAACAAGAAGGGAAAAGGGACCTGTAAAAATCACTAGGCTAGCAGAGTTTAATTGGTGGGTTGTGGAGAGAGTGAGGGAATGAGAAAGACTGAATGAGGACTTGAAAATATAGTGTAATAATTAGCATAAATCAATGATAATTAAATATACTTGATGCAGAGTATATGAATGATTATTCAAAACACAATGTAAATAAGAGATTGACTAGAATACAATCTATACAAATAAAATACAATGTGAATGAATTAATGTGTGAATCTATATCTCTATCTATCTCTATCTCTATATCTCTATCTATTCATGAAAAATATTGAAGCAGGGAATATTATTAACCATCTAAGAACTTTTACTAGTAAGCACAAGCACAGAGAACAGAACTGATGTCTACTTATCTAAGTGAAGCTCCTTAGCTTAATGAGAATATCATGTCCCTCCATGGCTCTGTGATACAGTAGGCAAAATCTGACTCACTGCATATAGAGAAGACATCTAACCACTTTCATAATTCCATGGAAAGAACAATCCCTAGAACTTACCACCTGTTTTCCTCTGAAACTTGAGTGGAAATGACTTTTGCTTTCTGATTGTGGTGATACTTCATTTGACTCAAAACTCAGCTGAAGTGGGAAGACGTTACCACCAGAATTACAGAAATAATAGCAAACTGCTCACACCATTTCAGCTGTCTAAAGCAATTATTTCAATTGGTGTAAACTAAAGCTGGGGTAAGACTTTTTAAAAAACCCTCAAGAATGAAGCTACCAGAAGGAACTTTGATAAGCTCTCACGTAACTCTGGAGTTTTATGATTGTACACCTGCTTAAGGCTGTATGCATGACCAAATCTGGCTTGGTGTAAAAAAAACAAGAACCATGTAGGGATGGCCATGTCTGACTTTTATCAGCTTCACAAAGGGAAGCTGTCCCCACTATCAGCATCACTAGTACAAAACCAATTACCATGAGGTCAGGCATGTCCCTTTATGCTCCCCTGACTCCCTCTACTCATCTCAATACCAATCCCACTGCTTTGCTGGGTCAAAAATCCAATACTACAGCTCACAGAATCATATTTGAGGAGTCATAAAGTTCTAATCCAGATTAATAATATAATAAAACAGCTCCAGATATGGACACCCAGCCTCGAGTCTCATTGCTCTAAGTGCTCCCAAGTTCTCAGTGCTATCAATATTAGCTATCTACCCAATTGTCCAACAAAGTTCTCAGTCCTGCCAATATTGACTCTCCTGCAACCCCTCCCCTCAAAGTCTCATCCCATCTCACATCATGCCTCCAGTTGGACCATGGCTGCTGCTGTCTCCAAGCATGTCTTACATTTTACTGGATTGAAGAGATCACGTTCTCTTATAGTGGAGGATCATCTAGTTGTGCAGCTAGAACTGTTCAATTTATTGGCAAGACTAATACCTTAACATATAATATCTAGAAGGGAAAAAACCCCATACAAATCCAGAAGATCTCAGCAGTCTCATTTTACTTAGATCCATAATCACCACCACAGTAGCAGTAGTCAAGAAATCAAAACCATGTTGCATTGGGGAAATCTTCTGTCAAGGAATTCTCCAACGTTTTTAAGAGTGAAGATATTAGTAAGGCGTTTCTATTCCAAGCAGTGTTGTTGCTGTTGTGTACCATCAAATCTGAACCAACACATAGTTGATCCTCCAGTGGTTTTTCAGAGACAGTTAATCACACTGGAAGAGATTGTTCATTCTTCTCCTACAGAACAGATGGTGGATTCAAATTGCATGCCTTCAAGATTGCAGCACAACTTCTTTCCACTATGCCACCAGAGTTCCCTAATATGCTTCTAAAAGTTGGATAATGACTAAGAATTTATGTATCTGAATTCCGATTGTTAGAAGAGCACTATTTCCCATGGAGTGCCAAGAGAATAAACAAGTCTATTTTAGAGCAAGTGAACCATAATGCTTAGAAAAAAGGATTTTGAAATTTCATCTAACATAATTTGAGGATATATTTATGAGGGGCCAGGCCTTGGAAAAAGATATCATACTAAGCAAACGGAGGGTCAGAGAAATAGAGGAAGTCCTTCAACCAGATGGACTGACACAGTTACTGTAACAATGGGCTTGAGTATAGCATAGAAGAAAAGGATGTTGCAGGATAAGGCAGGGTTCAGAGCTGTTGTTCATGGGATTTTTATGTTTCCTAGTTGACTTGATAAAATTTAACAACGTACATAGATGCACACATAAATATATGTATAAATAATATCTATCTATCTAATGCATATGAAATTTTGGGGAACACTATGGCTTGAATCAGTTATGTCTTAGTCATTAATGCAATATTTTTGCTTTTTAATACTTCAAAGAAATCTTTCATAACAAATTGTCCCAATGCACTAAGTCTTTTGGATGTGTGTGTGTGTGTGTGTGTGTGTGTGTGTGTGTGTGTGGTTTACAAAATATGATTTTTGTAATTTAATTTTTCTTACATTTACTTTTATCAGTAGTCTATTTCTTCATCTTAAGTCCCTTGCTGTCTTAGGTTCATTCACAATCAAGTTGGATCCATAATCACCTGGCTTAATACCTGCAGTTAGGAAGTTAAGAGTATGCCGTGGTGTTGGAGAAGAGAACTGAACATTCCATGGAATGCCAAAAGAAAAAGCAAATATGTCTTGGAGAAGGTGCAGCCAGAGTACTCTTTGGAGGCTAGGATGATGAGGCTTCACATCACATGTGTCTAGAAGGGGCTATTCCTTGGAGAAGTAGATGATGCTTGGAATGGTGGAGGTTATGCAAAGGAGAAGACAACCCTCAAACAGGTGGATTGACTTAATGACTGCTGCAACATACTCTTGTGTGTTAAGAAGTGTGAAGATGGCACAGAATAGGACCCACTGTTCACAGTGTCACTGTGAGTTATACTTGACTTGATGGCACCTCACAACAACGATAGTGTACTGGGAAAATATGCAGTCAGGGACAACTTCAAATTATTGAAGAGTGATGATGTCAGTATTAGAACTAATATGTGTCTGATTCAAGTCATGGTCTTTCTGATCACTTGCTATGCGTCTGAGAGCTGGACAATGAATAAGGATGATAGAAGTTACATTGATGCCTTTGAGCTGTTGTGTTAAGAGTACTGAACATGCCATGCACTGTCAAAAGAACAAACAAATTTGGCTTGAAGAAATTGCAGCTAAAATTCTCCTTGGAGGCAAAATGATAAAGCTTCTCACCTCACATACTTCAAGTATGCTGCTAGGAGAGGCTATTCTTTAAAGAGGGACATCATACTTGGAAAGGTAGAGGTGTAACAAAAGAGAGGAAGACCCTCAACCAGATAGATTGACATAGTGACTGTCCAATAGGCTCTTGTGTGTCATGAAGTGTAAGGATGGCATAAAATAGGACAGGGTTTAAACCTATTATTTATAGGGTTGCTATGGGTCGTACTCAATTTGATGGCACCTAACAATAACAAGAACAGCAATAAAGAAAAAAATGATTTCAAGGAAATGGTTCACAGCGTTATTTCAAGGAAGTGGTTCACAGTGTGTGTGTAGCCTGGAGAGGCCAAATCAGGAAAATTAGCCTGCAGACTCTTTCTGACTTTGCTGATTTCAGTGGCTGAGAAACTAAAAATTGGCATTTTAGACAGTAGGCTTCATTCAGGCTTAATTCAAATAACTCAGAGGTTAGAGAATGAAAACGTAAATGTAAAATAGAAAAAAAGGTGAGTTTTGCCAGAACATCCAAGTATACTGGGTTCAGGCCCCAAGCCCAATAAAACTCTTTCAACTGACAAGCCGATCAGATCAGATAAAAAA
This sequence comes from Elephantulus edwardii, assembly GCF_000299155.1. Lineage (NCBI taxonomy): Eukaryota > Metazoa > Chordata > Mammalia > Macroscelidea > Macroscelididae > Elephantulus > Elephantulus edwardii. The sequence goes on along the minus strand of NW_006399806.1, from coordinate 12,273,962 downwards.
AATGAGAGACTGACACAATACCTGCCAAAACAATGAAAATTATGACTTGAATATATTCCAAAGAGCTCTTGTGTCATAGTACATAGGGGTTGCTCTGTTAAACCAAAGGCTAGTCCTCCTCTGGTTTCAGTCCACCAGAAACTCCACAGGAGAAACTTAAGCAAACTTCTCCCATGCTTTACATTTATAGCTTAAGGAATCTGCTAGAGGATCAGCTATGAGTCAGAGCCGACTGAACAGCAATGAGTTTTTGAGTCTTTATC
>NW_006399806.1:12270632-12273330 GCF_000299155.1 Elephantulus edwardii | reverse complement strand
CAATCTTTGGAACAAAACTAGGGGGAAAAATATAGTCATAGTTTTGTTTCTACGACTGGTCACATAACTGATAATTAAAATATTTTCTTCTTCCAGTTATATTCAATTTGCCCTCAGAAAGTATCTTAATCTTGATTCTTTGCCTGTTGAGGTGTCACATCCCTTTATTTTTGAAAAGTCAGGGTCTGGAGATGTAGCTCACTGGTGGAGCACGGTGGTTCACGTGCCGTGGCTTTCTGGTTCGTGGTTCATTACCGCTACCAAGGGAAAGTCGGTAAGAGCGGAGCAGATCCGGCATCGCCAGGCCATAAAAAAAAAAAAAAAGTTAGGGATGCCACATTAAAATTGGTTTGCTGTACTTTTCCAGCGATTTTGATCACAGGACATAATAGCAATAAAAGACATGCAAGTATCTATCTTCAGAACTAGACTGTGGAAGAGCAGTAAGGGTAACTGAACACATAATCACAAAGATAAATAGCTTTATAGCACCCAGGCCCAAGAGGATGAAGGCCAGAGAGAGTGCTATAGTCAATAGCATATTTTACTCCTAACCAAAAATCTGTGAATCTCTGGCAGTTCCAATTTACCAGTGGCTTCATGGGAGAAAGATGGATGTTTGCCTTTCTGTAGGTTCATGTAGAAACCTAATGAAGGTCGCTGTCATCTGGAAGCAACTTGATAATAGTGAGTTTAGAAGGATAAGTTTAAAAGTCTAGAAATAATTCTAAAGGTTGCATGCATATAAGATGTAGATATAACAAACAAAAAATGTTTAAAGTTAATATTTGCTTAAAATATTTATAGCTAATAGCCTCTAATCTGAGGGATTAACCCCTTGTCAGATAAATCTTTTCTATTTCCCCCCCAATATTTAGAGTAGTCAACTCTGAGTTCACTGTAACTCAATAGTGCTTGGCAACATTATCTATCTATCTATCTATCATCTATCTATCTTTCTATCTATCATCTATTCATCTATTTCTCTAAATATTGGGGGGGAAATAGAAAAGACTTATCTGGCAAGGGGTTAATCCCTACTATTAATATAAACAACCATAACAACAGAAAGGCAATCCAATTAAAAGTCGAGAGAGAACATGAACAAAGAAGACAGGTAAGTGGCCAAGAAACACTTGAAGAAATACTTGAGATCATTAGCTCTTTTTAAAAAAAATCCTATTAATTTACTTATAAATTCAAATACATTGTTTTCAAGAACAAATTCTTTCAATTTCCCACCACCCCCCACTCATCAAATAGTACAACCCTATGATTAATCCTCCTCTCCCCCTGCACATCCTCATCCCTCTGCTTCCATCCTCTCCACCAATCTTGGATCTTTAGAATCATTCTAAAATAATGGTTTAATACTATATTTATCTTTGTGGTACTGAGTTAGTTCACTCAACAAAATGCTCTCCAATCCCTCTCAAGTCAGATAATGATTTACAAAATCATTATTTCTGTGTGCTGCATAGTATTCCATTGTGTGACTATACCATGATTTCTTAGTCCATTCATTGTGGTTGGACATTTAGGCCATTTCCATTTCTTGCAATGGTGAATAATGCTGCTATGAACATTAGTGTACAAATCTCAGTTTGTGCCTCAGTTCTCATTTTCTCAAGGATAATTACAGTAGTGGGTCAAATGGGATTTTTATGTTCAGCTTTTTGACGAAGTGCCAAACTGCCTATCAGAATGGTTATACCATTTTACAATCCCACCTACAATGTATATGAGTTCCTTTCTTGCCACATCCTCTCCAACATTTATTACTTGCTGTCCTGTTAAACTTTGCCACTGTTACTGGAGTGAGATGGTACTTCATTGTGGTTTTGATTGGCATCTCTCTTATTGCCAGTGATTTGGAGCATTTATTCATGTGTCTCTTTGCATTCGAATTATCTTCCTATGTGAAAATTCTTTCAATATCTTTTGCTTATTTTACCATTGGGTTGTTAATCTTTTTCTTTGGAAGCCTAGTAGTATTCTGTAAATTTTTCTTATAAGATTCTTGTCTGAGATAGTATTACCAAATGTTTGTTTCCAGTCTGTATGTTTTCTTTTCACCCTGTGGAAAAAAAAGTTTTTGATGTACACATGGATTTAATCTTTAGAAGGTTTCATGCATAAATTTTATTCTCTCTAGATTGTGCATTTCTGGTAATATTTGGCAGGCTCTTTAAACCTTGGACTAGTGCTTCTAAGCTTGATCCCAGTTTGTCTTTTATGAACATTATAGTTTTGGGGCTTCAGTCCCAGGTCTCTGATACACCTTGAGTTGATTTTTGGTTATGGTGCGAGATGTGGATCTTGTTTCAGCTTTCCGCATGTAGAAGTCCAGTTTTGCCAGCACCATTTGTTAAAGAGACTATCATTTCCCCATTTGATGGCTTTAATTTCCTTGTTGAATATCAGTTGACCCTAGATACCTGGATCATTAGCTATTTTTGGTGCTGGTAAGTGCTGTCAAGTCAGCTCGGATTTATAATTATGTTTTGTAAAACAGAACAAAAACCTAGTCAAGTCTTCCTTGGTCTTCATATGCATTGTCTAACTGTCACATACACAGAGATGTGTTGTGCTTATCAGTGATCACATCCATATTGTGTCCCTGTATTGAAATATCTGAGCTGGGTTTCTCTCATTTCATCGACTTGTTTTTTAGAGTCTATTACTAGTCTGTTTGAGA
>NW_006399806.1:12266812-12267652 GCF_000299155.1 Elephantulus edwardii | reverse complement strand
TTGCTATGAGTCGCAGGCAACTCGACGGCACATAACAACAACAACAACATTCTGAGATCAATTTTTTGATTTTCTTTCTTTTCTCTCTTTTAATAGCATTATATTTTCTACATGGATAATATCCTTGATGTAATCCCAAATCTCAGTGTTGTCAATTATTATTGTTGAGCACATCAAATCTATTAAGTGATTGTTTCTAAATTTCCCACGGGATATGCTCAGGTCTTGTTTTGGCTTTCCTAAATTATTGCACTATAAGTTACCTCTTTGCTCATAGTAGAGAATTGCAGAATAATGTCTATTTGAACTTTATTGACTACTCAATGGGATTTGAATTAGTGGATCATAACAAATTACGGCTAACTTTAAGAAGAACAAGAATCCAAGACCACTTAATTGTGCTCATTTGAAAGCTACACCATAGACCTACAGGCTGTTGTGTAAACAGCACAAGGTTAAGAGTATATGGTTTAAAATTAAGGAAAGTGTGTGCCAGGGCTGTATTCTCTCTCCATAAATATTCAAGCTGTATGCTAAACAAATTATTCAGGATGCAATACTCTATAAAAATGAATATGACATCAGTATTGGAGGAAGACTCATGAACCACCTACAGATGGCACAGTCTTGCTTCCTGAAAAGTGAGAAGGTCTTTTTTATTCTTGACTGATTATTGCGTGGATATAAATTGTGGATCCAACTCAAACTGAATCCTTCAGAATTTCAATATTTCCATCATTTATTATAAAGTTGCTTATTGGTCCATTTGTGGACTCTTGTTTTATATTAAGATATAATCCAAACTGTTGTTGTTGTTGTTATGTGCTGTCGAGTCGTTTG
>NW_006399806.1:12264118-12266452 GCF_000299155.1 Elephantulus edwardii | reverse complement strand
TCAATTCTCCTTCTATCCTCCCTAGTTATTGTCCAACTTTCTGATGCATAACAAGTTAACAAGTGATTGCAAAGACCATGGCCTGTATCAGGTGCACCTTAGTCTCCAGAGAGACATCGTTGCTCTTGAGTACTTTAGAGAGATCGCTAACCGCAGACTTTCCCATCGCAATAATTGCATCAGATAAACGTAACTTTCTGGCAGCATGGTTGCGTTATGAGTGTATCATAGCTTGTTAAATAAATTTTTCTGATTGATGTCATGTTCACCTTGACATACTTTATTTTTACATATAGCATCCTTTTTAATATTTACTTGATCATCATTCCCAAGAGATATTTTCATAAGCACTGGCATATAAAATATTTTTATGTATTGCTATTAGCAAAGGCATAGTGCACTTATAAATACCTAATATGGGGAAGAAATATTTAGCAAACAAATACAGATGATAGGTGCTATCATACATGATTGCCCAGGTTCTCCTTTAATTTGGATAATATACAAACTAATACACACACACACACACACACACACACACACACACACACACACATATTGTGAAGGGGTATATTATATGTGTAGTATTCGTATGTTTAAATAGGCTAGTATGCTCAAAACTTTTTTTATTTACACACACACACACACACATATTGTGAAGGGGTATATTATATGTGTAGTATTCGTATGTTTAAATAGGCTAGTATGCTCAAAACTTTTTTTATTTTTTTTCAAAACTTTTTAAACAATGCTTTCTATGCATCCCTGTTTATAAAATATCCTCAACAGATAATTTTGTAATATAAAATACTAAACTTGAGTGAGAACAATGATTTTTACTTGCAATTACTTTAAAAATATTAATGTTGCAAATTTGAAATACATTTATTGTTAAAGCAAATTAGAACTAATAATGAAATAGCAGCATAATTATATATTATTTTTGACCTATTAAGGGTGTGACATATGAGATTTAAATTGCATAAATAAATATAAAATCTTGATAGATACTCCTATTTCTGTAGTTCAGTCACTTGCTATTGAATATCAACTTTTGTTAGTTGGAAAGCTTAAATGAAAGAGAATTTGCAGTAATCTATACTTGTCAAAAAACATAAGAAGTATTTATAAATATTAGTGATTGATTTGGTGGGAATAGGACACATTATGCCACAATTTCAGATTGATAATTTTTCTAATTTGAAAAAAGATAATTCTTGAGAGTTTTTACTCCTCACCATAATTTCTACTTTTAAAGCTTATACTAAATTTTTATATTATTATAATTTCTGATAAGCATTTTTGGGGGGAATTGAAGAATTTAAATAATGATGTTGGCAAGGAAGTTTTAGTATTATGGTTTAGGCTGGAATTTCTTTGTTATACAATTAGAAATATCTCTCTCCCATTGTTGTTTGGTAGTAACCAATTCATAGCTGGTCCTCCATAGGGTTTCTGAGGAAGTAGTCTATTTTTCTTCTACAAACTGTTGATGGATTCAGACCACCAGAGAAGAATATTTGCATTAACAAACTAACTGACTGTGGCTCTACAGACTGTTCCTCCCGAAATTCTTGCAATAAGAAATAAACGATTTACCAACGGATTTACTGTTAAGGAGTCAGAAACTTCTAAAATATAGTCCTCTTCATTGTATTAAGGCTGTTTAGAGAATGAAATGTGAAACCAATTCGTACAGTCCATTGCTGTGATCATGCTTCTATTTGACATAGCTAATAAAAGTGACAAAATGAATGAAGATGCAATGCTTAGTAGTGGTTGCTAATAGATCTATATAAAAATAAATGGTGCACATATCAGCCCTGTTATCTGGGCTAATATTGTTTTAGATCTTATTTGACTTTCCCATTTTCATCCACTAAAACTAAAGAATAAACACCCTAAACATTGGTAAGATGGTTGATTAAGAAGACTTCAATAATTACCCACTCAGAATGGAAGAGGCACATTCCGCCAGGACTTACAATGTCTGCTGTTTTCAGAAAAATGCAAAATAATGCAAAACAATCAGAACAGTGTCTTAACAAGGTTTTATCTCTCTGAATGAATTATGAGATAAAAATAAATGAGGACATAAATAAATCACCCAGTAAAATTAAAATTTCTATGGAGAAATCAGGATCTGTTTCTAGGATGTTTTCCTAATGAAGGAGACACTCAATAACATCTGTTAGAATTTCATAAACAGAAAAAATTGACAGACTCAAGTTTTAATTAAGTGAAACAAAAATATTTGACACTTGGTAAAGTTTCCAGGTTATTTATGTACAAAGTTTATGGGGAAAATATAATGAATTTTTAGTCAAATTTCCA
>NW_006399806.1:12262504-12263968 GCF_000299155.1 Elephantulus edwardii | reverse complement strand
AACTTCTTCCTTCTTATAAAATCAAGTGGAAACTACCTTATCAATGGAAAATTATTTAGCCTTTGTGCTTTTATCTATTATTATTTATATTTCATATATTTCTAAAAGGGTTGTGGGAAAAGTAGTAATTTAGCACAACTTCTTGAACTTTTAAAATTCTTCTCAATTCTCAATTGGAATAAAAAAATTCCACAATTTTCTAGGAACCTATGTGACTTACATTGTTGTTTTGATGGTGGTGGGTACCTTAAGATAAAATGGTGCTTTTAATATCAATTACTGTATTTTTAAAAAATAAGCCATTTCACACTATGATGTGTGTACAACTCTAAATCTTATACAATAATTGAATTAAAACTTTCAAAGGTGTTAGATGATCATGAACTCTTGTTTCCATTTGTTCTTAGTATGATGAAACATTCTCATGGCATGGCTTTACATTCTGTTTTCTCTCATTCATTGCAGTGACTAGCACGCATAACTTCTGTTGGTATTTAAAGTAGAAATTAAAAGAAAGTACAAATACATAGACTCATTTTAATAATGACTGAAATATATACTGTTGTTGTGTGCCATCAAGTCAGAACCAACCCATAGCTGAAACGCCAGCAGGTTTTCATAGGCAGTAAATCCCACAGAAGGAGATTACCCCACCTCCTCCCAGAGCAGCTGGTGCCTTTGGTATTGTAGACTAGGCCACTCTTGACTTTCAACCAACAGTGGGTTAATAATAGCTAAGTTTTGGAGATAGAAAATGTTATACGTGTTATTTTGAACTCTGTAGGAGTCATGAACCTCAAGATCATACTTTCAAGGGTCAACTGTGTAGGTAAGGAAATCTGGGCCAGTAGAAGGTAAGTTATTTTAATGACAATATAATTAGCTATCCTTACTTCTTGGGAACAAGGTTGGTGAAGCTTCACCTTACATATTTTAAGCATGTCATTACAGGGGCCGATCTTTGGAAAAGGACACCATGCTTAGAAAAATCAGTGAATGAAAGAAAAGCCCTCATCAAGATAGATTTGCACAGTGGCTGTAGTAATAGTCTCAAGTATCAAGGTGATGAGAATGGCATGAGATAGGGCAGGGTACAGATCCATTGTTCATAGGGTCATTGACTCAATGGCACCTAATTACAACAATCCATAGAATTGAAAAATATTTATTTTTATCTAAATGTTCTTGCAATAATGACACCAAATTTTATTTATAGAAATAAACTTTCAGAAGGAAAGAGTTATTTTCTTTCACATGATAGTTTTTGTTCTTTTCTATGGATGGCAGTTTTCTCTAGTCTTTCTCATAAAAATGAGATGCCATTCTTGAGTTTAAGTCAACGAGATGACTTTTTTGTAAGAAGGACAAGGCAGTTATTTTATTACTTGATTTATTTGTTGAATATCTGGAAAAAATATAGCCATGTCCACTCTCTATTTCCTTCTGTCTCTCTCTCTCTCTCTC
>NW_006399806.1:12252047-12255169 GCF_000299155.1 Elephantulus edwardii | reverse complement strand
GCTGGGTAGAGTAGAGGGACAGAGCAAGAGGGGAAGACCCTCTATGAGGTGGATTGATTCAGTGACTGGGGTAATTGGGATGGGTGTGTCAGGGGCAATGAGATTGGCAGAGGATAGAGCAGGGTTTAGGGCTGTTGTACATAGGGTCGCTATGAGTCGCAAATGACTCACTGACACATAATAACAACAACAACAACAATTCTTTTAGTTAGGATATTGCCAAACTAGATATGTGTTTAATGAATTTCTCTTTTTATTTTATACTGGTTTACTTACAAAGTTCATATACATTGTTTTTCACAATGTAGTTATCAGTTCAATGGTTTTAAATACAGTTTCTAATTTTTATGATGTATTTAATTCCTATTCAACTCTTGCCCTTTTTTGCATTTTTTAAATAATTTTACTTTAATTCCTTTATAGATATTTGGCAATAGGCTCGATACCTTTAACTTATCAAAATTTATTAAGAATACATAAAGTCCCCTCTGGGGGCATGTCCCAACACTGACTCCACCCCTTCCTCCATCTGCCGACCACTTGACCAGCTGCCTTGCCCACTCACTTTCTGCCCTTGTGCCATAATCCCTGCCCACCTGCTCAGAGCCCGCTCATGGCCCAATCTAGGCTCCACCCCTTGCCCTCTGCAGGGTGGCTGGGTGGCCCTGAAGCAAGATGGCTGTGAATTGCAACCATGCCAAGAACCACAAAGAGCCTGGTGAAAGGGGATCTTTGTGACCTCTCATAAAGTCAACGATCCCATGCTGTCTTTCATAATGTCCTTTGATCTGATATGGCACTGCTCAGTCTTTCACTCTAACTACATTATAGGAACCATTATGGCAGCTCTGTACAGTGGCTGGGAAGGACAGACTACTTTCAAATTATCCTTCATGAAAGAGGTGCCATCGAAGGTTTGGATTTAATGAAGCACATTGTCGATAAAGATTATGATGAGGAGGAGGAAAACTGATATAAATATTAGCACTTGGAGGTTTTCAGGTCTGTGGAACTGAAGTAGTATCAATATCCACTTAAAATGATCTTCTCTCTGTGGCCAGGAAGTTGTTAGTTTCACATGCGCCCAAGACTCCGTGCTATGTACTGTTCTCCAAACTGGGAAAAAAAGATTAAAGCTATTTTGTCCCATCCTGACCTAACTGAGCTCGGAAGCAAATGATGTGGACACTTACAGTCAAACCCGAAAGTAAGCCTGGTAGTGTCACATACCATGAGACACACAAGGATTTGTCAGTAGCTCTTAACATTTGGTTCAACTGAATGCTGGCCCATGTCCACGGAGCAGTCTCCTCTTCAGGTCCCGAAGCCTCACCTGTCTAGGTTCTTTTATCTAGTGTGGCTCTTGGTCTTCTCTGCACTATAGCCTTGGCTTCTCCCTGATACATGGGTAGAGGTACTGGGAAGAGCCACAGTACTGACGTAATGGTGGTACCAGACAACTTTTTCCCACTTTGAAGAAAAAGAATCCTTTTGTGACAACTGCTCACTCATATCATGGACCTCTCTCTCTCACTTCCCCCGCCCCTGGCCCAGCTGTTTTGCATCATCAAGTCATATTTGATGGGTAAAGGAGAAGATTGCCCATCCTTATCCAGTAGAGCATCGTGGATTCGAGCCATGCACCATTGGGATTACAGAGAAGTTTCTTGCCACTAGGATACCACAGCTCCCTTTCGCTCACCTTTTGTACTCCAATCAAACTGGACTTCTGGGTTTATTCTCGCTTGTCTCTGAGTCACCACCCTGTTTGCCTGGAGTCCTCTTTCTCTTCTCTCTTGTTGTTCATCCTCAATGCCAGCTACACCTTCCCCAGATAGAATTTGTCTTGTAACTTCTCATTTTTCATTTGTCAGCTTAAATTGAATACCATTTGTTCCTCCTGAGGGTTTGCCCAAAATAAGACAAAATTCCACCCTCCTTACCTCTAAGGAGCATTTTGATTATTCTTCCCACAAGACAGATTTCATTGTTCGTTTGGCAGTCCATGATCCGTCCATGCTCTCTGCCACCACAATTCAAAGGTGTCTCTTCTTCATTCATTGCACAGCTTTCTCATGAATAGGAAGCAGTTGCAAAGACCATGGCTTTGACCAGGTGACACCCCTGCTGTTTAGACTATGTAGTACTTACTAGTCTTGAGAACAGAGTTTCTGAATGTAGCACAACTTTTAATTCATTGATGGCTGCTGCCATGGATGTGGATTGTGGATCCAAGTAAAACGAAATCATTGACAATCGCAATCTTTTTTTACTTTTATCATGATGTTACTCATCGGTCCAGTGGTGAGGATTTTTTTTTCTTGATGTTAAGGTAAAGCAGGAGTAGCATCCACTTCTTAAACAACATGCCTCTGGAAACGATGAACTTTGATAAATGAAGATAGTTACAGAAAGGCTTCAGGCCTTTTGTTCATAGGGTCGCCATGAGTTGTGCTCGACTTCAGGGCAATCAACAACAACAAGGTGTATGTGTCTAGAAGGCTGTTGATCTTCTGCAGTAAGTGCTGCTTTTATGCATTGCATTATGCCTAGTGCTCAGTGTAGTTCCTGAGTCTTAATAGACACTCAAATGGTTGTTGGTTAACGGAAATAATCCTTCATTATCTTTTTTCACATTGTCTCATGACAAAATCTCATGTAAGTAGAATTGTGTATTAAACCCAACTAATTAAGGTCTCTTGTTTCATCTATCTCCCTATATTATTTTGAAGTGAATTATGCTTATTGTGTAAGGAAATTATATTTGTCATTTAAGAAAATTATTTTTGTCATTTAATTATTAAGTTGTATTGGCAGCATTAGTATGAATGGTGAAGAGATTGAGATAGTTAACAGTTTTATTTTGCTTGGCTCCACAGTGAACACTCTTGGTACCATCAGCCAGGAAATCGAGAGACGAATTGCATTCGGAAAGTCAGCTGTCAGGGACCTCTCTAGAGTACTGAAGAGAAACAGTGTTGGCTGTAAACTAAGATGTATGTGCTTGATGTGGGCTATAGTCTTTGTAATTGCATTCTATGCATCAAAGAGCTAGACAGTGACTAGGGATGATAGAGAATTGATGCCTTGGAGCTGTGGTGCTGGAGAAGAGTGTTGAATAT
>NW_006399806.1:12247754-12251947 GCF_000299155.1 Elephantulus edwardii | reverse complement strand
CACACACACACACACACACACACACACACACACAAGCATACACGTTAAAACAGCCTGCTCTCTCTAACTATAGTGTCATAGATAATTATATTATGATTGTGTCATTTATCAGATTCATCTGTCTATACTGAGATTAATGTAAGGGACTTCGATTTGTTGGATCAGAGCTCTAATATCATTATTCAGTCTCTGAGCTGCACCCTATTTGAATCAATGAAAGGCTGAGAGGTCTTGACAAGCTATATATTTTTTTTCTAATATTGATCTTGATGACCAAGCTGGTGCCCTAGAGTCTAACCATTGATTTTAAAAGGGAGGTCTGTCAAGTTGGAGGCCAATTTTGTGCTATTAAACAGATCAGGTCTTGTAATTAAAGAAAATGTCAGACTGTCATATTTTATAAGAGTGGCCATGGGAATATTTTCACGCAGTGATCAAGCAAATTAGAAAGTATGCAGACCTGCTGGAGCCAAACACATGCACCAAACCCAGTATAAGCTTACATTGAAACAAAATCAATGTTCAAGTGGTATGTGATTCATTGGCTTTCCATTTTCCCAAGACTAAATGATTTAAGGAATAATTTATGATTCCTGGCTTTAATAACATGTACTGCTGCATCAACTTTAAATGCATCAAACTCGTTAAAAAAAAAGTAGCATCCAAATGAAAAGTTGATTTACTATTATGATAACGGAGAAATGTTTATGTCATTTCCTTCCTTTCTGTTTCCTTTTAGTGTCAAATAAGAATCATAAATTCTCATTGTATTATATATTACCTTATTCTTCTATCCACTAAAGGACTATTTACAAATAACATTAAACTGAGAAAAAATAGATAATTAAATAATTAAGATGCAATATTTGCTGTAACATAGGGAAAGTACAAGTGCTTTATAAGAAAATAAGGTTATCAATTACACTATGGATATGTGGATACAATTTCACAAATCTTACTTAGATAAGTTTGTGTTTACATTATAGGAAACTTGATAATTCTATAAAAGGAAGTGACAAAGTCTTATTTGTATTTTAGACTCTATTTCTGAAGCTATGATTAATTATAAAAAATTATAAGTTAAAAATAAAGTTATCTTTCACAAAGATAAAATACTAAAGAGATGAAAGAGTCCAGACACAAAAGTATAATTCTTCAACGAGGCAATAAATATTACTATAAATAATGGAAATATAACAATTATCTTACTCAAATATTGGTTTTGTCTTAATTCCTTTTCTCTCCTGAAATTCTTTGTACTTTTTCTCATTTACCTACAAGATTACATTTATATTTTGGTTTTTACAAAAAAGTTATTTTGGGTTTTTTTTCTATTCTTAAATTTATTTCTCAGCTTTACATTGTATATTTTCTATAGCAAATCTTCAAATTAGCTTATATTGTCTTCGGCTTTATCAAATGTGCTTTGAGAACATCTATCTAGTAAATAACTTCAGATTGTGTGTTTTACCATTTTAAGATAAGTATTTTAATTTTATGGATTAAATTATCTGATAAAACACTTCATAATATTGTCCATTTGTCATGTTTTTCTTTGCTGTTTTAGCTGTAGTTTTTTTTATATTTACTACTATTTTTAGTATCTTGATCATATATAAATTTTAATCCATTAGTTACTTAACTCATTTTCCCTAATCAGTTTTATCCACTTCTTAAAATAACTAGTTACTTTTTTGCATATTTTTATTATTATGAGATGCATTGTTGAGATACTAGCTAGGTATCTTAATTATGACAGATGTAAGTTGTTGTTGTTGTTATGTGCAGCCTGGTTTAACCCTCCCAAGGATGAACCTGTTTATTTTCTTAGCAATCCATGGTATAGTCAACACTCTTCTCCAACACCACAGCGTAAAGGCATCAATTCACCTTCTATCCTCCCTAGTCATTGTCCAGCTCTCCAATGCATAGCAAGTGATTGCAAAGACTATGGCCTTTATTAGGTGCACCTTAGTATCCAGAATGACACCATTGTGCTTCACTATTTTGGACAGGTCCCTGACAGCAGACCTTCCCAGCTTAATGTCTTTCAATTTCCTGGCTGCTGGAGCCAACAGTGTTGACCTTGAAGCCAAGCAAATTAAACTTGTTAACAATCTCAATCTCTTTTAGTATTTTTAAATTGCATCTACTTTTTCTTTTTGATTATAAAAGCTCCTCATAGATGCCATGGCTCTTGTTACAATTAACTGGCTTTTTGGAGGGGTATCATGTTCCTGAGATTTTTGTGAGGACCAAAAGATTAACATGCACTCAGTACTGTGAGGTCTAAGATTTATTAATTGTGGTAAGGTTCCAGATAGTAGCTATCTTAAGAATTTCCATACTCCTTTCTCTTCTTCTTGCAGCATAGACATTGTCCAATAATTCAAGAAGTATATTTCTAAAAATAATTGTTATACTCTCCACAAAATTCCCCTTTAATCCATACTCTCATCCACTAATGATAATCATCATAATAGCCTCAATTTGTAAACTAATCTGTTCTATTTAGCAGTATAACTACTCCCTTTTTGGGCTTTTCTCCCTACTCTAATCTCTAGAAAATATAGCCACATAAATATATATATATATAATTTGTCCACCTACCCTCTCTAAAGAAATCTTTTTGAATGTCATCCAATATATGACAACAATTATTTTATGTAATACTACTACAAATTTTCCTTTTTTATAAAATAACTCAGAAATAAACCTGTGATAAAGAAAAGCATTTAAAAAGCAGTTTCCTAAATAAAGTGAACTGTGAAAGAATGAACAAATCTGTAAGAGAGCTCTGGTGGCCTAGTGGTAAGAATTTGCACTGCAACCTAGAAACCACGTGGTTCAAATCCACCAGCTACTTCACTGGAGAAGGATGGCCAATCTCCTCCCATGTGATAACCTGTGAAAACTTTCTAGAGAGCCAGCTATGATGCCTTTTCAACTTGATGGCACATAATAACAATTACGGTCTTAGCGGAAGTGCAACCAGAGTACACTTCAGAGGCAATGATGGTAAACTTTCCTCTTGCATACTTTGGTTATGTTGTCAGGAGAGGTCAGCCTTTGGAAAAACCCTTTATGCTAGTGAATAGAGTGGACTGAAGAATGAAAGACTGTCAAAAAGATGAGTTGAAGTAGAGGCTACCACAACAGGTTTGGGCATATCAGAGATCCTGAAAATAGGAGAAAGGACAAGGTTCTGTTGTTTGTAGAGTTGCTATAAATGTGCGAACTCTGTATCAGTGTGATGGTGCCTCAGAATAACAAATGAAAAAGAAAGACCAAAATACATGTTAGTTTTTAATTCTATCATATTCAAATTTAGAAAGTACAAAGTATAATAAAGAAAGTGGGAAGATTACAAAGGACATTAAAAGATTTTTCAATTTATTGCAAATATCAGACTTAAGTGGTTATTTACGGTGTGTACACCCAAGTATACTTCATCTTATTGCACTTTAATTAGCTTCAAGCTATTGCATTTTACTTATCTTTTAACAAATTGAACATTTATAGCACTGTTTCTTGGTAAATAGCTTGTACCATCTTTTTAACCTGATATGTTCACTTTCAGTCTCTGTTTCATATTTTGTTAATTTCACTTTTCAATTTTTCAAGCTTTTAAAATAATGCTAGTTCACGCTAAATGGATAAAGTATGTTGCAAGCACAATTATTTTATGAACTTGGAAACAGTACATATTTTGTGACAGACTTTATAGCAATACTCACTTTAATATGGTGATCTGCAACATAAGTTACAATATCTCCAAGGTATGTTTGTATAAGAGAACCCATGAAATATTTCATTTTAAATATGTTAAGTGTAATGAACTTCCATAATACTCTGATATCCTTTTATCACTGTGTCCTAAGAAGCTACACTTTAAAATTATTTTGGGAGTACAGCTTTCTACTATTTTACCAAATAATTTGCATAGCTCCTCTAGTTTTAAAATGTTCTTTTATAATAATTTCATGGACATAGTTTCAGAGTTGTTTCGACCTCATAAAAGAATTTGGAATATTGGATATAGAATTGATATTATCTACAAAAGAGGAAGTATACATATATCTACTTGGATGTCATTTATGGTAGATATATGTATACCCATGTTTATCGCGGCTTTGTTTACAATAGCAAGGAGTTGGAAACAACCTAAATGCCCATCAACAAACGAATGGGTA
>NW_006399806.1:12246745-12247654 GCF_000299155.1 Elephantulus edwardii | reverse complement strand
ATCAAAGAGCTAGACAGTGACTAGGGATGATAGAGAATTGATGCCTTGGAGCTGTGGTGCTGGAGAAGAGTGTTGAATATACCATGGATTGCTAGGAGGATAAACAGGTTTGTCCTGGAGAGGGTGAATCTGGTCTGCTCCTTGGAGGCAAGAATTCTGAAGCTTCATCTGACGTACTTTGGGCGTGTTACAAGGTGGGACCAGTCCTTGGAGAGGGATGTCATGTTTGGGAGAGTGGAGGCATGGCACGGGAGAGGAAGACCCTTGATGAGCTGGATAAATTCAGTGATTGGGCTAGTGAGAATAGATGTGTCGGAGACAATGAGATTGGCACAGGATAGAGCTTGGTTTAGGGCTCTTCTACATAGGGTCTCTATGAGATGCTAGCAACTAGATGGCACATAACAACAACAACAACAAGACCAGTTTGAGAATCTAACTAAAATATGGATGCTTTTTTTGGTCATTTTTTAAAAAATAGCATTCAGTTTATTATAAATATTTAGTGTTGGCTTCCCATATTTCCCCCTTTTTGTTTTTATCATAATTATGTTATCTAGATGAGCATGAGCATCCTTTTATACACAAACAAACAAAACAAATTAAACATAATAAACTCAAAGAAATACTTTCAAAAATCTCCACATAATCAGAAGGATTCAGGTGGAATATTCCTTGAAAGTCTGTTTTAATTGTCCCATTGCCACAGTGCTTGTCAAAACCAGTTCTGATTAATCTCCCTTGTCAGTGTGTCCTTAGCCATTCCCTATCACTCCTCCCTGAGAGAGATTTCACCCTGATTAATAAGGAAAAGGGGACAGTGTATTCTCTTAGCTACTTCCTGCTGAAAAGGGACACTGTAGGTTTCAGGGTGAAGATCTTCTCTCACTACTCTAAAGGGCCCCTTTG
>NW_006399806.1:12244680-12245799 GCF_000299155.1 Elephantulus edwardii | reverse complement strand
TGTTGTTGTTGTTGTTGTTGTTAAGTGCCGTCAAGTCGCAGGCGACTCATAGCGACCCTATGAAGGAGAGTCCAAGACACTTGGGAGCCTTTCATCCTCTCTCCAGGTTCATAGGGTTTCCGAAGGCAAGCTATTAGGGAAGTGAATGCCACTCATCCTCCCAATTCATTGGTGTAGGATTCCATAATTATCTTTAATATCAATATTGATTATAATACTCTTTACATTTTCTCTTTCTTCTGTGATATATTTCACATTCTCCTATAACGACTGAGGGAGGGTATTTTAGTTATATTTTATTATAGCAAACTACCTAAACTTTAATCTATCAAAACAAAAACAATCTAATTTTTCTTTAAATTTGCTTTGTGGAGTTTGAAAAGAATGCTCATATTTGTTCCACACTATTACACCCTAGGTGGTATGGGCTACAGAACCCATTTCCAAGAGGGTAAACTCATTTGGAAATTAAAAATAATTTTAAACTATCATTCAGGTAGAGTTGGTAGTCAATGAGATATTGATATCCTTCCATGACAATTTTTCATTGATAAGCTTTGTTTTATTATTTACTTTATGACCATGAAGTAAAAAAAAAAATATTCTCTAAGTGAAATATGTGTAAGCTGTAAAATGTATATGTCCTTCTTTCAGATATCCCAGAAGATGCTACTTGTTTCTTTCTTTTTAGATATTATTTATTTATTTTTTTTAGAAATACAAAGGAAGAGGAACAGTTGAAAGCAGACACTAGTAATTGTCACATGGAATGTGAGAACCATGAATGTAGGAAAATTAGAAATTGTTAAGAAAGAAATGGAACACATAAATACTGAAATAATAGGCATTGGAGAGATGAGATGGACTGGCATGGGGCATTTCGAGTCAGATGATCATATGATATACTATTCTGGAGACGAAAAGGTGAGGAAAAACGGAGTTGCTTTCATAGTTAAAAAAGAAATTTCTAGATCCATCTTGAAGTACAACATTGTGTGTGATAGGATTATATCCATACACTTACAAGGAAGTCCAGTGAACACTACTATCATTCAGATATATGAACCAACAACCAGAGCCAAAGAAGGAGAAATAGATAATTTCTACCAACTCTTACAG
>NW_006399806.1:12229694-12237003 GCF_000299155.1 Elephantulus edwardii | reverse complement strand
AAAAAGTTGCAAATAGAGATATCATTTGACCCAGCAATTCCACTACTGGGAATATACCCTAAAGAGACCATAAATGGCATCCAAGCAGATATATGCACACCCATGTTTATCACAGCTTTGTTCACAATAGCAAGGTGTTGGAAACAACCTAAGTGGCTATCAACTAATGAATGGATAGAGAAGCTGTAGTATATTCACTCAATGGAATATGATGGTGCATTGAAAAATAAGGAACTCATGCAATATTATTCAAAATAGGTGACCCTGGAGGACATTACACTGAGTGAAATATCTCAGTCACAAAAGGGCAAAAATACCATATGGTGCCACTGTTGTAGAATGAGGTTGACATCAGGGTGGGGGTAAGACAGAAAAACTGGATAAATTATGTTTACTGCATTGAAGCTGATGAGGGAGAGAATAGTTTAAAAGGAATATATTTTAGGGCTTTTTTATTATCATAAGAGTCTGGAATGAGGGTTGCAGAGTGGAGTATACTCTAGGGGTGGGGGTTGGGAGTGTATGGGAGGATTGTGTATCAATAAAGGAATTTTTCTTTCGCTTTTCAAGGAGAGGAGTGAACTGGGGATGGGGGTGGGGTGGACGGGGAGAAAAGTGCAACAAGAATGGAAGTCCAAAATCTCTGTAGATGTTCATTGAAATTAATAAAAATAAAGATAACACTTAAAAAATACATAAAGTATGTAAGTTATCATGACACAGAACATTTGAAAAGTACACTTGTACATATTTCTCTCTTATGTTAATTATTTTGTTATATATCTATAATTGCTATTATAATCATAATAAAGTATTATGATATGGATTTCATACAGTTGGGTTCTATTAAAGATAATAAGAAAAAAAATTTCTAATATTTACCCAGCATAAACAATTCATGGAGCTTTCTTAGTTTTGCTCTTCTTGAAGAAAAGATTTTTTTCTTTCACGTTATAGAATTCTTTTTTTCAGCTATTATTTGAGTCCTATTCCCCGTTCTTTCCCCTTTTTCTCTTATTCTGTTGGTATGGGAAATAATATCCTATACTTGTTTCTTCATTTTACTTCACTCTTTCCTCTGTTATTATTCAGGATATTTCAGTTTTTGTCAGCTTTGTTGTCCTGTGCAGAACTTCCAGCATAAAAATAAACTGGAGGAAGGACAATCAAAGCTCCTATATTATTAGTCTTTCTCACCTGGAGTAAAGCCCCTGCCCCCTGAATGGAGAATGAATGGAAGAAGGAAGAGCTTGACTTCTTGATTGCACAAGCCCTCAATCTAACCTTTTCTAGGAACACAAGACGTGCTGACAACCTACCCTTTCTGTGTTATGCTGCAGCTCTTGAATGAGAATTGAAGAGGGAATTTCATCTCCTTTTCATAGCCTTGACCTATTGGAAAGGAACTTTCACAAGCTGAAATGGGGATGCAGAGCAAGTGAAGAGGGATGGCTTAGTAAAAGGTCTTGAATAAATATTTCTATAAATCCTGTGATGAATTTGCTATACTTTTCTTAGGAGTATACTGTCTCCTTCTTGCCATTTTAAGGAAATTTTACCTTATTTATCATGTTAGTGTGCAGCACTTTGCCAGTATTATTTGCATGTATAATATTCCAGTAACTGTCTCTTCCAAATCTCCCTCAAAGTGATAAAGATTTTTCTTAGCTTATTTTCTCTATATTAAATTATTTCTTGAACCTATTTACTACCTACTTCCTAAGTCTTTTTCTCTGAAGATAACACAACAGGTGATTATTCTTTTGGCCACACCACAATTGCCTTTTTGCCAGACAGAAATTCAAATGGAAATTCAAATTCAGTTTGTTCATTGATTATGAATGGATCTGCATCACGTGAAATAAAAAATAAGGAATACAAGAGAGAAAATTTGTTTCAATAAAATTTGAGTGCACCAAACCAAACAAAATATCAATACAAATAGTTCATACTGAATGATAAACATCATTTGCTTCCTCAGAAATTACAATGGAATAGACATTTTTGTAAGAGAAAATTATTTAATGTGAAGGGGAAAAACTAATGCTACTTATTTTCTTTTTGACCTGAAGCAAATTATAGACTTTCTATACCAGAGACTCTTTAAGTTGAAAACTGTGATGATGTTTACTTCATGAGATTGTTGCAAACATTAAAATAATTGATAACTTACCACAGAGTACATGAGTTGCAGGAAATAACATTTTATCTCCATTTACTGCTTATTTGTGATACTTAAGAGTTTCTACTGTGAAATCTGTTACTATTGTTCAGCAGAAGGCTAGACAGAAGAATAGTTAAGAGAACAGGCTGATGAAATTGGCATATATGGTACCTGGCTGGCAAATTATTTAGTCTTATTGTCTATCCTTTACAGAACTAGTATAGGACACAGAACAGTTATGTGTATAGTGTATGTAAACTATTTGAAATATTCTGTAACATTTTATAAATGTTGTACCTGTTGATTTTCACCAAGTGGAGCATAACTCATAGTGACCCTGTGAACAAAAGATCAGAAGGTTTTTTATAACTATCATCATTTCCCAAAGTCCATAGAGTTTCCAGAGGCATATTGTTTTGGAAGTAAATGACACTCCTGCTTCCAAATTTTATGAATACTTAGTTAATATTAGCCATTATTATTATTTTAACAAAAAAAATCCAAGAAAATTAAAATTCAAAAGATGCTAAAGAAATGGATTTCCAATCCACCCCACCCTTGGTTTTTCAGACAAGTGGTCAAAAATTAATTAATTATTTAATTAAAATGACAAAATTTACAAATGAGACACTGAGATGAATAATCAGAAAGTGAGGGGGACTGTGCTAATTGATCATATAGTACAGGCTAGAGTTTTATTTGTTGTTTGCATTATAGTCATTATTTGTTTTTATCTAGAAAGTCACTTGCTTTTTTAGCAACAGTAGTTTTGATAGAATTTTGCAAATGTTAGTAGATTTTGATTATTTATGGAATATTTATGTGCATACAGATAGATTGTTCTTTAACTCAAACCCATTGCCGTGGAGTCAGAGTCAACTCATGATTGACCCTCCAGTAGGTTTTGGAGTCTGCGAATGGCTTTGGAGGGGACTGGCTGTCCTCCAGCTGAGCTACTGGTGAATTTTAATCAGTAGCCTTTGGTTTAGCTGGGCAATTTTCTATAGACCAAGGCATCAGAATTCTATTTATTGTTAAACGGTGCTTGAAGTTAATGACAATGTTATTCGTCCATTTTAATCAAATGAAAAAAGGAAGTTTTGTTGTTGTTGTTTGGGGTTTGTGGGTTTCTTAAGTTTTTTGTTTTGTTTTTTCCTATTGTCATTTCTGTTTCACTACTTTCTCTGATGTCAAATGCTCTCAGATGCAATGTACCCACAAGCACTTTTTGGAGGGCGAGCTAAGGACATCGTTCTTTAGATGCTGACATATTGATTGCGAGATTACCATATCCAACATAAAAGCTGATAACTACAAATCATAAAGCAATTGATAATACCAGGACGTTTGTCAATATTTAAATTCCTGAAATTTCATCTTGAAATAACAGTAACTTCCTATTGCCTTTCACCTGTTACTGCCCTGTACTAAAATAAAATCAGAACTTTAGAAATAACAAAGTGAGAAAAATATATTTCTACTCATTTTTGTGACAAATTCTGGGTATACTTAAAGACTTAAAAGCTTTCAATTTGTAACGATATCTATTGTATGTCTAGACAGTTTTCTGCTTCGAATGCACAGAGGTATTAAAATTTACGTCCATTAAATATTTTAAATCATTTTCCAATATAGTCTATTCTCAGTGAGAGATTCCATGGTGGAGACTCATGGAGTGCATTTTCATTTTCCTCTGAGAGACAAATGTTTATTAATTACAGAAACCTGAAAACTAATATTCTAAACACCTAAATTAATCTTCAGTTTTGAAACTACATTTTATAACATTCAAAAATCTCCCTTCATCCCACTGATGTGCAACAAATCCCTCCGCTTCAATTAAGAGCAATTGGAGGGAACAGCGATAACCAAAGTCCAGCCCTAAGCAGTGGAGAACGAGATGATTACAGGCTCTGGCACTCAGCCAGGCTCCCTGGCTGTTTTTCATGGGTGTTACTTTACTGACAGTACCTTCATGACATTTGTACCTTGATACCACAAGTGCTAACAGCTGCAGTTGCCAGTGGTAGAAAGACAGGGAAGACCTTTTCCAGTCTTCGTGGCACTCACAGGTTCTCAGCACCCTGGGAGAATCAAGTCTATAAAAAACTGATTCCAGCCTGTTATTTTCTTTGTGAAGATTTTTGCAATACTGTCTGAGAAGTAATTGTTTCCTCCCCTTTTCCATGACATTGGGCTTAAGGGGAGATAAGAGTTTTTTTGAGATAAAAGACACATGTGGTGAACGTGTAACAAATAGCAGTAACAAGGTTGAGCTGGGACTTGATGATTTTGTGAAATGAAATATTTCAGAGAGCAGTTCCGTGTTCAGTTATTCGCTGCAGGTAACCCTATGACCCTTCACCGAGGAAGCCAAAAAGGAGTATAAGGAGAGAAATTCCTGTTATCTTTAAGTTGAATGGTATTCTTAACTAATAGTGACAGATGTAACAGAATGACTTCTAGTACCTGCTTCTAATGGCAGAGCTTCAGGCTGTCAGAAAATGAGAAAGGTCAGAAGGCAAGTGCACATATATGAGGAAGGAGTTCAAATGATAGAGGGAGGGATGAAGCTTTAGAAAAGTTTATTTCTGGAACTGTGCCAGTCTGTTTTGGTGTTTTCAGAAGTATTCTTGGCACATAAGAATGTCACTAACATCAGGATATACCTTGGAGATCCTAAAAGAACACAGAATTACTGTCGAGTATCCACTCTGCATTGCTAGAAGGTACCTCTGTAGGTTTCTGCACATTGTCTTTATTTTTACATCAAGTTTCATTCTTCTAATTTTAATATGATTTAGAAATGGAAATAAAAAACCTTTCTAATTAAAAAGACATCATTTTTACTATTTTTTGGTGCATGTGTAGGGGATCTTCTATAGTAAAAATTGACTTCTGTAAAAGTTTCCATCATGAATACATTAGATATTGTACATAAGATATTGTTGACAAGAATTACTATGTGTAATTTTGTGTAACTGGACTGCTCTTGCTGCAGTCCTCAGAAAACTGCATTTCAAAATATCAGCAAAAAAACTTTCCGTTTATTCATATTTAATACACTCCATGTTAAAAAAATCAAGCATATGATCTTTAGACATTATAAAATCCTGGAGAGATTGTTTTAAAGATAAGTAGTACTATATCATTGCTTCTATTTAAGTAAGGAGATTATTTAAAGCTACGAGAAAGAAATGGAGGAAAAGGAGAGATAAAAATCTGTAATTAAGTATAATTCAATCACTGAAACCATTAAATTCTGTTTTTCTTATGTGTCATCCGAAATCCAAAGGAATTAAGGGAACTGTGTGCTGCTGTGTCGTTAATTAGTGAGTCTAATCTAGTGTGCCAACTTCTAATTCCATGGTTCTTACTAATACAACCTCCCAGGCATGCTCAAGAATCCAAAACATCAGAATATTTTTCTTTTGGCACCAGAGTATTTTCTTTCGAGCAATGTCAAAATGGATAACTCTCCAACAGGTCTTGAGGAAACAAATTAATTTATTAACCATGATGATGTCACATGGCAGTATTTTCAAAAATTTTAAAAAATTACATCTATCTTGTGTTTGTTGTTCACCACCTCCCAGCTCTGCCACCCCCTGTCCTTTTCCTGAAATAAGCTCCCAATTGGGCAATCAATGGAAGGGAAGTTTTGGGAAAAAAAGAACTATGCATCATCCAAAACCTCCACAGGGAAGTCTGCACATTTTTTCCATTTCATTGCTAATGAGTCATTTTCACCTGACTCCTGCTCCCACCACTCCCCCCTGAAGAACCAGCTGTCAGTTTCCACAGCTGAGCAGGTTTGGTAGCAGACAGGTGGCAGCAGGGTGGGGGAGAAATTGTGTCAGTGGGATGCAGTTAATCTGGAATTAGGATGATCCACCTGGTATCATTAAAAATTGACTGCATGTCAAAAATGGTTCATGGAAATATCATCAACACTTAAAAGTTAAGGTTCTAAACATTCTTGAGAACATAAACAAAAATATTTACAGTGACTGAGTGTGAAATATTCTCCCCCATATCAGATCAATGAACTATATAGGGAAATGCCATTATTTTAGGCAATGACTATTAAGAAAGTGGGTTAGGCTGTCCTGTTCTGGATTTTCACATTTACTCATTCTGTGACCTTCTATCAGCTGTCAGAAAAATCTGTCTTCACATCAATAAGTTTGAGATGGAACATAAATGATCTCTATCCCTGCCAACATGGTCATACTGTTCAAGAGCCCTATGATCACATTCTTCACAAGCTAGTATTAGAGTGGTTGATGAGAGATTATAGCTGAAATGAATTGATTAAGCCATTAGGTGTACTGATTTCTTTATTACCTCATTAATGACAAATTATGATATTCTCAAAGCCATAACAAACCCATATGTTTAGTCTTCTGAATTTCTGTCTGCAGTCTGACCTTTTCTCCTTTTAGGAACCTCATGAACCAGATAAGTCAATTGTTACAATCTAGAAGGTTGTGGTTTGGTTGTTTTTGTTTTTTTTAATGTACTCTAAGATAAGACTATTTCTTTTTTAATACAAATTGAATAAGTAAATTTATTGTCCCGGAATGAATTTCCCCCCTTTGTTTATCTTTCTGCGCCAACTGATACTTTCACCTTGTACCATGAATCATCCCAGACCCATGCTTGTTCTTTTCCTTTCTTGCCTATCTTTTCATTAAAAGGAAAAAGAAAATGTACCTGTGGGGGTACAAAGACACCCACAGTTTGTTGTGATCCACACAGTCAAATGCCTTTTCAGAGTCAATGAAACACAGATATAAATCCCTCTCATGCTCTCTGCTTTCAGCTAAGAACAATTGAACATGAACTACAAAATCCCTAGTACCAGGACCCCTTCTAAGCCCAGCCTGCACTTCAGGCAGTTCTCTATTCATGTACTGTTCGAATCGTTTTTGTTTTTTTAAATTTTTTTCCCTTTTTTTTAATTATCAAATTTTACTAGTTTTAATGAACATTTACAGGGATTTGGGGTTTTCATTCCTTCATTGCTGCACCATTCTCTCTACCCTCCTCCCCAGTTTGTTCTTCTTCCCCCACCCTCCGAATATCTGTTTTAATTGTCCAATTGCCACAGTGCTTGTCAAAGCCAGTTCTGATTAATCTCCT
>NW_006399806.1:12211490-12225402 GCF_000299155.1 Elephantulus edwardii | reverse complement strand
TTCCTTGTGGTAAAATGATTCTGTTTACTCTTTCCATCTTTTTTTAATGCATCCTAAATCATTCAATATTCTTTCCAAATGAGAATCTCAGAACACTTGATTGTGCTTATGTGAAACATATACTTGGACCAGGAGACAGTCATCAGAACAGAGCTAGGAAACATTGCATGGTTCAAAATTGGGAAGGGTGTACGCTAGGGATGTGCCCTATCTCTTTAACTTCTCAATCTATATGTAGAACAGATTATACTGGAGGCTGCACTCCATGAGGAGAAATGTGACATCAGGATTAGAGGTAGACTTATCAACAGTCTGTGTTTGCAGATGAAATAACTCTGCTTGCTGAAGCTGAGGAGGATCTGAATCACTTGCTGCAGAAGGTCAAGGACTACAGCCTTCAATATGGATTGAAGCTCAATATCAAAAAAACAAAGATTCTCACCACTGGCCAATTGGCAGCATCAGGATAGATGTTGAAGAGATAGAGATTGTTAACAGCTTTAGTGAGCTTGGCTCCACAATCAACACTTTTGGTACCAGCAGCCAGGAAATAAAAAGAATTGCAATGGGAAAGTATGCTGTCAGAAACCTCTCTAAAGACTAAAGAGCAATAATGCCAGTCTGGAGAGTTAGGTGACCCTGACACAGGCCATAGTCTTTGCTATGACTTGCTAAGCATACCATATACCTGACCATATACTTAGTTCAGTGAAGATACTATATACAACATAAGAACTCTAATTTAGGCTGTTATGCATGGAATATTTCGCCATCATCTCTCTCTCTCTGTATATATATCTCTATCTATCTATCTATCTATCTATCTATCTATCTATCTTTATTGTTGTTGTTATTGTTGATTGCTGTTAGTTGAGCATGACTCATTGCGACTCCATAAACAAAAGACCTGAAGCCTTTCTAAAACTATCGTCGTTTCTCAAAGTTCATAGAGTTTTCAGAAGCATATTGTTTAGGAAGTGGATGCCACTCCTGTTTCCAAACCTGTCTTAAACGGAAGCTCCACCAAATACTATCCACTGTTAGTAACTGTTATGGCATTTGATACCCCAATGGCACACAAGCATCACAGCAAACCCAGGTTGCCTAAGTACAGGAAATGGACAGAAGAGTGTTGTACCATTTAGAAGTGTTCCTCCAAAATATAATAAAAATATGGAACACTTCACAATTTTGTGTGTCATCCTTGCACAGGAGCCATTCTAATCTTCTCTGTTTTGTTCCAATTAAAAGTCAGATTATATGGAACTATGGTAGAATATAGCCTTTATTTTCCTTAGTTGTTTGTTGATTCTATGCCTATTTTTCCATTATACAGATTATATCTAATTTATTATTCTGACCTAAGTAGAACAATTTCATGGTTGTATCCATCATCAAAATTCTTGCTTATATGTAAAAACCAATTTGAGAATCCTGCTTTCATGAGTTCTCCTCCTAATTGTTTATTTGGGAACAGATGTTACAAAAAAAAGTATGTTTATTTACTAGCACATTTTAAACTGTATCTTTCCATATTTATATCCCAACACTTCTAGGAAGATCTTGTTGTTTCATCTTCCCTGGGTATCAAAAGAAAACATTAAATGTTGTGTTTAATGATCTTCAAAATCTTTTGATTTCTTTTCCTCTCTCCTCCTCTGCCCTGCATACATGAAAGAGAATAGGGAATTTTTACCAAATTTGTACCTGAAAAATTAGCTACAGAATGTGACATATTATTGGGGTAGTTCTTCTGGGCCTCTTCATTGTTAAATAATTTTTATTGAATGATTTTGACAATACAGTTCTCTTGTTGGCCATCTGCTTTTCTCTTAGAATACTGTTTCACTAAGTATCTATGTAACATTCCTTGACTTCTATATCAAGCTTGCCACCTATCATTATATTGTCATTCATTTAGCATTAGACTGTTAAATGCCACCAGCTTTTCTCATTAATTTAAGTTTGATAGTTTTTCTAGTCATTGACACATTAGGAGTATAAAACAATAAAGAAAATCGATAAAAGTCAATTTAAAATTTAAAAAGGCAGAAACTCTAGAAAATATGACCTAAAACACACACACACACAACCCACACACACAATACCCCAGTAGATTAGAAAGATGTAAAATAAATATAGTACCTTGAAAAGCAAAATATGGACACAAACACACACACACACACCCACACACACACACACACACAAAGAGACGGAGGAGGGGTAGATAATTGAGGTGTAGGGATGTAGGAAAGGAGAAAAAAAAGGGACAATTATTATTTTTAAGAGCTTATTTACCTTTGAGAAATTAAAAATCATTTAAGATAAAAATATCATAGAAGAAACTTGTATTATTGTCAAACAAAAGCAAGTCTATGAATAATAAAAAAAGCAGAGCTATGAATAATAAGACAATCTAGTTCCTGTTTATGTAAGTCACCTAGAAATTCCACTGAAATTGTATGTGGCTTTTGAAGAACTAGAATGAAGAAGATAAGTTGGTAAAGGTCACATCCTATCACAAGGTGCAACTTGAGCAACTTTTTATGAGCAAGTAAAATAATATAAACCTTATTCAGTGTAGAAAAGATTCCTTTTACTACTACTTCTTTGAGTTTTTATTCATCGTTTGTGTCAGAGTTTCTACCATTGTAAGACTCTGGGTCAGAAACATTAAGACACCTGCACCCTACCAAAGAAGGAGTTAGTTATATTATTTTAAATTCTCACTCTGTCTTCTCATGGAAATTTTGCTTCACCAGTCCATGTTGTTTTAAACACAAGTTTGAGTTTTTTGATATCATAAACTTACAAGTGTTTAATTCTGAGAGGCAAACTTAAAAGAAATTCTATCTATCTATCTATCTATCTATCTATCTATCTATCTATCTATATCTGTGTTATCTTTTTCTTATCTTTATCTATCTTTCTTGAGAAGGGACATGTATGGAATACTCAGATTACTCATAGCTTTATTTTCATCCCAAATAGGTGTCAGCATAGAATGTGCCAGATGAGCCTCAGCCTTCCTGCTGACCTCAAGTCAAATGTTAATTGAATTTGGATGAACACTCTTTCAAGTGGTACAGCAGTGGTCTATTTTTCTACTGAAATAATTTAGAGTTTCTACAATGATGGACAATTGTGCCACAGATGTATCGAACTCCAAATTGGCTACTCATCATGGGTAGTGTTTGTTGGAGCTCCCAGACTGATTCAGGTTTGGAAGCAGAAGTGGCATCGACTTCCTAAACCACATGCCTCTGGAAAGTCTATAAACTTGGAGAAATGATGATAGATTGTTACAGAAAAGCTTCAAGCCTTATGTTCATCAGGTGTGAGTGTGTGTGTGTGTGTGTGTATCTAGAGAGAAAGAGAGAGAGAGGACCCTTGTATTTAAATGTTGATTGGGCCCAAGGGTCTAATGTTATTATCTTGGAGGAACATTCTTCCAAGTTGCATAGCACTCTTCTGTCAATTTGCTGTACTGTGGTGATCTGGATTTGCTGTGAAGATGAACTTTATGCTACTGGGGGTCAAATCCCGCAATGTCAGGCTGCCCATGGTGGACAGCGTTTGTTGGAGCTCCCAGCTTAAGTCCGGTTTAGAAGCAAGAGTGGCATTCACTTCCTAAACCTCATGCCTCTGGAAACTCTATGAACCTGGAGAAACGATGATAACTATAGTAAGTTTTCAGGCCTTTGTTTCATAGTGTCGCTATGAGTCATGCTTGACTCGATGGCAATCAAAAACAACAAATATGTGTGTGTGTGTGTGTGTACACACACTTTAAAAACAGTGAATAACAGCAGAATTTATTATGGTTACTGACTTTTCTGTATTATTACTTTCATTGTAAAATTAAAATCAAGTTGTAACTGGATTGGCATTGCATTTCTGAGGCTTTAATTACACTGCAAAAAACTGATCATCTTCTCATTTTAAATGACTGATGATTCAAATTTCCAGAGAGGCTTGGCCTTTGTGTTAACACTGAAACTCTCTGGTGGACTGTGCTGCCAGATTATGGTTATTGCTGATAAGTACCATCGAGTCAGAATACACTTATAGCTGATGCGCCACTAGATTTTTAGAGGCAATAACTTCTCAAGAGAAGACTGTCTTTTTCCTGAGGATCAGATGGTGCATTGAATCCCTTCCCTTACTTTAGGATTGACAGCACAATTCTTTACCACTAAGAAACCAGTTCATACCAAATGGTAAAATAGCAACTGATAACATTTTCTGAATGCTCATTATATGCCAGTAAAATTTGTGGAGTTTATTGTTCAAAATGACTTTGTAGTCATTGAATTTGACTTTGCCGTATGGATGGGTGAGAATATGCGAATAGAGCATGTTAGCCTATCCACAAGTGTGTTGGCTAATCTCACCAGTTTATAAGGTGATTGGCTAGGCTCTATTAAGTTGAACAGATCTAACAGCAGCAGCAGGTCTTCCTCACCAGAAAAGAAGATGCAAGAGAATGTAGAATATCCTTCAGGTCCTGAAATTCTTGTACCAGCAGCAGCAGCAGCTATGGACAAACCAGAAAATCATCATGGGGTGGCACCTTGGGTCTCATTATGCCCACAGTCAGAACCAGAGCAGAACTAAGAACATTTGCCCAAGTTTGTTTGACAATTAAGTGGAGGGAAAGTCAACATTGACAAGACTTCAAACTTTGTAACACTGGTATAAACGACAAGATTCAAGACTGAGGTGTCTGTGAGCAAATTTAGAAAGGTATCCTGACCACATTCTGTTACTAACTCTAATTATAACTTTTTTTACTCCCCCAGTATAATTCTATGTAGTCTGTGAGTGATCGCATCAGATTTTAGACCCATTACAGCAGTAAGATCGGTGTTGATATTAGTAGAATTTGACATGAGAATGTGAGGGACATGTCTGACCTCCCAGGATGTGGCTTCTTTCACGTTTTAGAATTATTGTAGTCTGTATTTTTAGTCAATATCTTTTGAGATGTTGTTGTTGTTATGTGGCGTCGAGTCGCTTGTGACTCATAGCAACGCTATGTACAACAGCCCTAAACTCTGCTCTGTCCTGTGCTAATCGCACTGTCTCTGACACTCCCTTCCTGATTCCCAGTCATTGAATCAATCCACCTCATAGAGGGCCTTCCCCTCCTGTGCTGTCCCTCCACCCTCCCAAGCATGATGTCCTTCTCCAAGGACCGGTCTCTCCTCACAACATGTCCGAAGTATGTTAGACGGAGCCTCAGAATCCTTGCCTCCAAGGAGCTGCCCGGTTTAACCCTTTCCAGAATGAATCTGTTTGTTTCCCTAGCAGTCCATGGTACTCTCAATACTCTTCTCCATTACCACAGCTCAAAGGCATCAATTCTCCTTCTACCCTCCTTGGTCATTGTCTAACTCTCTGATGCACAACAAGTGATTGCAAAGACCATGGCCTGTATCAGATGCACCTTAGTCTCCAGAGAGACACCATTGCTCTTCAGTACTTTGGAGAGGTCCCTAACAGCAGACATTCCCATGGCAATACACCTTTTAATTTCCTGGCTACTGGTGCCAAGAGTGTTGACTGTGGAGCCAAGCAAACTAAAGCTGTGTACAATCTCAATCTCTTCACCATCCATCCTGATGCTGCCAATTGACCCAGTGGTGAGAATCTTTGTCTTCTTAACATTGAGCCTCAATCCATATTGGAGGCTGCAGTCCTTGACCCTCTGCAGCAAACGCTTCCGGTCCTCCTCAATTTTAGCAAGCAGGGTTGTGTCATCTGCATAATGCAGATTGTTGATAGATCTTCCACCAATCTTGACCCCACATTTCTCCTCATAGAGCCCAGCCTCCTAGATAATCTGTTCTGCAAACAGGTTGAAAAGGTATGGAGATAGGACACATCCCTGGCGTACGCCCTTCCCAATTTTGAACCATGCAATATTTCCTTGAACAATCAAGTGTTCTGAGATTACCATTCTTCTCAGAGTCAGTCACAGAAGTCCAAGTTGGGTTTAGAAGGGGTCGTGGTACTAGGGATATTATAGCTGATGTTAGATGGATCTTAGCTGAAAGTGGGGAATACCAGAGGAATGTGTATCTGTATTTCATTGACTGTGTTGGACTGTGTGGATCATAACAAACTGTGGTGGCCTCTTTTGAGATATGAGTTATTAAAGAATCAAATAAAATAGATATGGGATATAATGTATATCAAGGTTCCTGAGACAAAGACTTTCCTCAAAAGTTATCTGAGAGATAAAGGTTTCCCTAGAACCAGTTCTTTAAATTCAGACATGTCATTTTAGGTGCTGTCAAGACAAGTATGACCCATAGTGACTCCTTGAACATCTGAGTTCAACCTTGCCCTACCCTGTGCCATCTTCAAAATTTCTGACAGACTCAAGCCCATTGCCACAGTCACAAAGTGAACACACCTAGTTGAGAGTCTTCCTTCCTGTATTTTGCTTGTCCTTCTTCTGGGGCCCAACACAATGCAAAAATAAACTTTTGTTTATTGAAGCATAAATCTCATCGTTGTGCCCTTTCTTTTATAAAATTAGATAACCAACAGACGATGATTTTTCCAAAAAGATCATAATCCTCATAATGAAATTATTACCTTTCATTTTCTCCATATTTTCATTCAAATAGATATTGTGGTTTTTGTTTGGTATTTCCTAACATCTTCATGAATGACAAAAGTAAACGTTTTTTTCTGTAACATCCCCACAATTATTACAATATTACCATCACTCTGTCAAATCTGTCACCTTGAGGAATATTATCTTACCCCTAACCTTCTGTTCTAGTAAATGTAATGTCCACATTCCATTATTGATTCTTCCAGATAACGTGCATAAAACATGTGAGGCAAAAGCTTATCCTTCCGCCTTCTGGCTACCTTCTTTTATCAGAGTTTTGTTTGTTCTTTTTTTAAATCCACAGTGTACTTAATACTCTCTGCCAATAATGTGTTTCATATTTATTAATTCTTCTTAGATCTTCCTCATTTGCTATCTAGCTATCAGATACCAGATGGAGTAGAAATTTTTCAGTGTTAGGAGAATATAAAGAAGAAAGGTGTAAGTAAAGAAAAGGAGGGAGGAAGAAGAAGAAAATAGAAAGAAGAAACAAAGTGTAAAAGGAGTAATTGACACATGGGGGTGACCATATCTGACCTTTACCAATTTCACAAGGGGGAACTCTCCTCATTAACAATATGAACAGCACAAAACCAGTCCCCATGAGATTGACATATGCCCCATGATTCTGCACCTCTTTCTATACATCCCAACACTTATCTTACTGCTTTACTGGCTCCAAAATCCAATGTGATAGATCAAAGAGCACTTATAGTCATATTGGGGAAATTAAAAAAAATATATAATCCAGGTTAGTAGCAGAATACAGTCAGAACAGCTTCCAAAATGTGCTCAAAATTGCCTTAACATTGAGCCCCTTGGTTTTAGGCTGGTGTTACAAAATTTTCTGTCCTGTCAATATTGTCTTCCATTTCCAATTTGGGCAAAAGTCTCTTAGCTCTGGCTCAATGGCATAGCAGTCCCTAGGTCCATTCTATCTCATGTAAGTTCTCTGGTTCTCTGCTGTGGCCGCTGTTGCTATTGCTGCCATAGGCCCTAGTCTGACTGCTGGAAGAATCTCTGTCCTGAAGGACACATAACATTCTCTTGATTCTTTTTGAGGTGAGGTTTCTCCTTTCCTGCTGCTAAATATTGCTCAGTTCAATTGTAAGACTGGCCAATCCCCTTGTGGATTGGTGAGACTAGCAAATCAGCTTTTGGATAGGCTAACATATCATATTCACGTATATCTAATTACCTACATGGTGAAGTCTAACACAATGCTAGTAAAGAGGTTTTGAACACTAACCTCTTAATATGATAGAAATAGAGAAGGGAAAAATGTAAAAAGGGCAAAATATAGAAAATAGAAAAATATTTATAAACCCTTTGTGCTTACAGTTACTTAACGAAAAGAAAGACAATGTATTTAGAAAGCAAACAACTGAATTTCTTTCTTACAGTTGTGACCCTAATATAGATAATCTATGTTTTGTTGTATCTGATTCACTCCTTGCAATCAAGTTGGAACTGACTCATACCTGACACTCTTCAGGGTTTCTCAGGCTGCCTTGAACCAGATGAGGAAGAGAACTTTTTAATGGGGACATATGATTGGGTGTTATTGTCATGACAGGAGTCCAGAATGATGGCTGCACAGTGGAGTGGACTTGGGGAGAGGGATTACATAATAATGAAAGAGTTTTTCTTTTACTTTTCAAGGAGAAGGGTGAATTGGGGGGCATGGAGAAAAGTGCAACAACGAATGACTGGAAACCCTAAGTCTCCATAGACTTTCATTAAAATTAATAAAAAAAATTGTATTAGAGGAGAATCATCCATTTTTAATCTCTCAGAGTGTCTGATATCATTGAACCACCAGAGAGATATGGCTTTCAAGTTAACTGAATTGATACAGTATTGTTCTACATAATATAGTTATATTGTTGTTGTTTTTATTTATAGTTTGCGCTTGGAAATATACAATTTGTTTTCTGTATTACCTAATAAATTAACTCTTCTCTAAATAAAGAGCTCTGGTGGTCTAGTGGTAAGGAGTTGCACTGCTAACCCAAAAGCACAAAGTGAATTTATGAGCTACTCCATGGAAGATATGTAGAAGATCACCTCCTATGAGACGTACAACCCCTGAAAAAATCCTGGATGATCAGTTATCAATTGATTCTGACTTGATGGCACACAACAGCAACAGTTTATTATTATATTTAAAATTGAATTTAATAACCAAAATCTAAGCTAAAATTTAAAAATCTTAAGTTTAATAACATAAATAGTTAATATTAATGTTATTTTTTTGTCCTTTAAAATTATGGATTTTACATGGACCTAACTAGTATTAAATTAAAGCCATAATATTAATAATTATAAGTGGGGAAAGTTCTGAGGAATGGAAATATTTCTTTTCTGAGTATTATATTAGGAATTACAATGTTTTCTTGATTCTATATTTTTAATGAAGAATCTCATCCAGTGACCTCTAATAATTCAGGTATCACCAACTTATAATGGTTATGCAATTTAGAAAATACAAATTTATTGACATGGTTTTGATCTTAGTTCCTTTACAACAACAATAACTTTACTATGAGTGAATTTCATGAAAACACACATTTCATTGGAATATTGAGCTTCCTTTGAAGCAAAGATAATAAAGATAGCTCCACAAAGATCACCTGAGAACAGGTACTGAATGCTTTTCAAAGCTACTTCACAACATAAACTGTTTAAATGTCTTCAGGAAAGAATTATTAGAGAAAACTCCTCCGGTGCTATTAAGTGCCTCTGAAACCCTGCAGGAGGTGCAGCTTTGTGTCGATTCTGACCAGATGGTAAACAACAACGAACAACAATATTAACAGATAAGGTTTGCTCCCGTGTGTGTGTGTGTGCGCGCACACACACACACACACACAGAGTTGTGATTATAAAGTTTTTTCCTTCACAAAATAAGTAGACAAGTAAAACCCCAAATTCTAGACCTGATGCCATAGAGTTGATTTTTGACTAACAGATGTTAAGATCGCAGATGTTTTTATAATTTCAGTTTTTTTTAAGGGTGTCGGGTTTTCTTGCTGTTCTTTTTCAATTTGCTGGAGATATTGGGTTAGAGAGTCAATAGTCTGTTTTTCCTGTCTTTTGATGTGTTTGCTTATTGCTATAAGTTGACCTCTGATTACTGCTTTGGCTGCTTCCCAGAGGTTTTGGCAAGTGGTGTTCTCATTGTCATTAGTTTCAAGAAACTTTTTAATTTCATTTTTTATTTCTTCTACTACCCAGTCATGTTCAAGCAAGGTGTTGTTCAGCTTCCAAATGTATGGTTTTTTCTCCTTTATCATCCTATTATTAATTTCTAATTTTGTGGCATTATGGTCTGAAAAGATGGTTTGTATTATTTCTACATTTTTTAATCTACTGATGCTTGCCTTGTGACCTAGAATGTGATCTATTCTAGAGAATGTTCCATGCACTTTGGAGAAGAAGGTATACTGCGCTTTTTTGGGGTGCATTAGTCTATAGATATCTATGAGGTCAAGTTGGTTTATTGTGTGATTTAATTCTTCAGTATCTCTGTTGAGTTTTTTTCTGGTAGTTCTATCTTTTCTTGAGAGGGGTGTATTGAGGTCTCCCAGCACTATAGTAGTGCTGTCGATTTCCTCTTTCAGTTTTGTTAATGTTTTCTAAGTATGTCATTCTTTACAGGAATAGACCATCTCAGCCTTCTTTTGTGGGTGGCTGTGTGTTCTAACAGAAAACCTTTAAGTTAGAAGCCAAATTCATCAGCCATTGTATCACTCAATAGGAAAAGCGAGGTTTTGGTTTTTCAAGATAAATGGAAAGAAATATAACTTGTAATTACAATAGTATATATCTTTTCTTCACAGGTGACATCAAAAGACTGCCATTTAGTACCATTCAGGATCTACTAAGCATCATTTTGGCATAAATATTGCAAAAGGATTACTTGACAGAAACCTGTTTCTTTTTCTGAAGAACGTATTTGGACACAATTTTCAGGAAGCAGGTACAGTGGGGTTTTTGCTAATTAAATTGTCTTTCAAATAGAAAAAAAAATAATAATGTTGGAGAAAAAAAATATACTGACAGAAAAAAGAACAATACTCTCTCTGTGTCATTTATGAAGTTCCTCATTCAATAATTTAAATGTAAACTGTTAAACAGGCTGCCCTCCAAATCATCAGTCAGGTTCTTCCTCCACAGATTCAACCAATCCAGGTCCAGAGATATTCAATTATGTGATCAAAACAAACCTTCAAAAACTAAGAGGTGCCATATGCATACCTTTCACATTATATTAAGGTAATAGGTAATTTTATATAGATGACTTGAGAACTTGTGGATTCTGTTAGAAGACTGATATGGGATATCCTGCATCCAAAACCTCTATGAAACTAGAGATAATCTAAATCTATACTCAGACTAACAGTAACAATGTGAGTATTGTTTTCTCTACAACTGATATATGAACATCTTTACCTCCCATTTTATATAAAACACTTTAAATAGCAATCACCAGACAACTTGCCAAATCAATTTCTGTACTAACCTATCAATTCTAGATTGCTATCACTGCTGGTATAAATTAAATGTAATTACATTAATTTGCTTTTACAACGTTGAAACTATTTATTTACAATGCTTGTGACATTGGAAAAAAAATAACTGTATCAAAGTAGGTGTAGGTAAGAGATCTTTGCAAACTCATTTCCAGATAGATGATGGATATGCAATTTAAATTTGTGATAAATGAATCACCAGATGGAGATAGAATAGAGTACATGTCTTTCCCATCTGTGAACTGGGGCATTTTATCAACCACTGACTGAATTCATTAATTTAATACAGTTAAGCAACACTCTAACTTTTGAGAAAAGATTTCTTGTCATCAATTAATAAATCTAGTTTTTAAGTTGAGTCCGTACAAGTTGTTTAGCTGTAGAGGGAACCTATAGGATCCAGTTTGGTTGAATAGAGTCTACTCTTGTTATGTCACTTTCGTTACTACTCTATTCAACTAATTGAAAAGCATATGGGGAGACTAGGAAGCAATTGAAACAAATGAGACAGATGGAGCACTCCAAAAAGACTTAAGTCAATTAGAATTGATGAATCTGATGAGAGTGGATTCACAGTGTCACTTTAAATAAAGCTTCATTTCATTCTTGCGCTTGCAACTCATCCGTCAGTACAACTACTAAAAACATACATGGAAGACTCAGACAATTTCATCTAGACACAATCAGCTAAATTCCCATCATATCAAGAGGGAACATATATTAAAAGGGATCCTGAGTTCAGCATCTGAGAATGAAATGTTTTACTTGGTAACTCTCAACCTTATCCACTAGGCACTGGCTCAGGTCCAAGTGAAAGCTTCATTCCATTAGAGAGGAATCTGAGTGGATACAAGTTCATAGACTTTTTCTCCCCAACACCATCTCATCATCTAATGAAAGAAAAGCTGTCTTTAGTATCAATATATTCAACTAGAGAGTCCCTTAGCTAATAAAAAGAAAGTAGTGTGTTCTCCCGATTAAAAAAAATAAGAAATTTCATTACATTTAGATTCTAAATAATCTTTAAATTGCCTAGAAATTTGCAAAGGTTTTTCATACACATCAGTTGCTAAATACTTGCTGTGAACTTTTAATAGGATTGCTATATGTTATACTTGCAACATGGAAACCAAAATTGAGAACATAAAGTAATGGGGAAAACTTCAGGTGGAAAACTCTTAGTGATTATTATAAAGAGTTTTCTTACTGACGAATGAACAAAATAGTTCCTCAGGGGTAGTATGACCAGGAAAAAAAGGTTAATGTGTATGAGAGTTTTTTAAATTATTATTTGGAAGGAAGCAAAAATCATTACTTCCAAAGTTATTATTAACCAATAGATATATTAATTAAGTTTGAGAGGGTTTTTAAACAAATAGCTATATTTCTGTCACATTTTAATAAAATTCTGCTTTAAATAAATGCATTTTAACCATTTTAGAAAAGGTTTTGAAATATTCTATAGAAAAATGTGCTTTGTAAAATATAAAATAATAAATCGACATAAAATCTAAACTTATAAAGTGATTGTTATGAAATATTGCTGTAAAATTTTTTAAACAGAATTGTTCTATCACCCTATTGTGAACATAATGGCCTAGTTCAAATCTGCTATTGAGAGATGCTTTTTCAACATCACTTCTACTACTAGAAATTATCTGTTTGAATTAAGGTGTCTCAGGTTAAGTTTCCTAAGAGTGTGGAAGAAAACAACTTTCTCAAGCAAAGGAAGCAAAAAGGAGGAAAATGGCAGCATTAAAATATGTGCCATAAAGTGCATGTTGCCGATTTTATTCATTGCCATTGAGCCAGTTCTGATTCACAGTAACCCATAAATGACAAAATATGACCCAATCCTAACCTTTTTCATGAACTTAGATAAATTTAAGTTCATAATGCTAATATTTAGAAGTTACATTCAAATATTGTACTTTGTATATTTAAAAATACTTAACACATGCAGTTTATATATTAAATAGTAGATCTATAGGGAAAAAACCTGAAATGGATGTCAGAAGAAACTCTAAAGCTTAAACTGGAACATTGAGAAGCCAATTCTAAAGGAAATCATGTCAAAGTGAAAGAGCTGAACAGGTGGTTTCAAAGGGCACCTAGGGAGGACAAGGCAACGTATTA
Organism: Elephantulus edwardii; assembly: GCF_000299155.1. NCBI lineage: Eukaryota > Metazoa > Chordata > Mammalia > Macroscelidea > Macroscelididae > Elephantulus > Elephantulus edwardii. The sequence continues at coordinate 12,212,103 of NW_006399806.1, read as the reverse complement.
TAATAGAATGTGCAGAGAGCTGGAATTGGAGAATAAAAAAGGGAAGAACTCATTCTGCATTTCTCAAGCTGAAAAAACTAAAAAACAAATTTAGGTTTTGTGTCACAATGTTGAAAGATTCTATGGGCACCATATTTAATGACTCTGAAGGCATCAAAAGGAGATGGAGGGAATACACAGAGTCACTTTACTTGAAAGAATTGATTGACACTGAAAAATTTCAGGAAGTAGCATAGGAACAGGAGCCAATAGTAATTAAAGAAGAAATGGAAGCTTCACTGAAGGCATTGGAAAAAATAAGGCCCAAGGAATCAATGGTTTACCAATTGACTTGTTTCAATTAAAGTGAATTAAATTTAATTTATATTTCAATTAAAGTTCAGCCATGGATGCACTCACCAGTCTATGCCAGGAAATTTAGAGGATGCTTGGATAATGGATTGGAAGAGGTCCATATTTGTACTTATTCCCAAGAAGGATGATCCAATTGAATGTGTAAATTATCAAACAATGTGATTGATATCATATGGAATCAAAATACTGCTGAAGATCTTTAAAAAGAGAATTGCCCATCAACAAACGAATGGGTAGAGAAGCTGTGGTATATTCGCAC
>NW_006399806.1:12207959-12210920 GCF_000299155.1 Elephantulus edwardii | reverse complement strand
TGCTGATGTCAGATAGATCCTGGCTGAAAGTAAAGAATACCAGAAGAATTTCTATTTGTGCTTTGACTATTCAAAGGCATTTGACTGTATGGATCATTACAAATTGTGTCTGACATTGAGGAGAATGGAGATCCTAGAGCACTTGATTTACCTCATGAGGAACCTATACTTGCATCATTCGCTGTTGTGCGAACAAAACTGGGGAGCACTTCCTGGTTTGGAATTGTGAAGGGAGAGAGTCAGGGATGTATTCTATTTTCATATTTGCTCAATCTATATGCTGAACATATTCTCTGAGAAGCTATACTCTATGAAGAGAAATGTGACATCAGAGTTGGAGGGAGATTCATCAATGTCTGCATTATGCAGATGACACAACCTTAATTGATGAAAGTGGGAAGGAGTTGAAGCACTTGTTGCAGAAGATCAAGGAATATAGCCTTCTGTATGGATTGTGGCTCAGTATAAAAAAAAATTCTTACCACTGGACCAATAGGCAGTGTCATGATTGTGGAGAGGAGATTGGAACTGTACACAGCTTCATCTTGCTTGGATCCAAAATTAACACCCTTTATATGAGGAGTCAGGAAATAAGTAGACACATTGCACTAGCAAAGTCTGCAGTTAGGGACCTCTCCAAATTATTGAATAATGATGTCAGTTTGAGGACTAAGGTGTGTCTGATTCAGGTCATAGTCTTTCCGATTACTAGCTATGCATCTGAGACCTGGATATTGAATAAGGATAACAGAAAAAGAATTGATGCCTTTGAACTTTGGTGTTGGAGAAGAGGACTGAACATCCCATGAAAATAGGCAAGAAAACAAATAGATATGTTTTGGAGATGGTGCAGCCAGAGTGTTCTTTGGAGACAAGAATGATGAGGCTTCACCTCACATACTGTGGATATATTGCTAGGAAGTGCCATGGAGGGACATGATGTTGGAAAGGGTGGAGGGTGGACTAAGGAGAGAAAGACACTCAATTTAGTCATCTGACAAGGTGACTGCTACCATGGGCTCTTGTGTGTAAGGAGATGTAAGAATGGTGTAAGAGAGGACTAGGTTCATATCTTTTGTTCATAGTGTCACTATGAGTCATATTCGACTCAATAGCACCCAAAAAACAACAACAGTGGAAAGAAACTGTGCTGCAATCTTGAAGGCCCATGGTTCAAGTCCACCAGCTGCTCCACTGGAGAAGGATGGGCAATCACCTTATGTGTGGTTAACTCCCTCTGAAAAGCCACCACCCAGAGGGTCAGTTATAGGTTGGTTCTACTCAAAGGTACACAATAACAACAAAAAATATGGAAAAAACTCATATAAACAGGTGACATGTTTACATTTAGTCTGTGTCATGCACAATCTATACTTTAATGTGCTAAGGAAAACTGTCCATGGGAGATATACACACAAAAAATTATTTTTTCAGAGTAGTTTTTAAAATAAGAAATTTCCCTTTCACTACTAATACATTCAATAATTTTTTAAATGTTTTTATTTGACATTCTTTAATTTTTTTTTTACAGAGGTTTTGGATTTCCATTCATTCATTGCCGCAATTTTCTCCCTGCCCTCCCCTCCCTACCAGCTCACTTCCCCCTCCAAAGAGAGAGAGAAAAAAATTCCTTCATTAGTATACAATTCCCAGGTCCCTTCCCCCCATCCCCCACCCTGAGTACACTTCTCTATGCAACCTTAATTCTGGATTCCTGTGCTAACCATAATAATTATATATCACTTCAAGAATTTTTGTTGTTGTTATGTGTCATCTGGTAGCCCATGACTCATAACTACCTTTTCTGCTCTATCCTGAGCCAGTCATACTGATTCCAATGCACATAATCCCATTGCCCCACTTACAGTGTCAATCCATTTCTCTCAATTCATCAAACTTCCTCTCCTGTTCTCAAGCAAAAGCGATAGAAGTTATTGATGTGAACAATCAGTTACCTGGTGATATTGAATGTATCTTTCAATATATGAGATGGTATGTCTATAAAAGTGGATGGGTCTGAAATTCAATCATTCTTTCTATATACTAAGTCTAGTATATAAAGTGAATGCCAGGCATGCAAATGATTAAGAATATACAAACATTTCTCAAAAAACTATCATAATCACCAAGAAAGTAACAAACTTACAAAATATGTTGAGACAATTTTGACTATTGAAAGATTTGCATAATGTGGAACAAGGTTAATTTTGTATTAAATAAATGCTTTAATATTTTCTGACTATAGATATGTTGACTTTTTTACTCTCAATATTCATTAAATTAATATAAAATATTGATTTTTATGGCTCTCAATATCCATTAAATTTTAAAATGAATTATAATTCCTTTTGGAAAGAAGAAGAAAGGTAATAAGTATGCATGCATATACATATATATTTTATGTTTAACATATTTATAGTAGATTATGATTCATAACTATGCTCCATGAGTATTCTGACTCTACAAGTAAATAAAAGGAGATGGTTCATCCTTATTCTTTGCAGTATCTGGTGATTTGTGGTCTTTTGGTTTGCAGGTCTATAGACGATAGACTAAACCATGAGAGCACATGATGCTAATATTTCCTATTATTTCCATGCATCTCCCCAAAGTCAACAACAAACATTCTGAAATGTTTTTCTCTTTATACTCTGAAGATCATGCTAGGGCAGCATCTCTTTGTTAAGATATATCAATTGGTATACTGTCAATTCCTGGGGCTTTGTTTTTTGCCGATTCCTTTAGAACAGCTTGAACTTCCTCCCATCACCATACTCTCTTGCTCATATATTGTTTCATGAAATTCTTCTAGGTCTGCCAATTCCTTTTGGTACAATGACTCTGTATACTCTTTCCATCTTCTTTTAATATTTCCTGGATTGTTTAATCAAAATTTAACCCAAAGGAATTTAACTCAAAGCTTCCTTAATTACTGCAACTTGAGGCTTGAATTTATTCTTC
>NW_006399806.1:12193616-12206214 GCF_000299155.1 Elephantulus edwardii | reverse complement strand
CTGTTGAAGGTCAAAGACTGCAGCCTACAATATGGATTGAAACTCAATATCAAGAAGACAAAGATTACCACCACTGGGACGATTGGCAGCATCATGATAGATGGTGAAGAGATTGAGATTGTTGGTAGTTTTAGTTTTCTTGGGTCCAGAATCAACACTCTTGGCAACAGCAGCCAGGAATTAAAAGATGTATCAAGATCGAAAATCTGTTGTTGGGAACCTCTCCAAAGTACTGAAAAGCAACGATGTTCATCTGGAGACTAAGTTGTACCCGATGTAGGCCATGGTCTTTACAATCATTTGTTTTGCATCAGAGAGCTAGATAATGACTAGATATGATGTAAGGAGAATTGATGCCTTTGAGCTCTGATTTTGGAGAAGAGTGTTGAATATATACCATGGATTGCTAAGAGAATGAACAGGTTTGTCTTGGAGAGGGTTAAACCAGGCTGCTCCATGGAGGCAAAGATTCTGAATCTTTGTCTGACATATTTGTATATGTTACAAGGAGGGACCAGTCTTTGGAGAAGAATGTCATTCTTGGGAGAATGAAGGGGAGGAAAACCCTTTATGAAATGGATTGATTCAATGTCTGGGGTAATCGGGTAGGTATGTCTGAGACAATAAGATTGGTGCAGGATAGGGCAGGGTTTAGAGCTGTTGTACATAGGGTCGTTATGAGTCGCAGGTGGCTCGATAACACATAACAACACAATAACAACTCTGAATATATGTTTAATAATATGTTTATATTAAACATTTAATATAAACTTGACAAATGGAAGGAATGTCAACTGTTAAAGAATCCCTAAGATTTTATTTGAAACAAAGACGGCACTTGTTAAAGTAGTTATTTTAGCTGTCATGAACTCAACTTGAACTCTTAGCAACCAGACAACAAATGGAAACAAGAAAAAGAGGAAGAAATTCAATAAGATGGATTTGACACAGTGACTACAACAGCAAACTCAAGTACAGTAGTGATAATTAGAACACAGTAACAGAACTGGACAATGTTCTCTTCAAGTAGTAAGGAGTAGGAGCAAACTCAGTCTCACAACAACAACAACAGCATATTAGATTAAATAACTCTGGGTTTCCATATTTATAATTCAGACATCTTTGCAAACCAATGGTTAACTTTATTTTGTGCTGAAGTAATTATTATATTAAAGAAAGGATTAAGATGGGATATAAACCTCACCCTACTAGAGGTATATGAAAACTCATGGGACCTCAGTGTCAGTCGTGTTTTGTTTTGTTTTCCTTTGGACAAGTTCCTTTGCTTGAGACATAGCTTCTAGCTACTCATAAGTCTCTACACCTCCAGCCTACATCACCCACAGTCCCCATCTATCTGTGCCATAGTTGGCAGTCTATATGATCCTGGCCCATTGCTCATCAGTTTCTCCAAAACCAGCCTGCATACCTACGGTCATGTGAGTCATTCTCCTGACTGGTCTGAGTCTCTGGGAGGCTTTCTAGCAAATCTAAGTTCAAGAGCCCTAAGAATTGAGAATCTGAGCCATAGATGGGGCTGTTCATGTTAGAATAGTTATGGATGCATACAGCTGGTTAAACATTTGGGATTACTTTGACCAAAGGCCTCTCATAAGTAATCTGCTATAAATCTTAGCAGAATGAATCATGAAAACAGTAGCTCTTGTGGCAATGTGGTTAAAGTACTAGGCTGCTAACCAAAAGGTCAAAAGTTTGAAACCATAAGTTGATTAGGAAAAGAAAAATATGGCATCCTGTTTTTGTAATTGTTAGATGCCATTGAGCTAAATACTGACTGACTGATGGGAAGAACAACAAATTTGTCCTTATTTTCAAGAAAGGTGGAAATTATTAATCTCAATATCATGCTGTTGTTGTTGTTAGGTGCCATTGAGTCGCTTGTGAATCATAGCGACCCTATATACAAGAACCCTAAACGCCATTCTATCCTGTGCGAACCTCGCCATCTCAAACACACTCATTCCCACCACTCCACTCACAGAATCTATCCATCTCATTGAAGGTCTTCCATTCCTGCACCGTCCCTCCAGTCTCCCAGGAATTACGCCCCTCTCCAAGGACCAGCCCCTCCTTGCAACATGCCCAAAGTATGTCAGACTAAGCTTCAGAATCCTTGACTCCAAGGAGCACTCCGGTTTCACCCTCTCCAGGACAAGCCTGTTTGTTCTCCTAGCAGTCCATGGTATATTCAACACTCTTCTCCAGCACCACAGCTCAAAGACACCAATTCTCTTTCTATCATTCCTATTCACTGTCCAACTCTCTGATGCATAGCATGTAATAGCGAAGATTATAGCCTGGATCATGTGCAACTTAGTCTCAAGCCTGACGTCATTGCTCCTCAGTACTCTTGAGAGGTCCCTCACAGCTGACTTTCTCAATGAAATTCATCTCCTGATTTCCTGGCTGCTGTTACCAAGAGCGCTGACTGTGGAACCAAGTAAACTACAACTGTTAACTATCTCAATCTGAGAATCTTTGTTTTCTTGATGTTGAGCTTCAATTCATATCAAAGGCTGTAGTCCTTGACCTTCTGCATCAAGCACTTTAAGGCCTCCTCAGTTTCAGCAAGCAGGGTTGTGTCATCCACATAATGCAGGTTGTTGATGATTCTTCCACCAATCCTGATGCCACATTTCTCCTCATACAGCTCAGTGTCTAAGATAATAAAAGGTATGGAGACAAAATACATCCCTGGTGGACCCCCTTCTTGATTTTGAACCATACAGTGTTTCCTTGCTCTGTTCTGACGACAGCCTCTTGGTCCAAGTATAGGTTTCATATTACCACAATCCAATGTTCCTGGGATTCCCATTCTTCACAGTCAGCCACAGCTTGTTGTGATCCATATAGTCAAAAGCCTTTGCATAGTCAATGAAGCACAGATAGACATTCTTCTGGTATTCTTTGTTTCCTGCCAAGACCTATCTAACATTAGCTCTAATATCCTTAGTACCACGACCTCTTCTAAATCCAGCTTGCACATCTGGAAGTTCTCTGTTGACATATTGTTCCAAATGTTTTAAGATGGTTTTTAGCAGAATCTTGCTTGCATATGATAATAATGATATTGTTTAGCAATTTCCACACTCTGTTGGGTCACCTTTCTTTGGAATGGAAACAAATCTTGATCTTTTCCAGTCAGTTGGCCAGCTGAGTATCCTCCAGATTTCTTGGCACAACTTAGCACATCCCGGAGAGGGTCTGTTTGTCATAATAAATCAATTGGTATGCTGTCAACTCCTGGAGTCTTGTTTTTTGTCAATTCCTTCAGAGCAACTTGAATTTCCTCTTTCATCACCATAAGCTCTTCTTCGTATGTTATTTCATGAAATTCATCTGTGTCAGCCAATTCCTTCTGATACAGTGACTCTGTGTGTTACTTCCACCTTCTTTCGATACTTCCTGGATCATTTAACATTCTACCTAGTCTATCTGTATCTGTAAGTATTGCCTCCTGTGGCTTATATTAGTTTTTCAACTTCTTCAGCTTAAAAAATGCTGAGCGAGTTCGGCCCTTTTGATTTTCCGACTCCAGTTCTCTACACATTTCATTATAGTATGTTGCTTTGTCATCCCGAGCTGCAGCTGCCTTCTGAAGTTTTCTGTTCAGCTCTTTGATTTCTTGATTTCTTCCTTTAGCTTTGGCTTCTGGGCGCTCTAACACAATACTCAGAGTCTCATCTGACATCCATCTTTGTCTTTTCTTCTTCTTCAGCCTTTGTAATGATCTTTTGCATTCTTCATGGACGATTTTCTTGATATCCTCCCAGAGCTCATTTGGTCTATGGTCATTGATGCTCAAGGTCTCAAACCTGTTCCTGAGATGGTTTTGAAATTCGAGTGGGACAGACTTAAGGTCAAATTTTATTTCCCGTGGACTTGATTTAATTTTCCTCAACTTCAACTTGAACTTATATATATATGAGTAGTTGATGGTCTGTCCCACAGTCAACACTCACCCTCGTTTTCACTGCTGATATTGAGCTTCTCCACCAAGTCTTTCCACAAATGTAATCAATTTGATTTATGGGACCCAATACCATACTTAAGCAAAATAATATTGAAGATCATCCAAAAATGACTGGACTAGTACATTGCAGGAGAACTGCCACAATTTCAAAATGAGTTTAGAAGAGGTCCTCACTCTAGGGATATCATTGCTGATGTCAAACGTATTCTGGCTGAAAACAGAGAATACAAGAAGAATATCTATCTTTGTTTATGATCACAACAGACTTTAGTTAACATTGAGAAGAATAGGAGTTTCAGAACACTTAATTGTGCTCATACGAAATCTACATCTAGACCAAAATGTTCTTGTGTGAAACAGATCAAGGAAAAACTATATGGTTTTAAACCAGGCAGGATATGCATCAAGGATGTATCCTTTCTCCATACCTGTAATCTGAACAAATAATTTATGAAGCTGGACTCTATAAAGAAGAATGTGGATTAGAGGTAGAGTCATCAACAATCTGCATTATGCAGATGACACAATTTTGCTTGCTGAAACGGAGGAAATCATGAAGCTCTTACTATAGAACATTGAAGACAATAACCTTCGATATAGAGTGCCTATCAATATCAAGAAAACAAAGGTCCTTCCCACTTGACCAATGAACAGCATCATGATAGACTGAGAAAGGATTGAAACTCATGGCAGTATACTAAAGTAAAATTTACAATGTGTAAACCTCATGGGGCAGTTCTACTCTGTCCTATAAAGTTGCTATGAGATGGAAATTATTTTATCGCCACAGGTCACTGAGTTTAGTTAGCATTTTTTAAATACAAAATCATGCTTTTTTATTATTTCAATGATGTGTAGCAGTGGAAATAACAGAGATCTGTACAATCTATACTTTTCCTAGGCTGCGTTTTTCTGGTCATTTAATCTTTGTAACATCATCAGAGCTCTCCAATAGAGTTAATGTTAACAGATTGCTACATTATTTTTCTTATGGCAACACATTTGTATAGAGGAGAACAACAACAACAACAACAACACCAAAACCCCCCAAAACCCCACACTCAACAACTATTCATAAAGCTAAGACTAAAAACAGAGTGCTCATGAGCAATACACTATCCTTATATTCTCTCTCACACACACCCACACCCACATACACACACAACACCCACACACACCCGCACACACCCTTTATGCATTTTCTTTTTTATTAGAAAATACAAGCTAGTCTTACTCTACAATGAAATAAAAGCAAATCTAAATCCAAGCATATGCGGGGTATAAAAGATAATTGATACACATCTTCATTTTTAGACATTCTCAGACTCTTATCATCTTTAAGAGCAATTTTAACAGCCGAGTCTCTAGAAATGGACACAGGACATAAAGGAAACCACACTGGGCTGGACACAAGACTATCTATGAAATAGGCATGTCTCATTGTGTTAACTTGAAAAATTGTACCAAGCATGATAAATAACTTGGAAATAATTGACAAAGCAGCTTTGAGAGAACTATGTAAAAAATTGGGTCGCACATTTTCCTTAGGAATGTATCATTGACAATATTTATGTTTTCATTGGGTGTTGAAGATAGTTAAGGCACTGAACTATTAACAAAAATGTACCTGTTCAAATCTACCTGCAGTTTTCTTAGAACAAGAGCCTGGGAATCTGATTAAAAAATAATCAACTATGAAAAAACTATGACTCTATGAAACAGAGTTTTCTGCCACATACATGATCACAGTGACTATCAACTCTAGAATATTTTAAGCTTGGTTCTAGAGACTCATTGTTAACCACAAATGTTGTATGACAACAGGGAATAAATTCTAGTCTTCGAATTTTTTTTAAAATATCAGTATGGAAATACATTGGAGCAATGTTACCTTAATATTATTTTTAGTATTAAAAAATTCTAGATATTTTTTAAATAAAATTTTTTGGACATTATCTTAGTGTGTAAGGATTTCCTTAAAGCAAATTCTGAAAAACGTTTGTGCATGCTGGTAGTTTACCAGAGACAGAAATCTCTGGTGAATCCATGGAAGCACAAATAAGAGCATAGGGAACGTGAAAGATAGATGGGGAAAACGTCAAGAATTTATATTATAATGAACAGCTCAGAAGATACAAAAAGTTTAATCTGTCATGTTAAAGATTCTGTGAGGTTTTTTCTATATTATATATGCCAGAATTTTCATACCAGAAAAATAAATGATGAAGACAATTAGTAACCACTGTCTCTCATTGGTTTCATTGGCAAAAGTTGATCTTTTGATGCATAAAATCTCAATAATATTTTCAAGAAAGCTGGTCCATCCTTGAAAAAAGGCATCAGACTGAGAAAAGAAGAAGGCCAACTAAAGAGAAAGACTCTCATTGAGATGAATAGATGCTGTGCAACTACAATGGGCTTGATCATGACAGAGGTCTTAGTGTTGCTGTGAGTCATAGTCAGTTTGAGGGCATCTAACAAGAGCTCTTTTGAGTGGCTTGGATTTGCTTGTATAAGCTTCCAGTGTGCAAGAGAGAATCCTCAGCTAGAGAAAGAAGGTTGTTATTATAGACATTTGAGATTAAAAAAAAGAAAAATACTAATGGTTAAGAGGAACAGTCTACCATGGTTCAAGTGAATTGGATAGGAGAAGAATTATGGCCTAGATAATTATTGACATTTGCTACTGAGTTAAAATACGTACAGATTCTGTTTGTATGCACACAGCAAATTCTTTAAAAGATGCATGAGTTTTCTCTAAATTGTTATTAATCTTGCTATAAAAGAAGCTGTTATACTGACCCTATTACTCTATTTAATAAAGGAATATGCACATAGTAATACAGTCAACAAATTTGAACTAAATTATTGTATCTAATTCATCAAACACTGGGACATTTCAGTCAAACTAGTCAATCAAATTGGTTATTAGGCACAAAACAGTCAAAATAAATTGCTTCTCAAAATTTTTCACTCTTTTTGATGTTCTTATATCTTGAAGGAAGAAAAGAGAGTATAATTGGTGCTCTCACAGTTGTTTGAATGACAGTTTCACACAGACCAGGCGGGAAACAATGCTGAAATTCTTTAACTGACATTCATTTTATTGTTTGTCTCATCTTCCTTATGCTAGTACCTTCATTGTAAAAGAAATGCTATTTTTCCCCCTGTAGATTTCACAGTTTAACATCACTTTAGCCTTTGTTAAAGAGCAATGTCTTTAATGTTATGATGTTATGATTTAAGGAATAGAAGTAACTCTCCTCATTTTATTTGAGATATTTCTAAGAAACAATGTATGCATTAATGATTTTAGAACTAAATAAGCATAAAAAGCAAAGTATTCAGTTAAACAAATAGATGTAGACAGAGAAATAGTAAAAAAACAGCCTATTCATGTTAAAACGTACCTTTTTAGCTATGTAGACTTTATAGAAGTGAGATTCCACAATTTAATTGAAAATTCAAATCAATGTACTCTGTAAAAATTGTATTTAAAATTTTTAGTTGAGTTAGAAAATTATTGTGGAGTTGTTTTCCAAAGGGCATTCCTAGCCATTGAATGTTACCTTGGGGAATGTTATGTACAGGAAAATGTGAAAAAGATGTGTTCGCCTATTCACAAGGAGATTGATTTGTCTTATCAATCTACAAGGAGATTATCTAACCTCACCATTCTCTTGAGCAGATCCAGCAGCAGAGAGAGAATCTCACCACCAGCAAATGAGAAGTAGGTATGCAGTGAATGTTATTCAAGACCAGACATTCTTGCACCAGCTAGACTTGCTGAAACACAGAACCAGAAAGCCAACACGGGATAAGGCTGAGTTTAGAACTGTTACACCCCATAGACAGAAACAGAGCTAAGTTAAGAGCCTTTGAACAAGTTTGGTTGACAAATTGGGGAATATGAAGGAGAATATTAGCAAGACTGAGTACTTTGTAACACTGGCCTAAAGCCATGAGACTTAAACCTGAGGCAGTTGTGAATACATTTCGGTATCTACCCTGACTGTGCTCTGCTACTAACCTGGATGATAAACTTTTTCTTTTCCCAATATAGTTCATTGAGTTATTGCATTGGATTTTGGACTCAGGAAAGCAGTAATATTAGTGCTAATTGGAAAGATTGGTGATGAGTAGAAAGAGGTTCAGCAACCCAGGAGACATGTCTGATGTCTTAAGAATTATTTTTTGTTGTTGTTGTTGATGCTCTTGACAGGGACAGTTACCCCTTGTGGAGTTGATAAACATCAGATATGGCCAACCACACTTGGTTCTTGCTCTTTTTACGGTTATTTTTGCCTTAATTTTAAAGGAAATGATAACATCAGTTACAGAGTAATTGTTAATGTCTTTGGGAGTTCAAAGGGAAGGCCTACTATATTTGTTTTTTCATATTATTTCTCCATAACTTGTTTTGAATAGGATTAGTGCATTCATTCTTTCCTAGCACTAAGCTATAAAAGAGCTGTGGTTGTTATTGTTATATGCCATTGAATCAGAACCAACTTCTTGCTGACCCTCCAGTGAGAACTTGGAGGTTTTAAATCTCATAAGAGGAACTTTCCCCTTTCTTCCGTGAAGCAGCTGGTGGATTTGAACCACCTGGCTTTGAGTTGACATTAAACCTTTTAACCCACTAGGTAACTAGAACTCCTTTTTTAATTTGCATAATCTTAGAAAAACCTTTTGAAGAGCATACTGTGAGCATAGGTTTAAATTAGTTTATACATGTTACAGTAAAGACAACAAACTACACTTACCCCTCCACCTAAAGAAAACCTATAAATTTCTACTTGAAGATTTTAAAAGAAGAAAAAAACCTATAAGAAATGTTGTTTTAGGAATACTTAAAGTAAATTACAAGAATTCCTCATGTTTCCTTAAAACAAGTTAAGGAAAATAAAAGACAAATTACAGTGAATTTTGTTTTGTTCACTATTTAAAAACCGGTTTATTAACATTTTCATAATTATGAAGTAAACTATAGTATTTCTATTTTAGAGTTTGCTACCAAGATTTAGAATAGGCATTGACTAATTGGTTAGAATATAAAAATTTTTCGTTTAGATGTGTTGAAGAATGAGGAAATGGCTGGAATTAAAATAGAATAAATTAAGGCTAATACTCTCCCTAATTTACTAAGGTTAAAGCATCATATTTCATATGCAAATAAGAAACATCATTCTGGTTTAATGTGAAAAGAGATATTTAGGTAGTTGACTGGGGTGTAATTATCTGGGTCACCTAGTTAGGGGGTTGGCTTGGGTATAGTTATCTCAGTAAAATAGGACAAGGAAGAGTAGGTAAGAAATATGGGAAATGCACCTAGGATATTTTAATGATGCAATATAGGTGAAATGTAAATGTTATATTATCATAGTCAGAAATTAACCCAGATAAAACATTGATAAACCCATGAAATTATTTATTTGTGAAAACTATGTTGGTTCAAGAGAGAAGCCTATTTCTTGAAAACAACACTTTACAAATACTGTTTTCAGAAAACAAGAATTTACATTATGTGTTAATTTTACACTATTGACACAAAGCATTTGCAAATATACATAACAAAAGTATCTAGTATATAATACATAATTAATCCCATCTCAATTGTTTGCTATCAGTAAGAACCAACTGAGCTGACCCTTTAATGGGTTTCCAAGGCTGGAAACTGCATTGGAGAAAATTACCCAGCAGAGTCACTGGTGGATTTGAGGCCCAGAAAGTTTTGGCCTTTGAGTTAGTAGTGTAACTCCTACAGATTTTGCTGTCAAAGTTTATATAATAAATATTAATTAGTTATATAAAAACTTTAAACTAAATATACTAAATATTAGTTTTACATTTTCTATGACCAGATAGCTTATACATCCTTGATGGATGGAGAAGAAATGGAGATTTTTAACAGTTACAGTTTGCTAGACTCCACAATCATCACTCTTTGCACCTGCAGTCAGGAAATCAAAAGACGAATTGCATTAGGTAAATCTTTTGTCTGGGACCTCTCTAGAGTACCAAGAAGAAACTAAGTCTAGAAACTAAGGTGTACCAGATCCAGGGCATGGTCATCACAATGCCTTTAAGTTGTGGTGCCAGGAAGGAGTCTTGAACATACCAGGACTGCTGATAAAAACAAATAAATCTGTCTTGGAGAGGGTGAAACCAAGTTTCTCCTTGGAAGCTAGGATTTTGAAGCTCTATTTCATCACTAGGAGTTGCAGGTGACTCAACGACACATAACAACAACAATATGTATAGCCGGCTTATATTGGATTTTTCTTTTAACATTTGATTTTATTTTATTATTATGCACTGAAAGACATACTAAGACTCAATCATACTCAAATTACAGTAATAAGTTACATAAGTTTAGACAAGTTTTCCACCATGTAGTTAGAGTCCCATAAGGGACTTGGGGGTCAAGTAGATTTGAAAAATGTCTTTCTATCCTTAACCACCTTTAGCAATGATTTATCTCTAGATAACTTTCCTTAAAAATGTTCTTTTATTGCTAATGTTCAATTGGCATTGGAGGAAGTGGTTGTTGTGTTTGCTGCATATTTTTAATTATATGGACTCTGTAAATAAAAGTAAGCATTTTATTGCATACTACTTTAGTATTACAAAAGTTAAATTCAAATGATGACCAAAGATCAGCCAGTCCACTTTCGTAGAGTTTATGATAATCATATTTTTTAAAATTAATGTCTCTTCTTCCATTTCATGTGGGTGTTTATACTGATTGCCTATTATTTTGTTTATATTTTGTAAATTGTATCATATCTCTCTTATTGTTTTTGTTCAGACATTCCTCTAGGTCGTATAGCCCAGGTGTACAAGTTGCCATACAGTGGTAACTTGTGGTTGATATGAGGCTGAACACTGTGACACAGACATGTCAAATGCGTTAATGTTCAGCTACCCAACGCGGACAGAGAGTGGGGTGGAGCTCCCTGATTAAAACAAGCTTGGAAGGATGAGTGGCATCCACTTCCGTAATAGCTTGCCTCTGGAAACCCTGTGAACCTGGAGAGAGGATGAAAGACACTCAAGCTTTGAGGACTCTCCTTCATAGGAGACTCAACGGCACTTAACTACAACAACAACAAAATAATATTTGGCAATTCTTATAACATGTTTTATTTCCCATTTTCCTTTCATGTTTATTGATATTTTATTCACTTAAAAATTTATTTATGAGTGTTTATTATGTAGCTATTTTAATGATTTAGAAGACCATCATGAATAAAATGTAAAAAAAAGTTTTGCTCTTATGGAACTGATTTTCTAACATAGAGAATATAGACAGTGGATAAATGAAATTATATAATAATTTGAAGTGATGTTTGAGAAGAAACAAATCACCATTTAGGAGCTATTGAATGTTGGAGATGAGGTTTGGTTTTGCTTTGCTTTGCTTTCCTTGCGGTATCAGAGAAGGCCTTTGCAAGCTAAGGTGATGTTTGCTCATATATGAAGAAAGTAACAAAACCATTCATATGTGATTTCTAGAAGCAGGACAAACAGATAAAAATGCCCTAAGGCAAAATTGTATTTGATGTGTTCTTAGAGATCAATGTATTTTAACAGTGGGTCTTTGGATCCTGTAGGTATGAAAAGTAAATAGGATGGAGTGGAGGAGACAAGGTAGAGAAAAACAAGATTATAAAGCTAGTATGACAAAAGTTATGTGTGTCTAAGTGTCATAGTTCTATTCTTTCATAGCTCAAATAGATCTTTTTCCTTCCCTTCGTGTTAGTGTATGATCCCATGAACTTCTATCCATTAAGTTGATCCCCATTCATATTGATGTTACAGGACAGAATACAACTAACTGTCCAGTTTGGTTTTCACTTCTGTAATCATTGTAGAAACAAATCAGTACATTTTTCTCCTGCAGAGTGTCTGGTGGGCCGAAAATTTCAGTCAGTCTTTCTTTCAGTAACAGTTGAATTACAATTAATTAGCATTCCCGTTAGCAGCTTACCTGCTGAAGAGTCAAGACTGTTCTTTCTGTGAGGTGAGGAGCTATTGAATTGTTTTGGACAAAGAAATATAATGATTTTCTTTAACTGTTAGCCTTTGTTAATGGATTAGGCATGGTTTGTTACTTGTCGTTGTTGTTGTATACTGTTGAGTCAGAATCGACCCAGAGCTGACTCTTTATCAGGTTTTCAGAGACAGTTAATCTCACAGAAGGAGATTGTCAATTGTTTTCCTGCAGAACTGCATGCCTTCAGGATAGCAGCACAGCTTTTACTACTAGGCCACCATGATGAGTAAAAAGAGTGAGCCAGAAGTCTGGTTGGAGCAGCTGGAAGGTGTTGTTGTTGTTGTTATGTGCCATCAAGTCACCTGCAACTCATAGCAAACCTATGTACAACAGCCCTAAACTCCACTCTGTCCTGTGCCAATCGCACTATCTCTGACACTCCCATACCAATTATCCCAGTCACTGAATCAATCCACCTCATAGAGGGCCTTCCTATCCTGCGCCGTCCCTCCACCCTCCCAAGTATGATGTCCCTCTCCAAGGACCGGTCTCTCCTCACAACATGTCCAAAGTAAGTTAGACTGAGCCTCAGAATCCTTGCCTCC
>NW_006399806.1:12189561-12192116 GCF_000299155.1 Elephantulus edwardii | reverse complement strand
CTGCAGAACTGCATGCCTTCAGGATAGCAGCACAGCTTTTACTACTAGGCCACCATGATGAGTAAAAAGAGTGAGCCGGAAGTCTGGTTGGAGCAGCTGGAAGGTAGAAGCACAAAAAAGAACTAGAAGAACACAGTTTGCACTAAAGGGACTTCATTTCCACTTACGAAATAGAAAAGATAATTAAAAGACTTGTTATGGGGGGAACTCTGGTGGCCTAGTGGCAAGAAGCTGCACTGCAATGCCAGAGGAGCACAGTTCGAATCCACCAGATTCTCTGCCTGGAAAGGAGGGACAATCTCCTCCTGTACCAGTCAGGTCTGATTTGAAAGTACACGCACACACACAAATAAAAAAAAAATTAAAAAGAATTTTAAAAAAGACTTGTTTTGGACTGAAGAAACTAACTTTCAGACAAATGAAGGATGGCAATTAGACAGGCATATAACAATTAGATGACATGAATTTGGAGTTTAGTAAAGATAAGGTATAAGATACTGAAGTCTTCACCATGTGGGTGGTGCATTAGGTCAGTAGTTTATAGCAGATTATCCAACATAGGTGAAGATTTGTAAACAAAGTGTTTTATTGACTAAGCTGTTTTTGCTAGGTACCATCTTGTTAACTACAACTCATCGGGATGCTATGAACAATTACTCTTAACCTTTCCCTATCCTATGCCATACTGATTGTTTCTGATTTACTTGAGCCCATTTGTTGTAGACAAATAAATCAACCTCAGTGAGTGTCTTTCTTTCTCTTGACCATCATTCCAAGACCCTTTTCAAAGCACCAACCCCTCCTAACAATATGCCTAAAATATATGAGACAAAGCTTCACCATTCTTGCCTCGTGACTCCACTTTATTCAAGGTATATTTCTGTTTTTATTGACAGTTTGTGGAATATTCAGTACTCTCTACCAACATTATAACTCAAGAGAACTGATTATTCTTCTGTCATCCTTAACCATTGACCAACTTTCACATGAATAAGAAGTCACTTTAAAAGGCCATGACTTGAATCAGATTCACTGTAGTCTTTAAACCAACATCATTGCTTCTTGACATGTTAAAGAGTTCTTTGAGAGAAACTTTACCCATGCAATATGTCTTTTGGTTTTTATGATTGCTGGAACCAAGTGTTGGATGTGGATTCAAACAAGACCAAATCATTGACAATTTTAGTCTTGTCTCCATCTAGTATTATGTTGTCTTTTGACCCAGATTTTTGTCTTCTTGATATTAAGATGCAATCCATATTGAAACCTATTGTCTTTTATTTTCTGCAGCCAGTATTTCAAGCTCTCTGCTTTCAGCAAGTGAAGTTGTATCATTTGCATAAGCCAGGTTGTTGATGAATCTGCCTCATATTTTGATGTCACACTCTTCTTCATAAAGTTCTAATCCTGCAATTATTTGCTCTGTATACAGATTGAATATATATGGAGAAAATTACAGCCTACCAGCCTAGCAAACATATTTCTTTATTTTAAACCATGCAGTGCTCCTTTGTTTATTCTGCAGTTTCTTGGTCTATGTATAAACTTCACATGAACACAATTAACTGTCCTGGGACTCTAATGCTTCTTGATATTAGCCACCTGTTTTGGAAATGGGAACGAATACAGATCTTTTCTAGTCAGTTAGTCAAATAGCACTCTTCCAGATTTCTTGGTGTAGAGTAGTGAGCACATCCGTGGTGACATTTGTTTGTTGAAACACTTCAACTTGTATGCCATTAACTCTTGGAACCTTACTTTTTTGCTAATACCTTCGGTGCAGCTTGAACTTGTTCATTGAGCATCATTGGTTCCTAACCATAATCTATTTTCTGAAATGGTCAAAGACCAGATGAGCTACAAGATGACCAAGATACCTTCTGGGAAGAAAACATAGTGTAATTGCAAAAACAAGAGAGAAAGAGAAGACCAAGTTGTTGTCCATAAGACTGAAAACTTCACTAGAGTATTGAAAAGTCAAAACATAGTGGAGAAATGGAGAAATAAAGAATTGAACAGAAAATTACAGAGGGTAGTGTAAGAATACAAAACAAAATGCTATAATGTAATGTGCAAAAAGCTGGAGTTAGAAAATAAAAAAGGGAAAATTTGTATGGCATTTCTCAAAGCAAAAGAACTTAAATTCAAGCCTTGAGTTGCAATACTTAAGGATGATATGGACAAAATTTTGCATAAACTAGGAAGCATTAACATAAAATAGAGGTAGTGCACACAGCCATTATAACATAATTAGCTAACACAGAACCACTGAGCTATAGGCTTTTAAAATATGAAGAGATAGCAAAGGAGACTAAAAAGTAGCAGGTACTGAAATTGAAGGAAACTCAAATGACAATGGATATTCAAATATCTTCCATTTTTAAATGTTCTTAATTTATATTTTAACAAAAGTTTATAGTAAATTTGGATTTTCATTCATTCATTTTTGCACATTTTCCTTCCTAAACACCCTCCCTCCAGTTTGCTTTTCTCTTTAAAAAGATTCTTTCATTGTTGCACAATTTCTTCCTTCCTCTCCTCCCACAGTCGACTTT
>NW_006399806.1:12166675-12189396 GCF_000299155.1 Elephantulus edwardii | reverse complement strand
TGTTTTATAGCTGTGCATTATGCAGTAAAGAAATATTCAAAATTCCTAGCTTTAAGAGAAATGCACATCAAAGCAACTGTGAGATATCATCTCACCCCAGTAGCAATAGCAACGTTCAACAGAGGATCAAGCAATAAATGCTCACGAGGTTGTGGAGAAATTGGAACCCTTATTCGCTGTTGACGGGAGTGTAAAATGATGCAACCACTCTGGAAGGTAGTATGGCACTTTTTCAAAAAGTTGGAAATAGAAATCTCTTTTGACCCAGCAAATTTCACTACTGGGTATATATACCCTAAAGAAACCAGAACTACCATCCAAGCAGATATATGCACACACATGTTTATTGTGGCTTTGTTCACAATGGCAAAGAGATGGAAGCAACTCAAGTGCTCATCAGTAAATGAATGGATAGAGAAACTGTGATAAATTCGCACAATAGAATCCTATATAGCACTGAGAAACAAGGACCTCATAGAATATTATATAAAATGGGTGATGCTGGAGGACATTATGCTGAGTGAAATATCTCAGTCACAAAAGGTCCAATGTCTTCTTATGACAGTGTTATAAAGGAGGAAGTTAATAACCATGAAAAAAGTTGCTTTAGGTAGATAAGAACTCTGAATTGGCAATCTATTTATGTAGATGTCATTGTTACTTGTCCTAGTTTTGTTTGTTCATTTTTAATGATATGATACATCTGATGGGTATGAAAGCCAAGCCTAGGAATACTATGCAGAGATTTTCTCTAAATAAATAAATGATAATAATATTAGTAATAATTAAATAAAGGTTAATGGTTTTCATTCAATTGTACAATATTTGGAATTTCAGCCATAGACCTATACTGAGCATATTTGGAACTACAAAACAAATTTTCATGTTTATCTTAGATGTTTTATTTTAAGCCTGCAAATTTATTTTTTAGCAATATTTTTATGCTGTCTCTGCTTCTTTTCTAAATTCCACATTCTGTTCTGGAAATCATTAAACTATCCCACAATTTAAGTGATTAAAAATATTTTTTATTTAAAATATTTTATAAAAGGCTTAATTCTCACACTTACATGCTATACTTTTTGGAAATCAGTCTGAATTTAACAAAGTGTTCATAAATGAAGGAGAAACTTCTCTATAAACTATTGTTAAACTATTTTTATCGTTTCCAACATTTTACATTTTGTGCAAACGTTTTATTTTTGTTTTAGTACTTTGGGTTTTTTTTCTCCCTCTCCTTCTTCTCAGATCAGATCTCTTTATAATCTCTATATAAGACTATTATTGTAATGGTGAATAGAAATGCTGTTGTTGTTAGGTGTCATCAAGTCATAGCAACCTTATAAACAACAGACCTGAACCCTGTCAATTGCTGTGCCAACCTCACAGTTTCTTACACACTCTAGCCTGTTGCTGCAGTCACTGTTTTAATCCACCTGGTTGAGGGGATTATTCTCCTTCACTGTCCCTTCACTTTGCTAAAATGAAGCTTTGACATCCTTGCTTCCAAGGAGCAGTCAAGATGCTCTTTTCCTAAGACATACCTATTTGTTCTTTTGGAAATTCATGTGATACTCAGTACTCTTCTCTAACACCACAGCTCAAAGGCATAAATTTTTCTTCTGTCATCCTTATTCATTGCCCAACTCTTTGATGCATAATAAGTGATTATTAAGGCCATGGCCTGAATCGGGTACACCTTAGTCCTCAAGTTAACATCATTGTTCTTCAGAAATTTGGAAAGGTCTCTGAGTACATATTTTCCTGATTAAATATATCTCTTGATCTCCTCACTGCTGGTCCTAAGTGTAATGTTTGTCATGATGTTGTCTATCACTCCAATGTAAAGGAATGGTCATAGTAAGCCAACATAATTTGACAGAGCTATTTTTTGCAAACTATTGTAAATATGTCAAATGAAGCTTCAGAATCCTTTCCTCCAAGGGGCAGCCTGGTTTTACCCTCCCCAGTATGAACCTGTTTGTTCTCTTAGAAGTTCATGGTATGTTCAATACTCCAACACCACATCTTAAAGGCATCAATTCTCCTTCTGTTATCCCTAGTCATTGTACAGCTCTCTGACACACTGCAAACAATTGCAAGACCATGGTCTGTACCAGGGCATATTAATCTCCAGACTGACATCATTGCTTTTCACCCTTGGAGAGGGTGAAGGGATAGTGCAGAAAGGGAAAACACTTGATGAGATGGATTGATTCCGTGACTGGGGTAATAGGGATAGGTGTGTTGGAGACAGTGAGATTGGCACAGGATAGAGGAGGGTTCAAGGCCATTGTACATAGAGTTGTTATGGGTCACAGGTAACAAAATGGCACATAACAACAACATCAACAACATTGTACATATACTTTGGTTGTTGTTGTTGTTAAGTGTCATTGAGTCATAGGTGACTCATAGCGACCCTACGAACAAAAGACCTAAACACTTATATAACTTTCATCCTTTCTCCAGTTTGTAGGGTTTCTGGAGGCAAGATATTTTGGAAGTGGATGCCACTCCTACTTCCAAGCTTGTTTTAATCTGGGAGCTCCACCAAACACTCTCCACCATGGATAACCATTAACACACTTGACACATCAGTGTCATAGTGTTCAGCTTCACAGCAAACCACGAGTTACCTCTGTACAGCAAGTGGACAGACCATGGTTGTAAGACTTAGAAGAATGACCAAAAACAATTAAAAGCAGGCCTGAGGGCCGTGAATTAAAGTCACCCACCTATGGCTTGGTACCATCACTTTCTGTTTGCTAGGCAAACTGATCTTTCTATGCTGTTGTTGTTGTTGTTGTTGTTGTTGTTGTTAAGCACTGTTAAGTTATAGGCAACTCATAGTGACCCTATGAAGGAAAGACCTTAAAACTTTTATAACTTTCATCCTTTCTGCAGGTTCATAGGGTTTCTGGAGGCAAGCTATTTTGGAAGTTGATTCCACTCCTGCTTCCAAGTTTGTTTTAACTGGGGTGTGCCACCAAACACTGTCCACCATGGGTAACCATTATCACATTTGACACATCAGTGTCACAAAAAAAAAAGAAAGAAATTGTTAAGATTGAGACAGACTGTATACAAATAAAAAACCCAACATAATCTTCCCAAAATACATCTATCTAAATATGTTTTCAGGTGGAAAGCATGTGAAAAAGGAACAAAACCAATGTAGGATAGTCAAGTCTTCCTTCTTTTAACTTCAAAAAGGGAAATTGTCTCAGCAACAAAATCTGCAGTACATAACTAATCTCAGTAAAATCAGACAAAGTCCACCACTGCACCTACTCCTACTATTCACCGGATCCAATAGTCATTACAAATAGCTAGACCACACAGAATTTACAGAATTATTTTTTTACTTGTAATTGTGAGGTTTATTAGGGAAACAGTTTTGGGTGGAAAGGGAGACAAAGCCAGGATATCATACACTAAAAGTCCAGGTTCAGTACAGCAACACAAATGTAAGAACCTATGCTTCCCTCAGTCATCAGGTGAGCTTCACCTCATAGCAGCCAGCCCTTCATTCACTCATCTACAAGCAAAGCCTTTAACTCTTACTCCATCTCCAGGACGTCAAATTACACCTTTCCATAGTCTCTCTACAGTCTTGCTAGCTCTTCCTCTTTGCTTGGACCCACAGCTGTTGATGAGGTAAAATACACTGATCAACAGTGAAGCATCTGTCTACAGTTGAGGCAACTGGAGACCATAACGCTAAGGGTGCTAAAGCAATGGATAGAAAAGCCATTCTCATAAAGTCCTAACACCACGGCATGTTAATCAATAATTAACATTTATAATATCAATTCTATATTTCATAACTTGGCTTTTTATGCATAAAAACCCAAAATAAATTTGAAAATGTTGAATAGCATGACACTTGTTACCAGAAAGAATGATTATAAGTTCAAATTCAGCTACTTTAAAATTGTAGAACATGGAGGAGAATCATCATAGCTACAGATTCTGAATATGCAAAATCCAAATAATCAGAATTTTATTTTTTAAGATAATATGAAATCTCAGAATAAATTTAGTAAGATGTTTCAAAAGCTGTTTCCTAAATTATTAAATATGATTAACATAATCATATGATTAATATAAATGATATATTTTATATATTGCTTATAAGTGAAAAAATATTATTCTCAGAGATTTTGTTGTGTAGTAGCATGTTTTTAAGTATTACAAATGTTTGATTAAGTTTACATTTTTTACTGTTATCACAGTTCTGTAGTTCATAGTTCACATGCTCTTTATTCTTTTTGAAAGTAGGATTATTTTAGTTACAAAGAGTAAAAAGATGAAAAAAAAGAAATTAAAAGATGGTAATTTAAAAAGGAACGGCTTATGGTTCACTTACCCAGAACCTGTTTGTCCTTAAGGAGCTCTTCTGGAGACAAAATTCCAGTATAGTGATCTTTCTAAGTGTAATTTCCAATTATTGGTATAGGTGAAAATGTTTACAATTAATATCTACATGAAAATCACTGTAAGTCTAGATTTGTATTGCAAACTGTTAGACTCAGGAAGTACGTATTTGCATTTAATCCAAGCACTTCTTTTAGCAAATGCATCAATCTCTACTCATTATCATCAATTTTCTGAGGCTGTAAATCACAATAGGGTTAAAGTACACAGATTTTTTTTCCCTGTGGACCCATTGGTAGATTTGAACTGCAAGTTGGCTGGCCTTTTGATTAGCAATGAAATCTACTATGTTATTAATAATCCAGTGAAGATGATTTGTTATGCTAATATTATTTTTTTAGTTAGGATATGAGTGAAAGTTTACAAAGCAAGTTGATTTTTCATTTAGCCATTAGTACACGTTTTGCCCTATAACATTAATTGCAATAACCATTACAGTCTCTCGGTTTTTTGCAATCATTCTCTTTAATTCTCATTTTCATTACTTTTCCATCCTTCCCCTCTTGACTTCAGATATTCTTCCTTGGGAAATGCTGCACTTCTGAAATTATTTAATTGGTTATTTTAAGGAGTGAGTGTCTATCTGATCTTATTTTTAGCCTTGTTTGGCTGAAAATTGAGCCAGTGGGGTAAGTTTTGTCCTAAATTTGAATAGTGACTAAAGTTCATATCTTGTGAGTCCCACAAATCTCTACAGGACAAAGAAATCGGGTTTTAAATTTTTTTTAAATGTTTTCAAGTTTTGTTCCACATTTCCTCTTAACTCTTCAGGGTCTTCTTTTGTGTTCTCATGTACCATTATCAGCAATGCTAGTTCTTGTGGTGTTGGATTCTAGAAGGTTGAGGTTCATTCTTAGATCTGTTTTAATGTATCTTTTCTTCCTTATTCTTTGTTCTGGACATAGAAATCTCTAGTTGCACACCAGACAACTCATGGAATTCTTTTAAGGTCTGAGTCTCTGCTCACCAGGCAGGATGATGATCACTGTCTTTATAGTTTACGTTATGTCAATTAAACTTGATTTTCCCCAAGCCTATGGTCTTAAAGCTCCAGGGCTAATATATTATTCACATTAGATTGTCTGGTTCCCATTAAGAAGCTTAAGAGATTTATCTCCTTTACATGCCAACTTTTTTTTTTAACATTTTAAAATGTTTGTTAGTATCAGAAAAGTCACTGATGAATAAGATTACTCTTCAGAATTTTTTTAACCTATCCTAGTTAATAACATATTTCATAATTAAAATGTTTGTATATAAAAATAAAATTAGGGAGCTCTGGTTGACTAGTGGCAAGAAGCTGCACTGCAATCCATAAGGCACTGGTTCGAGGCTACCAGCTACTCCATAGGAGAAGAATGGGCAATCTCCTCCTGTGGGATTAACAGCCTCTGAAAACCCACAGGGGGATCAGCTATGAGTTGGTTCTAATTCTACAGCAGACAACAACAACATATAAAAATTAACTTTATCAGTATTGTTCTGCTAAATATATACTATTTTTTATAGTATATATCCAAAGACATCGTGTGTGAGAGGATGTGCAGAGGTAGGGAGATTTGAACCAATAATATGCTACTAAATGATGCTTGGCACAGACAAGTATTCATATTAATAGTTGTTCTGTACTGTCAACTTGAAACCAACCCATAGATGACCCTCCAGCAGGTTTACAAATTGCACCCACGGAAGGAGATTGTCCATCTTTCACACACAGAGCAGCTGATGGATTTGAACTATGTGCATTCAGGTTGACAGTGCAGTTCCTGACCCCTAGGCCATGAGAGCTCTTTTATATATTAATAAAATAATGTGAATCAAACATCTTGGAGTAGTTTTCAGAATCTTTACTCCAGAAAGAGGATGCTTGGGTGTCTTAATGGTAAGTAGTTGAGCTGGTACCCCAAAGGCATGAGATTCAAAACTATTAGCTTCTTCATAAGAAAAAGATGGGCAATCTCCTCACATGCAATTTACAGCCTCTGAAAACCTTCTAGAGGTACAACTAATAGTAGTTTCTGACTTAAAAGTGCATAACAGCAACTTAAGAATTTATTTGAGAAACTAAATTACCTTTCATTTCACAAAGCAAGGTTGCAGACTGTCTTACTCTAATCCTGAAGACACACTCTTTGTCATATGATTCAGGTTCTAGGATTCTTTCTCATCATATGGATTAAGTTTAGAGAAAGAAAACAACACTCACTTGTTTCCTGATTTTAAACCACACAGTAGCCCTTTGTTTTCTTACAATGTCTTCCTTTTGGCAAAGATAATAAAATTTTGTCTCACAAACACAGACATATTTTAAGGATAGGCTGTTCTTTGGAGAGGGATATCAGGAAGATGAAGAAAAGAGAGGACACAAACAATAGAATTCAATAATTTGTGCATCCTGGTAGTCTGCCTTTCTTTTGAATGAGTATAAGATAAATTTCTTCCAGCTAGTGTCCAGAGAGCTGTATTCCATTTTTTGTATTTTTTTTTTTGTTTATAAGTGGGTGAGTGTTCCAAAATTGCAACTATTTTTTTAAAAATGCTTCAATTGATATTCTATTAATTCTAGAATCCTTTTTTATTGCATCAGTGAAGTTTGGACTTCAATACCAATTTTTCTAGAATATATACACAACTTCTTGATGAATGCATTTTGGTATAATTGCTCTGTGTATTAATTTGATCTTCATTTTTTTAAAATTATTTGTGCTATCCCATAAGAATTTTGTTGAAGAGTCCTTCAGTATTGCAACTCAAAGAGAGAAATCTGTTTTTATTTCTTTCAGGTAAGTGTGCCTTTCTAAGTCCAGGTCTTTGCACTTTCTTTATAATATTTTTGTATTCTCAAGCTGTTTCTTTAAAAAAATAGTCTTTCTGTTCAGAAATTTCTTTATTAATTTTTTTCTGTTTTTTCTGACTACAGTCTAGAACAAGTTTCAGAATTTCATCATTTTGCATATTCATGTTGATCTTTTTTTTCTTTTCTTTTTAATGATTTTTTGTTTCTTTGTGTATATTTACATCCTGATATCATCCTACAGCTTCTAGTTTTGATCATTAGTACTCAGTGTACAACATTAATCCTTAAAATTTGGTTTCTAAATTCAAGTAGGATATACATACTTGAGGTCATACTTTTCTTGAACTTGCCTTAAATTTCTTCAGTTTCAATCTGGACTTAAATAGAAGCAATTTATAATTTGTTACTAATGACAGTGCTTTTTGGAGGCAAGAATGATGAAGCTTTGCCTCACTTATTTTGGGCATGTACCTGGAAGTGCTACTCCTTGGAGAGGGATATGATGCTCGCAAGGGTGGAGGGCCAACGAAGAAGACCGTCAAGAAGATGAATTGGCATGATGATGGCTGGAATGGCCTTTTTTTCTGTCAGGAAGTTATGAGGATGGCACAGGATAGAACTGGGTTCAGAACCTATAAACACGGGGTCACTGTGAATTGCCCTTGACTCAACAGTACCTAATAACAACAATTATATTGAGCTTCAATATCTATTTACGTTACTGTAATTATTGCAATCTGGAATATTTCATCAGGCAATGCCCACCTGATAGGCACTATTTATGATGAAAAAAGTTCTTCATAAATAATAAATTTCTGGTTTACAAAATGCCATTATATAATTTCAATTGTCATTTCTATAACCAAAGCTATATTTTCCAACTTTGGTTGTGTTACATTGTTTCCAAAATAACAAAAGGAGTAAATGAGGGTGGCCAAATTTGACCTCTGTCTGCTTCATAAAGGGGAATTATCCTCATCAATAATATCTATAGCAATAAAAATCTGTTAGGTCAGACACACCACTTCTCCCCTCCCAGGTTCCTGAACCTATTTCCACTTCTTACTTGATTTGACAGTTGTTGTTGACTCACAGACTTTACTCCTAGTTGTGGTACTAAGAGAGGGATTTAGTAGGGGAAATAGATTAGGGTGTGGGATAGGCCATGAATATCACCAAATACAAATCCAGGTTTTAAGCCAGAAATCCCAAGTCACAATTCCTCAGTTAGCAAAAGCTACAGTTCACTTTAATAGCACAAATCTAAATCATCCAACAAGGTTTGACTCAGAGAAGTTATAAGTCAGGTTTCCTTTAATTATCTGGAAAAAACAACAAAACATTTAACTATGGCCTTTTTATAAGAGCTCCTCTGGTTACATCTTGCCACAGTTTCTCCAGAGCAGTGCTATCATCTTTCCACCATCGTTGTAGTTGAGGTCTCACTCATACCAGGATCTCATTATAGTCTTCCTCTCACTAGGGTTTTTCTGCAGTCTCCCTCAAATCTTACTGCTCAGTGTGGGAAGTACTCTTTATACTAATGCCATAGCTGTTGGTAATTTTCAAGACCATGTGTCTGCAGTTAAGGTAGCTGGGTACCAGAGGTGGTTAACAGAATATCAAGAAATGCAAATTTTTAAGCTAACTTCACAAATAGTCATTTACCAGTAATTAAAAATGAATGTTTTATCAAGTTTTAAACCACACAATTTGGTTAAATATATTCAATCTTCATCTTGTCTTTAGTGATTAATGTTTAACATTAAATAGTAGACATATTGTCCTCTTATTAGGCATATGGATACTAAATACCTTGTCACTGATTTCTTCCAGATGTTTGTTGTTGTTGTTATGTGCCGTCTAGTCACTTGCGACTCATAAAGATCCTATGTACAACATCCCTAAAACCTGCTTTATCCTGTGCTAATTGCATTGCCTCCAACACACCCATCCTGATTACCCCAGTCACTGAATCAATCCACCTCATAGAGTGTCTTCTCCTCCTGC
Source organism: Elephantulus edwardii (assembly GCF_000299155.1). Lineage (NCBI taxonomy): Eukaryota > Metazoa > Chordata > Mammalia > Macroscelidea > Macroscelididae > Elephantulus > Elephantulus edwardii. The sequence goes on along the minus strand of NW_006399806.1, from coordinate 12,180,149 downwards.
ACTCCCTCCACCCTCCCAAGCATGATGTCCTTCTCCAAGAACCTGTCCCTCCTTACGACAGATCCAAAGTATGTCAGACGAAGCCCCAGAATCCTTGCCTCCAAGGAGCAGCCTGGTTTAACTCTCTCTAGGATGAATCTGTTTGTTTTCTTGTCAGTCCATGGTACATTCAATACTCTTCTCCAGCACCACAGCTCAAACGCATCAATTCTCCTTCTATTCTTCCTAGTAATCATCCAACTCTACCATGTATAACAAGTGATTGTAAAGACCATGACTTGTATCAGATGCACCTTAGTCTCCAGAGTGACACCATTGTTCCTGAGTACTTTGGAGAGGTCCCTAACAGCTTACTTTCCCATCGCAATATGTCTTTTAATTTCCTGACTGCTGGTGCCAAGAGTGTTGACTGTGGAACCAAGCAGACTAAAGTTGTTAACAGTCTCAATCTCTTCACCATCCAGCCTGATGTTGCCTATTGGTCCAGTGGTGAGAATCTTTTTCTTCTTGTTATTGAGCCTCAATCCATATTGAAGGCTGCAGTCCTTGACCTTCTGAAGCAAGCACTTCAAGTCCTCCTCAATTTCAGAAAGCAGGGTTGTGTCATTTGCATAACACAGATTGTTGATAGATCTTCCACCAATCCTGACACCACACTTCTCCTCATAGAGCCCAGCCTCTCAGATAATCTGTTCTGCATACAGGTTGAAAAGGTATGGAGATAGGACACATCTCTGTCATACACCCTTCCCAATTTTGAACCATGCAGGGTTTTCTTGCTCTGTTCTGATCTTAGTCCAAGTATAGGATTCACATTAGCATGACCAAGTGTTCTGGGATTCCCATTCTTCTCAGAGTCAGCCACAGTTTGTTATGATGCACATAGTCAAATGCCTTTGCATTATCAATTAAACACAGATAAACATTCTTCTGGTATTCCCTGCTTTTAGCTAAGATAGATCCTCAAATTTTCTTTTTGATGATGAATATAAAATAATTTCTCTTGAATTTATCATTCCTGGCAGGGTACGTCATATGATTGCTTTATTCAAGCATCAAACAACAATTCGTTTCAGCTCTTCAATATCTAGGTTACCAAATTTAATGTTGATTAATTTTTTTTTTACTTTCCCTTTTCCTAAATCCATATATTGTACTTTCCACATTCTAGTTATTGGTGGCTATTTGCAACTATTTCTTCTTATTTTGCATCATCTCACATTATAAAATGAGATTCTGAAATTCTTTTCTCCATGTAAGGTCATCAGAACTTTGAGGAGGCAGCTATGATTGTGTTTTTTTGAGTGCCTTCCAATCTGATGTTCTGTTATCATTCATCAGGTTTCCTCTAGCCAATTGTTTAAGACATTGATTGTCAGGCTCGTCTTCCTAATCAGTTACAGTATGGAAAATCCATGGAAACTTGTACAACATGGGTGACCTTGCTGGTAATAGTATAAGTATTACAGCTTCCAGAATCATAATATACTAGTCATAAAAATATGAAAAACTGACAGAAAAGTGGTTGTCATTCCTTCCAAATCATACTAACTTCTTCTCCCTCATATTTCTCATGGTCAATATCTTTTAGTCACATGCCTTAAAGGATAAAATTTTTATATACCGCTTAATGGATGGATAGCCAAGAGAAATATTTAAAATATAGAGCTTTTCACATTTGAAAGCAATGTGATATAACAAAACTCACAGAAAACAAATATAGTGATCATAGTGTAGAATTTTAGTTGGATAGTGCTTGTCTCAGACTCACAGATGACATCATAATGTTGTTGCTGATCTTATATGCCATTAAGTCACTTGTGACTCATCTGGACCCTGCTCTATCCTGAGCCAACCTTATTGTCTCTGACACACCTACCCCCATTACTCAAGTTACTGAATCAATCTATCTCATCTAGGGTCTTCCCCTCCTGCACTATAGCTCCACATTTCTAAACATAATGTCTGTTTCCAAGAACTGGTCCATCCTTGCAACATGTCCAAAGTATATGTCGGATGGAGTTTCAGAATCCGTGCCTCCAATGAGCAGCCTGGTTTAATCTAATTCTCTACAGGATGAACCTGTTTGTATATTTGCATATTTAATACTCTTCTCCAGTGCCACAGTTCAAAGGCATCAATTTTCTTTCTAACATCCGTAGTCATTGTCCAGTTATTTGATACATAGGAAGTAATTACAAAGACAATGACCTGGATCAGGCACACATTAGTTTGCAGACTGACATAGTTGCTCTTCAGTACTTTGAAGAGATCTCTGACAGCAGACATTACCCAGTGCAATTCCTCTTTTCATTTCCTGGCTGCTGATAGCAAGAGTGTTGATTGTGGATCCAAGCAAACTAAAGCTATTAACAATTTCAATCTCTTCACTGTTTATCATAATGCTGCTAATCGGCTCAGTGATGAGAATCTTTGTTTTCTTGATGTTGAGCTTAAATTCATATTGAAAGCTGCATTCTTTGCCCTTCTGCAGCAAGCATTTCAGGTCCTCCTCCGTTTCAGCAAGCAAGGTTGTGTCATCTGCATAACATAGGTTGTTGATAAGTCTTTCTCTAATTCTGATGTCACACTCCTCCTCATAAAGCCCAACTTCCCGATGATCTATTATGCATATAGATTGGAATGGTATGGAGATAGGAGACGTCCCTGGCATACACCCTTCCAGATTTTAAACCATGCAGTATTTCCTTGCTCTGTTCTGATGACTGCCTCATGGTCCAAGTATAATACATATCAAATATATGGATATTATCAGACATTGGATTTCCTTTTTGGAAAAAATAATGACTCTTTTTAAAGCAGAAGGACAAAACACTTACATATATGAATAAAACTATGTGCTGGATAGTTTAATTAAATCAATCCAAGAATCATGTGGGGTAAAATGTGGGTATTATTGCTCATATGTTAACCTTTAATATTGTATTACAACTGCATTATAGATATCTGTGATGGTACAAAACATTGTTTTAATTGATTGAATGTAAGATTATTTATTCACCTTACTTCTTTTCTCTGAGCTATTCTATTGTCAGCATGACCTCTATAAATATTTATTTCAGTAACAAGTGAAAATAAACATGTATAAATTGAAATGTTGTTATATACCTACTTATTTCTAAACTAAAGCAAAAATTGTTGTATTGGTGTTGATTTTGATTCAACAGTTCTGTAGGGAAGAGTAACAACTGTGCCACAGAATTTCTCAAGTTTTAATCTTAAGGAATCCAACCTTCAGAACTTTTTCCCGTGCAACTTAAAGTGGACTCAAACATGGACATTTTCATTTAAGCAACTGTGTAGTTACCTACTGTAATACTATGGCTCTTTTCCTTGTCTTAGCTATTAAGAAAATCATTGTTCTAAATTTTAAAACTTAAAATCCAGAGAAGAAGGGTTAATTTTCCCATTTCCAAATATGAAATATGAAGCAAAGTGAGGAAATGTGTAAAAAGTCGCATAACTATTAAAGAGAGAAATGCAAAATGCTGTAAAATCTATAGGATACTAAAATATCTCATAAATTATTACTCTCATCCTTGGTCGTTACAGTCAAGTCAAAACCAACTCTTAGTTGATTCTTCACTGAGTTTCCAGAGTTTCAATTGCATAAAAATAGATTGCCATTTTTTCCCCTGTAGAACCACTGGTGAATTTCAAGTGGCAGGGAGGTACAGACTTTGGGTTAGCAGTGCAATTATCTGCAGAATAGGAATATGATAGGTACCTACTCCTCACCTACTATCTTGCTCCAGCATTTCTTATGTATGACAACTTTGGAATAATTTCAAAGATATGTCTCCAATTGGAAAGGCCTCACATCGGCCACGGCTTAGCTTAAAGAGTCATCCACAAGTCACCAGAATGATACACTGATGACCCTAGAAATGACTGGATGACATGATTAATGGAAGCCAATCTACTTTTGGCCACCTTCTCCAATTCATCTGCTACATTTTGGTCTGACTTCAGAGGATGCAAGGTGACAGCATGGTGAGATAAAATCACAGAAAAGAATAAAAGAAAGTTCAAAGATACTAGGAATATCAGTGGATAGCTGTGGGGGGCATAATATAAGGGTCACATGGCAATGGGAGTAAGGGTAAGTGAAGGACAACTGGAGTTTTTATGCTGAGTGAGGGAAGAAGCAGTGATTGGAGGATGAATAAAGTCATTAATTGCTGGTGTAACATGGTAAGAGATGGTGAGCTATTGGCAATGTCTGAAGACTACCACCACTTAAGCCCTCTGTGGCTCATCAGTAGTAGAGAAGACATAGGAAGAAGGGCAACTAGTCATGGGTTACTCATCAAGAGTGAGAGACTAGAGGGGTGGACCCTGATACCAAAGATGTGGCATGCTCCACTTCTTCATAACAACTTGGCATGGTAACTAAGCAAGTCTGCTTGTGAACTATCGGTGAACTTTGAAAAGACTTTCAAGGTTCAATGTTATTCAAATATAAATTGCATATATCTGCTATATATGTGGGAAGTACTTGTTTCTTTCCATCAGAATAATTACTAAAATTGTTCCAAATTTTACATGTTTCTCATAGCCCCTTTGACACAGAACATTAAAATGTATTGTATTGCCTTCAAAGGTAAAGGAACTTAGTTTAAATATTCAAGTGGTTACATCAAAGTTTTCACTACAGAAGTGTTAATGATTAATTAGGTACTTATTAATATATAAAAATTGAAATAACAAACTAAATGAAAAAGTAGCTTACTCAAACTTGTTCAAATACTAAATAACCCATTTTAAGTTTTGTATTTGTTCATATTACTCATGAGCAAGCATATGCAGCTATAATGATAAGAAAGACATAATTCTATATTTTACTTGTACTTGCTGCTATGTCATTGTTATGTGTAAATTATCTTTAAATATTGACCATTTATTTCAATATGAAATAAAGTAGACTAACTTGTCACAAAGGTAATGAGAGGTAATACAACTGTTTCTGGTAACTTGATGAAATAGAAAGGAAATGGAATTACCTTTGAAGACATAATGCAAAAAATTTGAATAAATTTGTTTTCCAAAGATGTTTATATGGCACTGAACACAGTTACCTCTCTTCACTGATTTTCCAGAGTGCTCAGCCAAAGTTTGCTGGAGCGATCTCATCTCCTCTGGTCTGTTTTGCCTGTAAATTTTCCCACACTGCTTGTGGTAATTGCGCAATAATCCCACAATAAGAAGAATCTACTGATGGGGACAAGGAGCATCCACTTTCCCAGAATGTGCTTTTTTGTCAGGAAAGAGTTAGGACCTAGGAAATCCAGTAAAAACTTATATTCTGGGTAAGACGCATTTATAATTCAGGTAAAAGAATAGCACACAGGTTTACACTGGCAAAGGAGCAAATACTGAAAACTTTCACTTACTAACAGAAATATGTATTTCTAAGAATATTACATTAAGTTTTGTGTTGTTCTTAGGAGCCACTGAGTCAATTACTATCCTTAGTGACCCTGTGAATAGAAGATCTAAATCCAGTCCTATCCTGTGCTGTCCTCATCATCTCTGATTCACTTGAGCACATTCTTGCAGTCACTATATGAATCGACCTCATAATGAGTCTTCTTCTATTTGGATGACCCTCCAACCTTTCAAGCATGATATTCCTTTTTAAAAAAATAGCATTTTCAAGCAACTACCCAGTGTATGAGAGAAGAAGAAGCTCTGTTGTCTTTGCCTTCAAGGAACACTCTAGCTGCACCTTTCCCAAGACATACCTATTTGTTCTTCAGTCTGTGAGATATTCAGTACTCTTCTCTAATACCAGAGCTCAAAGGCATCAGTTTTTCTTCTATAATCCTTATTGTCCAGCTCTCAGAGGCATAACAAACAATGGAAAAGATCACTTCTGCTCTAATTTTTCAGCTGAGCTATGACTCCATGCAAACACCTTCCTATATTTCCAGTTTGGACAAAGAATTACAATCATTATTGTGTACAAAAGATTATATTTCATTGCTTATAGGAAAGGTACAAAATATTTTTCAATATATGCCTCAAATGCAGATTTATCATGCTTTTTGGCTATTTTGAACATTTTTTTTCATTCACATTATGTCTTATAAAATTAATCTCCATTGATCTATGTTCACTATTACCCTTTCTTATCAGATTCCTACTTGATCTTTCTTAATTCCTTTACCCCTCCCTCCAGCCACCAAACTCTGTGAACTTGTGATTTCCCTCTTACTTTAAATTAATGAAAAGAAGTAGATTTGCTGATGATACATCTCTCACTTCAGCCATTCCTTCCTTTGTTTCTTTCTCCTCCTTCTTCCTTTCTAATCAGTGTATAGTTCTACTTTACCAGGGTCCTCCTATATAGTAGATCTGATTATTTACAGAAGAGGATTATAACAAATTTGAACTTGGTATCCCATATTATTGTTGTTGTTGGGTACCATCAACTCAATGATAACTCACAGCTACCCTATAAATAAATACAATTTCCTATTCTGCATCATCTTCTTGATCTCTGTCTGATATGATTGAGTCCATTGTTAAAGTCACTGTCACCCCATTTCCTTAAGGGTTATTCTCTCTTTCACTGACCCTCTACCACTCCCAGCTTGAAGTCTTTTTTCAAGTCTGGCCTCTCCTGATAACATGCCTAAAGTAAGGGAGATGAAGTTTCACATTCTTGCCCCTAAGAAATACCCTGGTTGCACTTCCTCTAGGAAACACATATTTGTTTGAAATTCTTTTGTTTGTTTGTCTTGCCTTTTAGTATTTAGTGCTATTTTTAATACCCTTTAGCACCAACACAATTAATAGCATTGAGTCTTCTTTGGTCATCCTTTTAAACTTTCCGATTTTTAGATGCATAAGAAGCAATTGAAAATTCTGTGGCTTAGATTAAATATAGCTTAGTCTTTAAATTAATATCCTTTCTCTTTATCACTTCGCAGATATACTTGATGGGAGATTTTCCCAATGCAACGTACTTCTTAAAAAAAAAATTCTTGACTTCTAATACAATTAGTGTTGATTGTAGATTCAAGAAAACTAAAATTGTTGAAATGTCAGTCTTTTCTCCATTTATTATGATTAGGGTGAGTCCAGTAATGAGGGTTTTGGTTTTCCTTGATGTTGAGATGTAATTCATTGTCAATGTATTAAATTATTGTTATTACAGCCTACTTTTTATTATTGTCATCTGTCCTTGTATCTTGTGGCCTATTCTGATCATCTCCTACTTTTTCTAATTTTAAAAGAAGACACTTCTGCCCTAGGTCACACTGGTGGTCAATAATTCATCACTTGAGGTGTGAGATTGCTAAGATTTTATTATTTGGATGTGTTCCTATCCTGAGAAAAGAGGACACTACAAAATATGTGGGGGGCCACATGGAGATTACATTCAGAATAGATTGAACTCATAGGCATTGTGGAAGTTCAATTTTGCAAATACAAGAGGATTGCTGTTGTTATGTGTTGTTGAGTCAACTGCAATTTCAGAACAATACTTCTCAACCCTGCTCTATTCTAAACCAATTTCATTGTCTTCAATACACCAGTTCCCATTACCAGAGTCATTGTGTCAAACTACTTTATCCTGAGTCTTTCTCTCCAGAGCTAATGCGCTTCTGCAGAAGGAAGGGATTATTATTATTTTTTTTTTAGTCAATTATGTCAGGGAGGCAAATCAGTGAGTAGAACTGATGCAACTGATACATTATCTAGCCTTGTGAAAATTTTCCTTATTTGGTGTAAGTTTATCTGTAAGAACATGGCATGAGAAATCCTTCCCTAGGCCATTTTAGCTTATGAGGCTCAAAGATCAAAGCAATCTTTGAAATTTTTAAATCTTATAACACATTCCCTCTTCTAAATATGTTATTTGTGTAAAACAAAATGTCATAATTCATTTTTATATTAATGACTAGGTGGGCATCAATGAAAATATTTTCTAAAAATAAATCTAATGCAAAAACTGTATTATGCTAATAAAATGAAATTATGACTAAGAGAAATTTAAAAAATACATATTAAAATAGAGTATCCTCAATGTAATATAAGCATATTTGAATCAATAGATGTATAAATTATTTGTTATTGTTGTTATGTGTCATCAAGTCAATTACAAAACATAATTGCATTATGAACAATAGATTGAAATTTTGCCCTAGCACGTGTCATCCTCACAATCTCTGCCCAACTCAAGTCCATTGGTACAGTCACTTTGTCTATCCATCTTGTTTAGGGTCTTCTCTTTCAGATGCTCTACATTTCCCAGCATGGTGGGGTTTTTTGGTTTTGTTTAGTTTTTTGTAAGGACTTGACCCCTCCTGAGAGGATGCAATGAAGTTTCACTATTTTTGCCTCTAAGGAGCATCCAACCAGCACTTTATATACTAGGAATATAATGTTGTATAGATATTAGGAAACATAAACACACATCCACATGAATTACTACCACATCTAACACCAGTTTTACAAGCTAGATTTAGTACAAAATAGGAAGGAATTTTTAATTCCTATAGGAAGTACGTGAGAAAAGAAAAAAAACCAAGAAATTCTGTAGAAGAAATTTGAAATAAATATTTGAAGTATTAAAAACAAAGTCAAATAAAATTATCATACAGTTTAGATATTAAGTTCTACTTAATTAGTTGGCTTGACCTCCCATTTCAGTTTTTATGGTCTGAAATTTTCTAACTTCTTAGTTTTAGTTATACCAGCTATCAAAGCTGTCTAAGAGTGTAGATGAACTCTAGAAGAAGAGTCATTGGGAAAATTCTTTCATTGTTTCCCAACTCCCAAGACATTATAAGACAGAGATATTCAATAGATGAAGGTCATTTATTTTCTTCTTTGTCAGTAAATATTTTTATCATATAAAATAATCATAAAACAAAAACAGATACAGGCTAATTTTAAAAATTTCAGAGTAGTTAAAAGAGATACTACTCTCTTCACTTTTGTAATTTTTTCATACCTGTATATCTTCGGTAGCTTAGTGGTAAGAAGATATGCTCTCAGCCAGCATGCAGTTCAAATCCATGTGCTTCTCTGGAGAAGAAAGATGGACAATCTCTTCTCTCATGACTTATAGCCTCTGAAACCCTGTTGGAGGCTCAGCTATGTGCTGGTTCTAATTTGATAGTGCATAAAACCACACACCTGTATAAAATATAATAGATACAATGATAAGTTTGGAGTAAATAAAAATAGAAACATTCTAAAAATACATCCTTTATGCAGTTTTCAATGCCAAAAAAGAATACAAATTACTTTTGGAACAGATAAACACAAATATAAGTCATTTCCAAATAAAGCTTTGAATTCCAAACACATTTAATATTCTTTTGGACATTTTTTACTCATATCATTGTTCAAGTCAATGAGATTTATTTTGATATCTATTTCAAGTTCAGGCTGTTTCATTGATTTTATGAACTGAAGCGTCATTGTGAAAAGGCTGTATTTACACAGGGGAGCTCTAGTCGTTTTGTCCACAGGAGATTATGCTGCAAACCCTAAGTGGCAACTGTCTGGTGGTTCAAATCCACCAATTGCTTTAAGGGAGAAATATGGGAAGACTCCTGCATTTTACTTACAACTCCAGAATCCCACTTGAGAGGTTGCTTATGAATTTGTTCTGACTTGATGTCATTGGATTTAAGTCTTGATATTGTAGATACCAGTATTTATATTTTTTTTTAAATTAAATGCTCCATCTCTGTTAAAAAAACCCTAAAAAATTAATAGGATATTCATATTTTGAAATAAGTATCTCTGAACTAAAAGAAACATTAAAAAATAATCAAAAAATATATGCATACTATGCAATCTTTAATGTTTCTCTAAGGAAATAGCTCAATGTTTTAGTCTGTAAGAAGTGAGAGTAGATATATTAAATGTGTTCTTTTTGCTTAACCTAAAAAAAGAATGTCTTCCAGTCAATCTCACCTCATGGTGACGCAGTATATGGCAGAGGAGAGCAGCATTTACATGGCTATGATCCTTATGCTGATCCCAGTATTTCCTTCCTAGTGCATCTTGGTGGGTTCAAGTCACCAGCCATTCAATTCATTTGCTGATTGAAAACAGAAAATGTTGAGAGCAATCATTGCTCCACCCTGAGTGATTTTTTCATATATATATCTATCTATCTATCTATCTATCTATCTATCATCTATCATCTATCATCTATCTATCTATCGTGAATTTCATCTACACTAACTAGTTCATTCATTCATTTTGCCAAATCTCTGAGACAAGTGGTGATCTAGCATGCTATCATCCTCAATAATTTTTAGAACTGAGTTGGGTTGTTGCTTCTACCCATGGAACTCTTACAAAACTGAACCATTGCAATTTTTTCTCAACATGCTAAATTCAGTTTTTAAGCGGTTATCTCTCCACTTATGACAATAGCTTGAGGATGATAAAGTCATGGAGTGTGTTGTTGTAGGCAAAAATAGTTTTCTTCCACTTTTAAGCAAATTCAAAGAAGAAGGTATTTGTCTGTTAATGTGAATATCTCTTCTGCAATGAAACCTAATTTTTCGGTGCACAGTTCAAATCCACCAGATGCTCTGCTGAAGAAGGAGGAACAATTGCCTCCTGTACCAGTCAGATCCAATTTGACAGTACACACATTAAAAAAAAAGCTGAAACCTAATTTTTCACATGCAAACTTCATATTTTCATTTATTTATACATTCATCCCATAAATATTGAACACTAACTCCACAGGTTCAGTAAAGCTAATGGAACACACACACACACACAGACACAAACACACACACAATTGTCACCACAAAGTTTCCATTCTAATGGATGAATTCAACAAATAAAGAAAATACATCAGTAGTGTACATGGTTTGTAGAAGTTAACTAGTACTGTAGAGGAAAACACATAATGATAACTGAAGTTTGATAAGATGGTGATTATTGAGACCTCCAGAGAAGATGACACTAGAGCTTAAATATGTACACTTAAGTTTTTCTAAAGAAATTTAGCAGACTTGATTATGAAAAACTTAAATCTTACTGTAACCACCTACTTCTACAACATAGACTTTTTTATTTTTCTACAAGTCAGGAAGGTATCTGGTAAAGATGTGTGTAGATTTGTCATTCACTTCTCCATCACTCTTTAGGGCATTATACAGTTCCCTGGGAAATATAGCATATAGGTTTGATTTTAATTCTTGGGAATTTGGATACAATTGGATTCAATTCTCACACTTCACTACCAAGGGTCACAAGAAGGGTTTGGGCATATGGTCTTGTTATTGTGCTCTTTTAACCTTTATTTATTATAGATGTACCATGGTGTAATTGATCATTTGGGGAAATTGAATACTTGGAATGGCAGAAGGTCTTGGGAGGCCATCTGGAGATGCTGAGAAATGGAGAATTATCCACCCTATGGAACAAGCTTTGAGAGACTGTTATATAAAATTAATGAAACATTTCTCAATAACTCATTTCAAAGCAGCTTGTGATCATTTAAGCTGGACATATGAATGTGTCAATAATGGATAAATATGTGATAAGGGAAGTTTATATCTCTGTTATGGAAGCTAGTGTTGTAAAATAATCCATCCATTTTCTACTCTTAGGCTCTTAAGTTCAGAAATTAGATACGTAAAATTGAACGAAAGGTGTTTACATTTCCCTGAAGATAGTCTGTTAGAATAAAGGACAAGGAAACTTGAGAATAAAATACGAAATAACACATTTTTGCCTTGTAATTTACTCATTAAGTTTGGTTAAAAGATCTACTTACTAATTTGTTGTGTATTTCTATGATGTGATATATCCTAACATAGACACTTAAATATGTAAATATGTTAACCTATATTTTAGTAAATATGGTTGCATGATCTTACTTTTTTAGATTCACTTTTTACTTTAGAATAATTATATATATATATATATAGTCTTCACCAACAAAACAAATTCAAAATCAAATATTGGCAAAAGTATTGAGGCTATTATTTTCATCCATTATTGGTAGGAATGTCAAATGGCTCAAATATTTTGAAAAATTCCACTAGTTGTAAAAGTCAATATTTAATGACCCAAAGATTTTTATTGCTTGTTATATACCCATGATAAATGAACATATGTCCAAAAAAAAGACTTGTAGAAAAATAAGTACAGCAGATTTATTCACATTAAACCTAGAAACAGTTCCAGTGTCCACCAACTGTGAAATAAAAAGCATATCTCAAGTATATTAAAACAAAAGGATTAGAAAGAACAATCTAGTGATATGGACAACCAGAAATTCTACTGTATAAAAGAAACATTGCTAAAAATTAAGTATGTATGATTCTCTTTATATTCAATTCTAGAACAGACAAAAGTAGTAAGTGGTGAAAAAATTAGGTAGGCGATGATTCAGGATGTATTATGAAAACTTTCTATAATGATCTTAAATTATTTACTTAACTGACTAAAAGGCATAAAATCATATTTCAGTAACTAAAATGTTTCATTTTATACAGTATCTCAACTTCCTTTCCTCTCTGAGAATAATCTCCTCCAAGTAGAAATGCATCTTCGTTTATTTTCTTTATCTAATTCCCCATTTGCGCTTTTACATTTTCTAACCTCCTCAGGCTGACATTATTTCCTCCAAATTTAAAATAGTGAAGGTAAGAAGAGGTATTATTTCTCTGATCCCAGGAACTGCCATGTATTTAATGCTTAAGCATTATCTCAGAGAATTATTTATGTTCCCAGAGGCACCGCTCTACAAATTCCTTAAGATCTCTCACCTTTAATTCCCTTAATAAAGATTAATACATTTACTCTAGGAAGGCACATTTATTTCTTTACCAAGCCCATAAACTTCTACCACCTTTAGTCTCTTAATTGAGGAATAATCATTAGTTTGGGCTGTTTTCTTTAGCAAGCATTCAGACGATATTAAGTAGGATAGAGCCTCCTTACTCGGATCCACAATCAACATTTTGTTTGTTGCAGTCAGAAAATCAAGAGATGTGTTGCATTGGGAAAGTCTGCTGTTAGAGACTTCTTCATATTACTAAGCGGAAATGATGTCAATTGAAGACAATTGTGTGCCTCATTGAGACCATGGTCATTTTAATTATCTGTTATGCATTTGCAAGCTGGCCAATGAATAAGGATGACAGAAGAATTGATGCCTTTGATTTGTGGTTTTGGAGAAGAGTACTGAATATCCCATGGACAGCCAAAAGAATCGATATGTTTTAAGAAAGAGTGTGAGCAGAGTGCTTCTTGGAGGCAAAAATAGTGGAGCTCCAGATCACATATACTTTGCGCATGTTTTTGGAGGGGCTATTTCATATAAAGGGCCATCATGTTTGGAAAGTTGGAAGTTCAGTTAAAAAGAGGAAATATGTTTACGGCATTGAAGTCTATGGGGGAGAGAATAGTCTAAAAGTATTATATTTTAGGGCATTATTTTTATCGTAGGAGTATG
>NW_006399806.1:12161867-12166535 GCF_000299155.1 Elephantulus edwardii | reverse complement strand
AAAAATAAACAACCTAAATTAAAAATAAAAAAAGAGGAAGACCTTCAATGAGAAAAACGGACACAGTAACTTTATTAATGAGCTTAAGTATGTCAGAGATGATTAAGATGGCACAGGATTAGACAAGGTTCAGATCTGTTGTTCATAATGTCACTCTGAGTCGTATTTAACTTGATGATGCCTAAAAACCACTACAGCAACACAAAGGATTAGTTTATGTGTAAAGCAGAATGAAGAGATCCATGAAGTATTTTATTTAGCAAGAGTACTGAATATCCATGGATTGTCAAATAACAAACAGCCATATCTTGAAAAAGGTGCACCTAGAGTGGTCCTTAGAGTCAACGATGGCAAGGCTTCGTCTCTCCTAGTTTGATATATTGCTAGGATATGCTATTTCTAGGAAAATGTTATCATACTTGAAACGGTGGAAGGTCAGCAAAAGAGTGGAGGATCCCCATTGAAATGGATTGACGTGGTGACTGGAGCAACAGATTTATGTCTATCAGGGATTGTGAGGATAATACAGGAAAGGGCAAAATTCGTATCTCACATGAGCAGTATTTGATTCAACAGCACATAACAGTAACAGCAATTTACAAGGAACTAGTTATTGACTTGAATTTACATATATAGCCATGGACAATTGCTGTGTTTGGACATTTTTTTCCCTCCATACTTACAATGCTTCTGTGAGATGGAGCTGCTATTTACATTTGATCCTATTGACTCAAAAGCAGTGTAGTAGTTGCAGTACACAATTCCTTCTCCTATTTTTCCATTTTATTTTTCTTTCATTTAAAATAGTTGCTCTTGCATTTAACTTATATTCTGGTATTACAACTTACATATAAAGTACCAGTATTTCTGAACTGAAACTTGATATAAACAAGTAAGCACATCAAAACGTAAGCATTCCTAAGTAGTTGCCAATATACACAATTCCATGATAGGCTCTGAAAATTGAATGTAATGTTCTAGCCCCTGTATATATCAGAGTTTAAAATATTGAATTCAATGATGCTGAGATTGTCATCTGAGTAGCAAATGAAAAAAACACAAAACAAAGCAAAACAAAAAACCGTCCCCAAAACCCACACAAAGCAAAACCCAATGAACAAAACAAAACCTTACTACCATCTTATTATTTTCCCACCATGAGACAACGTATCTGCCAAGGAACCTCAGTGCTCCAATGAAGCATCATGCTAGTTTGAAAATAGAGTTAAATATATGCTGGTGCTAGTGCAAGATTAGAAAGTACCAAAAGGTTATAATATTTCTTAGCACACTCCTGCCAAATGAGCATTGCTTCTGCCTAGAAAATTGAAATCTGAAACAAATGACACTGACAGGACAAATGCCACTGATAGAGGTGGATATGTGCCATGTACAACACAGATTAAAATATTAAGTGCTCAGTGTTAAATGAAGGTAAAAAGTCCAAATTCTTCAGTGTGTCAGATTTGTGCATGATAACTGAGTGAATATCCAGGAATATGAATAGGCCATAGTCATCTGTTAAGGGGTCTGTTGTGTTGCCAAGGAGGCTACCTTTATGAGAAGCTGTGTAGTGACCTTACAAAATTGAAGACTGTGGAAATAAGTGTTATCTATTTATGATGTCTATTATAGCTGAAGTACTTTGTTCTTTAAATTGGCTGTCTACTCTTCACAGAACAGGTATTGTGAGAACATCAGTGCTGCTGAAATAGGCTTTATCATTCATTTTCCTCCCATCAGTTATATCATTTTTATTTCTATGAATTATCTCTTTAATTTACGTAATAGCAACAATGCCTTGCATAGAAATTTGGAAATTTAATCATGATAATTTAGACAGAACTTTTTATTTTATTCCTTTTATTTTCTATAACTGATCTCATCTTGCTTTTCAGCTCTGTTGCTGAAGGTGGTACAAACAAAATGAAGGGAAAAAGACCCCAAAAATTACACTTCCTGAAAAAAAGAAAGTGTCTTTATAAATTCTGTGTGTGTGAAAAACTTGTATCACAAAATGCCTTGTTGAAATTTTGTTGTTAGGTTAATTCAAGTCAACTAACACTCTTGATGACAGTATAAACTGTCCTGTGTCATTCTCACAATGTCCACCATATTCAATTCCATTGTAGTAGTCATCGTCAATCTATGTGATTGAGGGTCCTCCTCTCTTTCACAGGCCCTCCATTTATCCAAGCATGATGTCTTTTTCCAAGACTAACCCAGGATTCAACATTTTTAAATTACGTGAAGCAAAATGTTCCCATTCTTGCCTCTAAGGGTACCTTGGTTGCACTTCTTTCAAGACAGATTTTTGGTTCTTTGGTAGTTCATCGTGTATTAAATATTCCTCACCAATTCAAAGGCATTAAATCTTCTTTAATCTTCCTTATTCATTGTCTATCTTTTAAATCTTCTTTAATCTTCCTTATTCATTGTCTATCTTTCAGATGCACATAAAGTCATTGAATATTCCATTATTTACATCAGGTGTACCTTAGTTTTCAAACTGGAATCTTTATTATTTAGTACTTTAGGGAGATCCATGAGAGCAGATTTGTTCAAGGGAATAAGTCTTTTGATGTTTTGACTGTTGCTATCATGGGTGTGGGTTTTAGTTCCAAGTAAAATAAAATCATTAGTAAAATCAAAGTTTTATTTATAGTCTATTCATCCATCAAGATGTTGCCTATTGATCTAGCGATGAGAACACTTGTTTTCTTCATGTTGAGATGTAATACATATTGATGGCTATAGTCTTTGATCTTCTGCAGTAAGTGTTTTACGTCTTTACTATTTGCATGAAAGGTTGTGTCATCTGCGTAATGTAGGTTGTTGATGAATCTTCCCCCAGCTCTGATGTCACATTCTCATTTAATTAATATACAGACTAAACAGATATTGGAGAAAGGATAAAGTCCTGACACACATCTTTTCTGATATTAAATAATGCAGAATTATTTTGTATTGTTCTATCAACTACTCCTGGACCTGTGTATAGGTTTCTCATAAGTAAAATAAGTGTTCTGGAATTACCATTCTTCTCACTATTGTATATAATTTATTATGATGCCAAATGATATCTTTGTGTAGGCAAACAAGCATAAGACAAAATCCTTTTTAGATATTTTTCTGCCAAAATCTATCTAACATCAGCAGTTAGATCTTTTATCCTGTCCTCTTCTGAATCAAGCTTGAATTCCCAGAAGGGACATTCCCAGTTTGGTTTTTGTTTGTATTTTAAAATCTTCATGAAGATTTTACTTGAGTGTGATACAAAACATCATAACAGAATATTGTTTCACTAATTTGAGGGCTGATAGCTTACTGGTAAGAAATTGTGTTGCCAATATGTGGTTCAAATCCACCAGGTGCTTCACAGAGAAAAATGAGCAATTTGTTCACGTGCTATTTACTGCCTCTGAACCCACGAGAGGGTTAGTTATGTCTCAGTTTGATTTGACAGTCCACAAAAACAACTCCTTTGTGAGAAGTGTCTAGAAGCAGTGAGATTTTAAATATCTTTATGATGGTGAGAGGGGAAAGAAAAGCTCGGGAGTATGTTGGCACTCTTTTTTAAGTTTGAGGTATCTTGTCCCATGTATCAAGAACCCCAGTGTAGTTTATATTCAATGTGACAGGATGCTAACTAAAATATAAGCTGTTCAGATCCACTAGAAGCTCTATGAGAGAAAAATGAGTTATAGTGGTATAGTGGTAAGAAGCTGAGCTACAGCCCAAGGGGGAAAAACAAAACAAAAACAAAAACACCACAGAACACCACCACACAGTTCAAGTCCACCAGGGAGAAGAATGAGCAAGCAACTCCCATGTGATTACCTGCCTTTGAAAATCCTCTGGAGGGCCAGCTATGAGTTGGCCCTGATTCCACACGACATCCACCTCAAATAAAAATTTAAACATTCAGAGTTCATTGGAGGATTACTCTGAGTCAGGCACACCTGGATGACAGTGAATTCATTTGTTTCACTTATGATTCTCATCCTTATCTTGATTATCTAGCATCCTCAGTTATGACAACACGGTGTTTTCTTTCCTTTGTCATCAAGGTTAGATATCTCATTATTTTCTCACATCCAGTATCCGGTTACTCAATGAGAGAGAAGTCGAGGTTTAGCAGAGCTCACTAACTAAATTTTGATAAAACATTTTCTGAATTCAACTACTATCTCATAGGTTTCTCTCCAAAATCCACAACACCTTTGTACTGAATCAAAACTTCTTTTCAAATTTAGGGTCTCTAACAGGAACAGAATACTCACAAGCAGAGTAAGTACAGAGCACACTTATTATTACCTTGCTTATTGAGAAATCCATTCCTGCCATACCACAAGATACCTTACCATCTAGTGTGTTAATTACTTGCAGGTCCCATTCTGTGTGCCATCACTTCCAAAATTTAGGGTCCTTTGCAAGTTCTGCAGACCATCAAAATGAGAGGATGTTTATATTCCTATACTAGTCTCCATTACTACTTTTGCTCTTAATTGTTCCACATATTACACATGATAGACAGTAGACACAAATGATTCTTACTAATTACTAACCTGACTTTATCTTGGCCTGTTTTCCTAATCATTGGTGGTTTTGTGTGTTTTTTCTTAAGTCCTTATTTTCTTGTTCAAATTTCTGTAGGAAATATTTAAC
>NW_006399806.1:12153555-12156516 GCF_000299155.1 Elephantulus edwardii | reverse complement strand
CTCTTTTAAGTTCTGTGTCAGAAATTTCCATGAGCCTTTCTGCTTTCAGGGTATTGGCTGCTCTTGTGTCATCTTTTGTGAGTGACATCTTGCTTTGCTCTTGAATATTGTGTGGGATGGTTTGCATATTCAACAAACTATAAGAAAATAAAGTTCCTGGGAAATAGCATAACTTGAGAAAGTGTAAGTGGCTGGCCCTAGCTATAATTCTACACAATTAATTTTTGTTTTGTCTTGGACTTAAGCTTTTGTTTAAGAGGATGATGGTAATTTTGTTCTGATATAAGCTTGTGGATGATTATACTTTAAAGTTGTATTGTATAAGCCTAAGACTGACAGGATGTACTAAACATAGTTGTTATAATCTCCATCATTTATTCAAATATACTTACATTGTCACTGAACATTGTCTTTCTTAATTAAAGCTAACTTGATAAAGGGTGTCTTTCAGACTACCTTATGAATCTTTTCCACTAATGAGGTCAATTGGGTATTACTAGGACATTTCCAATTTAGTCATTACAGAATGTGACTGATCTATCTTCTATGTATTCTAATTTTGCCCACTTCTTTGTCTACTCTGGATAAGTAATCATTGTCTGATTACCTCAGTCATAACTACGTTTGGTATCATAATCCATCCATATCTATTATGATACTTGTCATGAGTCATTGTGTACATAAGTAGGGGTATTCTTGCTTATAATTAAAGAATTTAAAAGTAAATATTCTATGTAAAGAGTGCTTACTAATTTTTGGCTGGGTTTTGGATGTCTATAACTATGATAATTTTTTTGGCAGAAAAGGAGAATAAATATTAAACAATGGTGAGATTAAATGCTATGTTACCTCCGTTAGACTATGAGGAAGCTTTGGTGATGCAGTCCAGAGTAAGTTGCGCTGTCAGTGCAATTGTTACTTGCCTGTGGCAGCTCAAATCCACCAACTGTTCCAATGGAAAAAGATAGGTAGTCTTCTCCTATTATGATTATAGTAGAACATAGATTTTTGTCTCCTTTAAAGTCATCCCAAATTATTTACCTAACTCTCCAAAATGTACTAAAAGCATTTTCTCAATCTTCACTTTCATATAGCCTTTGAGAATTACTTTTAAACCCGTCAGTTAGCTGAATCTTAAAAAAAATATTATTGTGATTTACAGCCTTGGAAGACTTGTGGAGCATTGATATAAATTAGAACTGACTCAGCAACAGAGTTTTGAGTTAGAGTATGGCTTTAGAAAAGGAACTCTCATAGCCAATTATGCAGGTAGTTGCACTGTTAACTCAGAGACTAACCCTTTTAGGTGGTTTGACTCAACGATTCATTCCAGCAGACAATGATGGAAATCTCTTCCTGTGAAACTTGCAAGAGGGTCAGTTATAAGTCTGTTATGACTCAACAGCAATGAGTTGTTTGACAGGCTTGTAACGTAACTAACAATGATTAATTAGTTTTCCCCCTCACTTCACTATAACTTGCTTCTGCTATAGTTAATATAGTATGTGAACTGAATAGCTAGCATGCTATTTAAGAGTACATTAATGAACACCTGAAATATTGTGACATTTTGACACTCAGCATTCTACTTATTAAAGAATTTGGATATATTTCCAATATCGTTTTTCATATATGAGATCTTCAGGGAACTGATTAAGATCCAGATAAGCTGACAAGTTCTAAAGAAATTCTCAAAGGCCATATGAAAATGAGGATTGCTAGGATTATATTATTGCATTTTAGGGAGTTAGAAAATAACTTTCAATGACTTTAAGGGAGACAAAAATCCATGCTCTGCTATTTTAGAAGAAAAAAATAAAACAAGGAACAGAAACATGTCAATGACTTTTCTATTTTTCTCACACTCCATGTTCAATGCTTCAGAAAAATTTAAAATAATATTTATAACATGTTTCCCAGTGTGAATACTTTGGTAGTTTTCTCTATGGCTTAGATCACTCTTCTCTCTCCCTTAAATTGTGAGATAGGTGTTAATCCAAACAAGATGAAATCTATGATAACTTCAATCCTTTCTCCATATATTGTAATGTTGACTGTTGGCCTTATCGTGGGGCCTTTGTTCTCATAATATTGAGATTTAATGTATACTGACTGCTGTCATCCTGGAACTTCTCAGGAAAGCATTTCATATCATCCTGACTTTCAGCAAGCAAGATTGTGTCATCTGCATAACACAGAATGTTGATGAATCTTCCTCTAATACTGATGTCACATTCCTCTTACAGAGTCCAGCTTCATGAATTATTTTTTCATCATACTGATTGTATGGGTATAGGATAAGAATACATATCTGACGTACAACTTTCCAAATGTTAAACCTGAACTGTTCCCTTGCTTAATTCAGACAACAGCTTTTTGATCTAGGTATAGAGTTTGCATGAGCATAATTAAATGTTCTGGGATGCCCATCTAGGTAAAATTTTGAATGATCCAGGAAGCATCAAAAGAAGATAGAAGGACACAGCATCACCATATATAATATAATTTGTCAACACTGAAAAATTTCAGGAAGTTCCAAAAGAACAAAAGTAAATGGTAATAAAAGTAGATGTTCATGTTATTTTGAAGGCAGTGGCACAAAATAAGGTGCCAGGTATTGATGGGGTACCAATTTACAAGTTTTAACTAGAAAATACAACCCTGGATGTGATCACCAGTGTATGCCAGGAAATTTGGAGGATAGCTACCTGGTCAACTGACTAGAAGAGGATCGTATCTGACCCTATTTTCAAGAAATATTATCCAACAAAATGTGGAAATTCTCAAACAATGACATTAAGAATGTGCAAGCAAAATATTGCTGAAGATCATCCAAAAATTGCAAGAACTGTACTTTTAAAAATAACTACCAAAAGTCCAAGATGAGGTTAGCTTTGGCACCAAAGATATTATCACTTATATCAAATAGATCTTGAATAAAAGCAGAGGCTACCAGAAAAA
>NW_006399806.1:12150918-12152106 GCF_000299155.1 Elephantulus edwardii | reverse complement strand
CTAAATTGCTAAAGAGCAACAACGTAGGGCTAAGTAGACTAATCCATTGTCTTTTAATTGGTTGTAATTTTTCTGACATTTGGACAATCACTAAGGATGATAGAAGAAGAATCAATAATTTTGAGTTGTGGTGTTAGATTAACACATTGACTGCCAAAAGAATAAACAATTAGATCCTAGAGTAGGTAAAACCAGGGTGATCCTTAAAGGAAAGGATCCTTAAAGGTAAGGGTGGTGATACTTCATTCCACATACTTTAGCCATGTTTTTAGGAGGACTAGTTGTCGAGAAAAGACATTACACTTGGAAGAGTGGAAGGTAAAAGAAAGGACGGAAGACCCTCAATTGGATGAATTGATACAGTGCCTGTAACAATGTATTCAAGTATATTAGAGATTATGAGGATGGCTCTGAATAAGCAACATTCATTGTTTATATGGCTGCAATGATTCTTAGTTAACTGGATTGCACCTAGCATCAATAGCATGTTAAGAATGACCCCCAAACTGCTTTATTCAGATGGATTTCCTAGTTCAAATATTTTTAGATATTTCAAAGTTAAAGAACTGTTTAAAAAGCCTTTTCTTACAATTATCTTCATTAACACATTTACACTTGCCATCAGTCTAAAGAAGTAATTTCCAGTCAGTACATTTAGTAATATATATACTGGTTATTGTATTTATTTTATGTTTATTGTATACCATATCCCCAAAACTGTGACTGTCTTATAAGTTTAACAATTTTTGTTTGCTGAGTGATTTAATAGCATGTTTTGAGTTGATAAAAAATATCTGGCTGATACTGATCATTGATCAAATATATGACAAATTAATTTATTAATTGGTTGCTTAATCCATATATAAATAACCCTGAGAGTGTACACTATTTCTTTTTTGAAACAAGTTTCACATAAAAAGAAACAAAATTAGATCATGCCAAGCCACACTCACCCAAGAGATCAGCAGTGTAACTAACATCTGATCTGTGAACTCTTTTGAGAGCCAAGTACTATTCTGCATTTGCAAAGGCAAAGCTATAGAACCTTTTTCTAACACATATTACAGGATGTCTGTCAGATAGCAGTTATAATATAGAAAATCCAGAATATTTTGACACCATGTTTGTGATATATGTTATTTTCTTCATTTAATTTGGTTTGCAATGTTGTTGTTGTTATGTGCCGTC
>NW_006399806.1:12138112-12150093 GCF_000299155.1 Elephantulus edwardii | reverse complement strand
CCACATAACGCAGGTTGTTGATAAAACGCAGGTTTGTTGATAAAGCAACAAAGTCTTTATCTTTCTCATTTATGGAATTTTACATATATTGTGAAAAATTTATTTTTTAGAAGTCATCTTTTGTGTTTAATTAAGATTTTGTTTCCCTCATGTCTACATTTCTTACTATTTTTGGCTTAATTGGGTCCTTTTTAGAAAGGGACTTTTTCTACAGGCATTTAATTTTTTGTTCACCTTTTGATCTCAAATCCATCTGATATATTCCACAAAATTTCAAAAGAGCTTTTTCTTTGCACTAACTATAACGCCTTAATTCAAAGAAGCACTAGCATGTATAGTTCCTGATAACAGAAATACCTTTTAGCAAGTAGGAATTCAATGTTCTAAGAAGACCACTTGAAAGTTGAGAATCCCAGAAAGATCTTTAAAATGTCTCATGATATATGCAAAGACAATTGACTGTGAAGGTCCTATCAATGGATAGGAAATATTTTGAAGAATGTGAATTCCTAAACATACCATTTTGCTCTTGTGGGACCTGTATATAAAATAAGATGGAGTCATTTAAATCAAACAAAAGGATACTTGTCCCAAGGCAGGTTAACGGCAAGACACAATCCCTTAATTGGTTCAGACGGTTTCTAGTCAACAGTAACTTGTTTCTGGTTCAGGAACCTCTGGCCCCAAAGGATGTGTTTTTTTTCTCTGCTTCTTTTTCCCTGGTGTTGAGCTTCCCAGGCACAAGAGGATACTTATTGTTGAAAAGTAAAAAAAAAAGTGTAAGATGTATTAATTAGCCTTACTTATTCAGGTTCTTCCTTTTTGTTCAGAATCTTTCTATAGGATCTTTTATAAAAATGTTCAGTAATCATGGCTTTGAAAGCAGGAGTGGCATCCACTTCATAAAACACATTCCTCTGGAGACTCTGCGAACATAGAAAAATTATTTTAATTATAGAGCAGGATTCAGGTCTTTTGTTCAGAGAATAACTAAGAGTCATGCTTGACTCAATGGCAATCAACAATAACAACAGTCAGTTTGTATTGTGAACCAATAAATTAAGAAGCTAAACTGGATGAAAAATTTGCATAACAATTAAGGAAACACTTGCTAACCTGTAGTGTGCAGATGATCCAACCTTGATTGTCAAAAGTGAAGTTAACTTGAAACACTTACATTATAAAAACAAAACTGCAAATACAACCTTTAATATAAATTTTATTTGAATATGAAAAAAATCCAAAAATTCTCATAACAGGACTAAAATACATAATAATTAATGGAGAAAAGGGAAAGTTTTAAATAATTTCATTTCACTAGATTCAAGAATCAGTATTTACTATTCAGCACCACCACTGCCAGTAAGTCAATTCCAACTCAGAGTGAACCTACAGGACAGAATAGTACTATCCTACAACTCTACATAAGCATATGCCATGTTTTTCCTCAAAGCCACTACTTATCACTTATGATGTAATTAACATGATATTTCACTAGTGAGGATAAAATCAATAAAGTTTCTTTACAGAGTCATCCATTTATATACATGTAGATGGATTTTGGTAGTCCCATCTTGCATGTAAAATATTTCCCGTCATTATTAATACATGCACTGTGCAACTAACATAGAAGGCAGTGATTTAATTTTTCAAGCACTTCACCCTGGTACTCTTATCACTTTTAAGGTAATGCCTGCTTTTAATAATAGCGTCAAATTAAAACTAAAAAATAAAAATGCTTTACACATAAATATATAAATACATAAATTCATATATTTATTGAATGTCTATTAGAACACAGAAAGGAATAGTATTATACTTAAACTGTCATAATAAGGGGATTTTTATTTTAATAAATGTGCTTTCTTATTTAGCAGAATGTGATTCAGGAAATAGATTCTTTATTTTGTTTTAAATTAATCTTGTATTTCTTCTTTTTTTTATTTTAGTGAAAGTTTACAGAGACTTTGGATTTCCATTCACTCAATGTTGCACATTTTCTTCCCTGCCCAACCCTGCCCCCAGTTTGTTTTTCTTTTTGAAAAGTAAAAAAAAAAATTATTTCATTTTTATATAATTCACTGACCCACGCCCCATCTCCCAGTCCACTCCACTATGCAGCTTCCATTCTGGGCTTTAGTCATGACAATAATATCTAATCATATATTCCTCCTAAATAGTTCTCTCCAATCATCTATTTCAATGCATGTACGTTATTTATCCCCTCTTAGTTTCCCCACAATCTGATGTGTCAGTCCCACTTTACAACAGTGTCACTATGCAGCATTTGTCCTTTTGTGACTGAAATATTTCACTCAGCATAATGTCCTCTAGGGTCACCCAGTTTGTATAATATTTCATGAGTTCCTTGTTTTTCAATGCAGCATACTATTCCATTGTGTGAATATACCAGAGCTTCTCTGTCCATTCATTTGTTGAAGGGCACTTGGGTCATTTCCAACTCTTTGCTATTGTGAACAAAGCCACAATAAACATGAATGTGCATATATCTGCTTGGGTGGCAGTTCTGATTTCTTTAGGGAATATTCCCAATAGTAGAATTACTGGGTCAAATGCTATTTCTATTTCCAACTTTTATAGAAAATGCCATACTGCCTTTTATTTTTAAAAATCATCTTACCTCGACACTTAGAAGGGTGAAATAACCTTTACATAAATCGTTGAGGAACAAATATAAGTAACACTAAACTTCAAAACTCTCATGTATAAGAGAAGGAATGTAATGATCTTGATTTTGTACTAAACTTTCAATTCTACCTTTTTTGATACAACTTAATGCAATAGAACTACCCAGTTAGGTTTAATTTAATATTTTCACTTAAAGATAAAAATAGGGAAACTCAGAAAGCTTAATAAATTTGCACAGGGAAACTTATCAGTCTAGGATGAAGTATCTAAAAGTAGTAAGGAGAAGGTTGGAAAGGCTGAGTCAGGCCTCTACTCACCCCACTAAGGGAAATTGTACATACCTATAGCTCCATAGTATAAAACTGCTCCCTATAAGTTCAGGAGTGGCCCTCCACTTTGTTGAACTTACTTTTATTAATCACTGTTCTGAAATTTGTTGGAAATGACCACGGAAACTTTATAGCATCTCTTTATTCACAGTTGTAGGTTTTCTTAGGGAAATAAGAGGAAGGGAGAAGGTTAACGTTCTCACACAGTGAAAGTTCATATTCAGTAAACAGCAGTCCCAAGCCAGGTTAACAACAAGACACAATCCCTTAATTGGTTCACACAGTTTCTAGTCAACAGCAACTTACCTCTAGTTCAGGAACCTCTGGTCCCTAAGGATGTGTGCTTCTTTCTCTGCTTCTTTTTCCCTAGTGTTGAGCTTCCTGTCTTAAGGTTTCTGGCACTGGCTCCATCTGGTTTCGTCAGGCTACCTCTTGCCACAACAGCTCAATAGTCAGCTTAGCTCTTATCTTGGCCTCACAACTGTTGATGACGCTGAAGATGTTGATAAATAAGAAGCTATGTGTTTGCAGTTGAGGCAGCCGTCAACCATGCCACAAGAGGAGCTAAGTCTTGACATGAGTCTAAGAGTTCTATTTTTATAATGGCAATTTCTTTAACCTTGACGGCTGACCTGGTCATGTACTCATGGATGATGTTCCTCTAGATAGAAAAGACACACTATATGTGAACTTTAAATATTATGAAAAATAAGGAACTTGATATTACAACAACCCAATTTATTTGTTGCTTATATTCAAGCCAGCTGTGGATTAGGGTTGAGATGCTGAGATTCTTTTTGAAGATATTCCATGTATTAAGTCCATAGAGCTTTTGCATCCAAAATCTAGGCTTGAAAGAATAGCCCCCCCTTGGTACACAATTTTCTCTACTGTTAGACAACAGCATCAAGCATGTAAGGTGAAAGGAATTTATTTTCCAAAGTTTTTCTAAGAACTGCCATGCTGTAAATTACACTCAAAATCCCTTAGTCAAAGCAAATATCACGTCCATGCCTGAAGTTAAAAGAAGAGGAAGGGAATCATGGAAAGCACTGATGGGACACACAAAAATACCATTATGAGCAGATAAATTCTAGGACACATTTTTTTAAAAAAGAAATAATACGTTATATTTCATATTCATGATAGTTTAACCTAGAATCATCATTTGCTAAGTTATCTTAGAGCTTCATGAGACTCCTGTGCTATCTTCCTTTGTGAAAAAAGAAAATCTTTTTGTGTCATACAAGCTTAAAGCTATAAATGAAAACAAATATGAATACTTAGGGAAAAAGAGAACAAAAGTCTATCCATTTTCAGTTTATCATCTTATTAAAGAGAATTGAGATTTTAAAAAATTTAAAATAGCAAATTTTATGTAAAAATACCATGAGACTTAGAGGGAAAAGAAAGCAAAATAAATTCTTTAATAACAGTTTGAAAAATGCCATATCATTAAAAAGAAAAAAAACCCACCCTTATATGCATTGTTGTTGTTGTTTTGTGCCGTCGTTTGCGACTCATAGCGACCCTATGTACAACAGCCCTAAACCGTGCTCCATCCTGCGCCAATCTCATTGCCTCTGACACACCCATCCCGAGTACCCCAGTCACTGAATCAATCCACCTCATAGAGGGTCTTCCCCTCCTGCGCTGTCCCTCCACTCTACCCAGCATGATGTCCCTCTCCAAAGACCTGTCTCTCCTTATAACATGTCCAAAGTATGTCAGACGAAGCCCCAGAATCCTTGCCTTCAAGGAGCAGCCTGGTTTAATCCTCTCTACGATGAATCTGTTTGTTGTCTTGGCAGTCCAAGGTACATTCAATACTCTTCTCCAGCACCACCGCTCAAAGGCGTCAATTCTCCTTCTATCCTCCCTAGTCATTGTCCAACTCTCTGATGCATAACAAGTGATTGCAGAAACCATGGCCTGTATCAGGCAGACCTTAGTCTCCAGAGAGATACTGTTGCTCTTGAGTATTTTGGAGAGGTCCCTAACCGCAGACTTTCCCATCGCAATACGTTTTTTGATTTCCTGGCTACTGGTGCCAAGAGTGATGACCATGGAGCAGAGCAAACTGAAGCTGTGAACAATCTCAATCTCTTCGCCATCCATCCTGATGCTACCGATTGGTCCAGTGGTGAGAATTTTTGTCTTCTTGATATTGAGCCTCAGTCCATACTGAAGGCTGCAGTCCTTGACCCTCTGCAGTAAGTGCATGAGGTCCTCCTCAGTTTCAGCGAGCAAGGTTGTGTCATCTGCATAACGCAGATTGTTGATAGATCGCCCACCAATCCTAACTCCACGCCTCTCGGATAATCTGCTCTGCATACAGGTTGAAATATGTTTTATTAACTGACGTAAATACCACAGTTTACGCCAATAATAAATTTTCATTTTCAAATACTCAGGAGGTTATGGGATTAACATAATATGCTAATTCTCTCTTATCTAATATATATTTAGACTATTTTGCTCACCATATTGTGTACAGTGCTGTTTAAATATTTCCTTATAAGACAACTTCCTTAACAAAGTTAATGTACTTAACAGGTCTTAAGCTTACTTAGTCAGAAGATATGGATCTAATATTTGAGTAAGAAGAAATGGACGAGACCTAGCATTCATTTTATGTTTGTGTTCATTCATAGACAAGAAAAAAATGTAACATTACTTAATATTTTAAGCATTGGCCCAACTCATTGCCTTCAAATTGATTCTGTCTCATAGAATTTCCCTATAGTTACCTAGGCCGTATTTTTGTGGAAAAGAGAGATATTTCTTTCTCCAGTGGAACAGCTGATGGATTTGATCTTCTTGTGGCATAGTCAGTATGAAGTTATGCTGCTAATCCAAAAGTGGCATCTCTCTGACAATTCAAATCCACCAGTGGATCCCCGGGAAGAAGATCGACCATCTCCTCTCGTATAATCCACAGCCTCCAAAACCCAGCTGGAAGGCCAATTGGGTCAGTTCCAACTGTATGGCCTTGAGATTTATTGTTGTTTTTGTTGTTTGTTTGTGTGTAGTGGCTCAGTTAGTAGTTGAGTTCATCGCTACTACACCACTAGAGTTCTTCTAAACTTTAGTAATGGACATAATTCCATAATATGAATATTTAGTAGGGAAAGAATGGACTCAAAGTCACACAGAACATTCTGATTATTTTTATAGAATAAAATAGCTTTCATTTCCCAATGTGATTAAATCCCTGGGCTTATGTAGGATGATTGTCAAATATTTGGGCAGAAGAGGAATGGATAAGGATATGCTGAAATGATGTCCCTGAGTAGAAGTAATGGAGCCAAGATAATGGTAGGCATCTATACCTGGGAAAATTTATTCTCTGAAGAAATCCACGAGATGTTATTAGGATGCATTAGACAACAATGAGATGGTGTCAGATTTCCATTTTAAATGATCACCCTAGTAGCTGAATAAAAGTGGCTTTGAGAGAAAAATAGACAGGAAGCAGAGATAGTACTTGGAAACCACTTCCTAAACAACATGCCTCTGGAAACTCTGAACTTTGATAAATGTTAACAGTTGTAGAGGGGCTTCAGGCCTTTTGTTCATAGGGTCACTATGAGTTGTGCTCAACTACAAGGCAATCAACAACAAGAAGAATAAAATATAAAGAAGACCTCAACTGAGCCAGCAGGAAAAAGTAAGTGGCGTAAAGAGTTAGAAATCAGGCTCCCCTGTCATGGCGATTGATTTCACCCTCTTCCTACCTCTGCTACTTAACAATTCGATCTTGTGTATCAGTCATTATCCCTCTAACCCACAACTTCCATTTGCATCTGTAAAATGAATATAAAAACCAGTACATTTTTCATTTTATGGTTATTTATACATTTTTAATGAAAGAAGTTATAAAAGCATTTTGTTTTTTGAATAACCTATAAAGGTAGGGTGGGGACTTGTAGAGCTGATTCTGGATGATCGTGGCACAGAGGAGAATTGCCCCATAGGGAGTTCCAGGCTCTCAGTCTTTAAGGGGGCAAAGTACCACCTTAGCTTTCCTCTTCACAGCAGCTGGTGGGTTCAAACAACCAACAATTCTGGTAGCAGCCCAATACTTGCACCACTATTCCACCAAGACTCCTGCAAAATAATAAGCATTCAAAAAGTGATAGCTGTCACTGTTGAAAAAGGTAAAAGAGAATTTTTTTTAAGTTTATTCTTCCAGAAAGTGGCATAGTACAAACTTACCCCTAGGCTCCCTGGCTCACATGCTGTGGATTTTCTACTCTATCGTACTGCCTCAGAGAACGTTTGGAGAGTAGAGAAAACTATTTTAGAAAGGCTTAGAGGCAGTCCAATATTAAACCCTGGCTATACCTGTAAACTCATTTCATTTTTATTATTCTAATAAGTGCCCTCCTGCTTTCAGAAGTAGGTGATGATGTGAGCTCTAACCCTGTTACTTTGCTGCCATAATAAATGAGGTGTGCTGTAAAAGAACCTTGCACCTTAGGGACAGCAACTGCTTCTTATTCATCTTCGTATTCTCAGTATCTAGTACTGAACCTGACGAAATAAAGGCTTATTGAGTGAATGCAATCTACTATTTTTGAGTCATTTAAAATAAAGGTTGGAAATCAATGCAAATAACAACGAGTTTATGGTCAAGGAGTGCAAGCAATTCTTCTCCTATATTCTTCTCAGCATTTATTGTGGATGTTTTTCTTAGAAATTGTTTTCTGTGAAGATTAGCCCAGGGAGTGGGTTTGGGGGTGGTGTCAAAGACAGTTTTTGCATGGCATCAGAAACCTGAAATTGCCAGAGGAAAGCCCCAAGGTCCTAGAACCCCATTCACCCTCATCATTAAGAGATAGTCTGTATAAGGCCCTTTGGAACCTGGCTTCAGTACAAAGTGGAGTTACTGAAAGCCTTAATATTGTTGTTCGTTTGCTTGCTAATGATTATTTTCTTCCTCTGTTTCATAATGCCTTGCTTGGAAAATCTCTTTCAAGCTAGTGGCTGGAATTAGAATTCTTCTGAGGATGTGATTTCCACCCGTGGTTAATGATTTTGCATCAAGCTTCACACCCCTCCATTCCTGCCTAGCTCATTTAGATATGGATATTAATCACCATCAGAGAACAGGAACTGCTTTATTTTAATGTTTAATAAGTTTACAATTCTTCAAATTGATTCTTGTAGTGTATGTGTGGATAATCATTATATTTTAACGCCTGAGGCATTGCAGAAGAGGCTGGAAAAGGAAGGCTCCATTGATACAAAAGACAAAAAACAAGTTATCACTGAAGAAAGGCAAGATGTCCTTTTTCTGACTTTTAGGAAGATTACCAGTTTTAATTAAAAATTATTCCTTTCAGTGTTCATGGGTTCAGACCCACCTGAGCTCACTAAGTACTGCTCAGAGGTCAAATCCAACTCCACAGGCTGGTAAATGCCTGTGTGTTGTCGCCATAGGGAGCTGGCTTCTCTCTGAATTGACAGAAATGAGGCGGTAATTAGAAATGAGTGACAGGGTGCTTTTCATCTTCGATGAGGAAAGATTTTTGGTGTCAAAATATCTCACCAGAGGAGTAATTTTCTCCGTGTGCATTTCTTGTCCTGAATGTATTTTGCATAATAATAGAAAAAGGGAAATTGTTTCTGAATGTTGCTTAGTGACAAATAGCAGACTCAAAACCTTTGGAGATAAGGAGTGTCTGAATGCTGTCACATTGTGATATCGACAGATAAGGTCCATAGTAATCCTGGAATATTTATACTAGGGAAATTATTTGGTTTTGATAAAATAAAATAGGAAAAAATTACATTAAGATGCTCTTTACGGTATTAAGCTTCAGAAGGTCTAAAATTACCTGACAAGATTTAATCACCCAGTTCTAAAATACACGTTAAGAGTTTAATCACCTGAAATTTTAAGCACAATGAGGAGACAAATAACAAGCACAATGCTTTTGCTGTTTTACAAAATCTGTCTTGTCACTCAACATATGGGCTTTTGTCAGTTCAGACCACTTTCAAACAATTATACTGGAGAAATTGTGCCGGGAAGTGGAAGGCGTTGATTGTATTTAACTTAGGAATTTAAAAGCAACTATTCATAAAGCTTAAATAGGTTGAGACATTGAAAAATAAAAACAATACCATCCACTAGAAAAAAAACCCAACAACCCGATAACACCAGACAACTAAAAAACAAACAAAAAAAAAAACAAACCAAAAACAAAACCCCAACAAAACAACAAATACAACAACAAACACACCCCACCCATCCAATCCAAAACTCTTTAATTATAGCTTTACCTGGCATTGGATTTTATGAATGTGAGAGTTTGACCTTGAATTTAGAATATTAACAGAACATACAATTTTCCATTACATTTTTCTAACATGTAGAGAATATTTGATAGAATATAAATTAACAAAAGCAATATAAAGTACTACCATTGAACCTATTATGACTCAGGGCTTTTAGAATAGTAAAACTCAGTATATTGGAGTTGGTGCAGGCTCTTAGTTACCCTCCAGTGGATTTCCTAGGCAGAGCACCTGAAAGATTTGAACTACCAACCTTTCGGTTAGCAGCTCACCTTGTAACTCACTACACAACCAGGATCTTTATGCACTCGAGTGAGTTATATATTAACTTAAAGAGTTCTGGTGACACTCACTCATTGATGGTGTGTGGATTCCATTGCTGGAATCTACAGACACTGATCCTTCAACCTGAGCAGAGCCTCAGATTTCTGAGGATGTAAATCACACCAGATAAGATTAACCATCTTACTCTCTTATAGCCAGTGGTGGATTCAGACCACCAGGGAGTACTGTCTTTTCGTTAGCAGTGCATCTCCCTGCGGAATAGGCCACCAGAACTCCTTATAGAGTTAATTTCTAAAAGTAACTTGGGAGAGACTGGAGAAAATAATGCTGAGTAAACTAACTCAATCTCATAAGGACAAATATTGTATAAGACCATTATTGTACAAATAGAAGGATATAGAAGGATAACTAGTAAAACATGTATGGGGGAATGTGTGAAAGTGGAGTGGTAAGGATGAGTGGGGTAAAACTCCAGGCTTGCACAGTTTGGTTGTTGGAGGGAGGGAAGGAAATGGAAGGATCCAGGTGAAAGACAGGGTAATGATGAGCAAGATCCAATGGTGATGAATTTTATAACACATAGTGCATTGAAATGGTCTTATGAAACAATGTGAATGAAGAACAGTGTGAAGCACAATATATACAAACTTTGTAAATAAATCAATTTTTTAAAAAAGTAATGGAAGAATGAGTTTTATCCAACTACTCTTTGTACAACACAGACATATAGTTGTGAGAAATGTAGTAACAAAGTATATTTAAAGAAGACATAATGATAATGCTTTAAATGTCATAGGGTTGACTATGAATCATAGCAAGGCTATGAATAACAGATGTGAACCCTGCCATAGCCTGTGTCATCTTCATCATCTCTGATATACTGGTGTCCATTGTTACAGTCATTGTCAGTCCCTCTTATTAAAGGTCTAACTCTCTTTTGCTGACCCTCTATTTTTCTAAGTATGTCACCTTTTTCTAAGGAATGGCCCCTCCTTATATGTCTAAAGTATGTGTGTTTATACCTTCTCATTCTATAGGAAAATGAAAGGATACAAAGTAGTTTGTTTCAGAAAAGTTTACTACAGTTTTACAAGAGATATGAGTCCATGTCTGTCAGACACCATACAGAAGTTCCTACCCTGTTGTTATGCTGTGAGTTTATTTATTGTCATCCTGTCACTTTTGATTTATATTAGACCCATTTTGTGCAAGTTGAAGTCTTCAAAGGTAGGGCAGGGAGGAAAATATGCAACAATGAATGAATGGAAATCCAAGTTCTCTATAAACTCTCATCAAAATCTCAATTAAAAAAAAGGCAAGAAGAAACAGGCCTTCTGAGGGACCTTTAGGTTCTAATCACAACATTTCTATTGACAGTTCAGTGTGTCATTCTGTTAAGCTAGAAAGTAATACATTTACTGATGATGTATTTGCTCATGATATGTTTCATTCCTTCACAGATGTGCTGTAATTGTATGCTTCTATGTAGCTAATTTTTTTTTCTTTTGGAGATGTTCTGAATATAAAATATCCTAAGAAGAAGAATTGATGTCTTTGTACTGTGGTATTAGAGAAGAATGCTAAATATCCAATGGACTGCAAAAATAATGAATAGAAATGCCTTGGAGAAGGTGCAGCCAGAGTGCTCCTTGGAAGAAGGAGGTTGAAGCCTCCTCTCACACACTTTGGGCATGTTGTTAGGAGAGAGTATTACTTGCAGAGGGACATCATGCTGGGAAAGGAGAGGAACATCCTTCATCAGGTGGATTGACCCAGTGACTATAGCAACAGGCAGTGTGTCAGAGATCATGAAGATTGCAAAGGATAGGACAGGGTTCTGAACTCACATTCATAAGATCATGAGTCATATTTGACAGCACTTGACAGCAGCAACAATAACAAGAACAGTTGAAAAAAACATGTAAGTAAATTATCTCAAAATACAACTGAGGAACTTGAGATTTGCTCCTTTGTCCATTATCTATAATATATAGAATTTAATATTTTATTCAAGAAACATTTCTTGTGGTCCTCTACCTGGCAGATACTATGCTAGATGTGGAGATACATCAGTGAAGAAGAGAGTCAACATTCCTCCTACTGGAACTTATAAACCTATAAGCAGATTATTTATTTGATAATCATACAAATAATTATACTTGTGTGAATTGCTAAGAAGGAAAATAAATATGTAAAAATGATTATTTCATATTTAATTTGCTGGTGGCCTAGTGGCAAGAATATGTGCTGCAATCCTGAAGGCATGTGGTTCAAGGCCACCAGCTGCTCCAGGGAAGAAGGATATGCAATCCAATTCCATGCAATTAAGAGGGTCAGCTACGTAGCAGTTCCAACTCAACAGTGCACAACAACCAAACAACAATAATACAAAATTATTTGTAAAAATACTCA
>NW_006399806.1:12121759-12138012 GCF_000299155.1 Elephantulus edwardii | reverse complement strand
ATTATTTTGCACATTTGCATATATAATTAAATATATATGCAGTCAAGATATATTTCAGGCTGTTCAAACAAACTGATGGAGTAGTTTATAGAGAATTCATGCTGCTACTAATCCATAGGCTGCAAGTCTTTCGGGTAGTTCAAATCCAACTCAGCAGGAGAAAGATGAGTATGCTCCTCCCATGTGATTTACAATATTGGAAATCTGATAGTTGGTCAGCTATGAGTCAGCTCTCACTTGACAGCAATAACTTTGACTTTCTCTTTGAGAACTACAAGAATGTTGTGGCTTAGCTGAACGAGGTGTTGGAGTTTTGCAACACTGGAATAATATGAAATTTAATAGAAAGGATAATAAAAGACTGTGTATTTGTTTTCCTTCAGTTCATTCTCCCACAGTGTTTGAGAGAACATGCCTTAGGGGCTCTGGTGGCATTGATTTCCAGCAGCTGTCATGGAGTCAGGGAGCTGCTCCGATGGAAGCGCCTTCTTGGATCAGGGTAATTGGCTCCACGCTCTCTGTTGAGAGGCAGCAGTCTGACTCATCAGGTTTCTATTTTTGTTCATTTGTTTGTTTCTTTGAGAAAGAAAAGCAACGTTCCCTAGCCTGTGTATAAATACTCACCTAGTAAGGAAATGTTGAGTGATGGATATAATACAAACTAACTAATGAAGAAGACTCACAAACTAATAAAGAAGAAGCTATGCTGCAATCCCAAAGGCACATAGTTCAAATCCACCAGCTGTTCCGCAGGAGAAGGATGAACAATCTCCTCCCATGTGATTAACTGCCTCCGAAAACCCATTAAAGAATCAGCTATGGGTCGTTCCTGACTCTACGGAAGACAATAACAAATAATAACATTATATAAAAGGATAGATATATTTATTACATAGATTTTCTCCTGACATTCTTACAAAAGTAAATTAAGTAATTACTGTGTGTAAATCAGAACCAAGGTCTGGATCAATACACAAATAAAATAATGATCTTCACTGATCTTATGTGATTCCAGCAATATTCAAGTGAGGAGGAAGTACTTGGACTACAGATAAGCGTTGCTTAGCTTGCACAATACTTTTTGTGTAAAAGTTTCAGAGCTTTTACGAGAGTTCACTTTCTGAGCTCTTCTGAGAGCTCCCTTCTGTTACCCCTCATTGCTATTGCTGTCACTGCCTATATTTCTGCTGCTAGAGCTGCTGGAGAAGCAGGTGGTGGCAACAATGGCAATTAAGAGTGAAGCAGCAGGAGCAGAACCAGAAAGAATGAATGTGGAGAAAATGCACACACACACACACACACACACACACACACACACACACACACATCAGCTGTCATACCCCTTCTGACCAGCAAGAGCATCCTAGACCCTGCCTGCCATACCTGCCACTTGCCTAAGTGCCAGAGAACCCTCATCCAGGGCTACAATGTAATCCTCAACCTATGCTCCACTGCTTCAAGATCTATTGTTGCTGTTGTTAGGTGGCATCAAGTCCAACAGACTCATAGTGACTCTGAACAACAGCTCCAAATCCTGTCCTTCGCAGTGCCATCCTCATAATTTCTGACATACTCAAGACCATTTACAGCAGTCACTGTGTCAGTCTTATCAAGATTATGGTTTCTCTCTACTTTACCTACCCTCCACCTTTCCAAATAGGATGTTCCTCTTCGAGGAATAGCCTCTGCTAACAAAATGACCAAAGTATTTGAAACAAAGCTTTGTAATCTTTACCTCTAAGGAGCATAGTTTTTCAAGACTTCCCTACTTGTTCTTTGGGTGGTCCATGGGATGTTCAGTACTTTTCTCCAACACTACAGCTCAAAGGCAGTGGATCTTTTCTTTCATCTTCATTCACTGTCCAAATATCAGATCCATAGCACGTGATTTAAAAGGTTACAGTCTGAATCAAGTACACTTTACGCCTCAAACTGACATCATTACTTCTCAGTAATTTGGAAATGTCCTGACTGCAGACTGACAATCCATTAAGTCTCTTGATTTCCTTACGGCTAGTACCAAAGGAGCTCTGGTGACATACTGGCAGAAGCTGTGCTGCAATCCCAAATGCACATGGTTGGAGGTCACCAGCTACTCTTCAGTGGAAGGATGGACAATCTTCTCCCCTGCTGGAGGGTCAGCTATGGGTCAATTCCAACTCAATGATACATAACAACATAACAGTACCAAGGTTGTGTTTATTGTGAATCTAAGTGTGATGAAATAATTGATAATTTCAATCTTTTCTTTATCTATCATGATTTTCCTGTCTAATGGTGAGAATTTTTTTGTTTTCTTGATATTGATTTATAATCAATAATTAAGGCTATAGTCTTTGATCTCCTGCAGAAAGTGTTTCAAATCCTCTTCACTTCCAACAAAAAAGGTTTTGCCATCTTCATAACACAAGTTGAATCTTCCTTTGATCTTGATCCCACATTTTTTTTTCATAGAGTCCAGCTTCTTGGATAATTTTTTTATCATACAGATTGAATAGGTATGTAGAGAGCACACGCAACCCTGACATACATCTCTCTTAGTTTTAAATCATATATTGTTGTACCTATGTCACTATGAGTCGCAGGCGACATGATGGCAGATAACAACAACAGCAGGAACGACAACAACAATATTGTTCCCTTACTCTGTTTTCACAATAGCCTTTTGGTTTAGGTACAGGTTTCACAAGAGCACAATTAAGTACTCTGGGATTCCCATTCTTCTCAAGGTTAGTCTTAATTTGTTATGAGCCACACGTTCAAATGTCTTTGCAAAGTCAACAAAGAATATACATTCTTCTGATAGTCTCTGCTTTCATCTAGGATCCATCCAACAACATCAGCAATGACATGTCTTGTGCCATTACCACTTCTAACCCAAGCCAGAACGTTTGGTAGTTCTCTGTTAGTGAACTGTTCTAACCATTTTTAGTTAATCTTTAGCAGTATTCTGCTTTCTTTTGATATTAATGATATTGGTCCATAATTTCCACATTATATTTGGATTACCTTTCCTGAGAATGGTAACACATATAGATCTCATCCAGTCAGTTGGCCAGGCAGCTGCCCTTAAAATTTTATGCCATAAACTGGCAAGCATGTCCAGACCATAAACTGGTAAGCACGCCCAGGACTGCATCTGTTAGCCGAAGCATGTCAGTTGTTATCCCATTGATTTCTTGGCCTTGTGTTTTGTTTTGTTTTTTGGTTTTTGGTTTTTTTTCCCCCAATGCCTTTAGTTGAGTTTGAACTTCTTTATTAGTGGACTACTAAAACTTGAGTGCATAGCAGCAAAGAGTGAATATATTACCACAGACAAGAACCTTGTCCTATCCTGTACTGGCTCTATCCCACTGTTACAGTGTCAGCCCATCTAGCTGCGGC
This sequence comes from Elephantulus edwardii, assembly GCF_000299155.1. Classification (NCBI taxonomy): domain Eukaryota; kingdom Metazoa; phylum Chordata; class Mammalia; order Macroscelidea; family Macroscelididae; genus Elephantulus; species Elephantulus edwardii. The sequence continues at coordinate 12,134,628 of NW_006399806.1, read as the reverse complement.
TCTTCCACTCTTTTCAAGACCCTCCATATTTCCATGAATGATGTATTCCCTCCCCCCATAACTGACCTCTTCTGAAAATATACTTAAAAAGTATGTGAGACAAAGTTTCACCATCCTTACCTCAGAAGAGCCCTCAGGTTATACTTCCTTCATTACCACTGACTCTTGATTATATGGCACTAGTTTAGTGCCAGACAATTATTTTAGCTATAGTTATTCTGGATGTTTCTTCTGTTTTCTTTTTGTGATCTGGACCATTCAAGACATTGCCCATAGCATCTCTATGTGTTTAGTCATGACTCTCAACTGTTTTGCACCATGACACTCAACTGTTTCAATGGATTAGTGAACCCAGAAGTAGAGAGAACTATGGTAGAGACAGTGTTGGGATTTATAGAAGCTAGTATGGGAGAATGGAGGCAGGTATGATGCAGAGTAATTGACCTCATGCTGATGACTCTGTTGATGGAGATTCCTCTCTCTTGTGAAGTTAGTCAGAGTAAGATTTTACAACCTCCGCCCCATACCAGCCACCCTGTTTTTATATCATAGTCTAAAGAATTATTATCTTTTCTTTATGTATTTAAATATTCAACACCTATCATCAACTTCTCATGGGCTTTATACATGGAGAAAAAGATAACCTATGTAAAGTAGACTAGAGAAACACATATGTCAATTAATAATATAACATAGAAAATGTATGAAATAAGTGCTGTTTTACGTTTTTGTGATGGACACATTTTACAGTACATAATTGGTATCACTTCCCACAAATTTATACTACTCTTGAAGAATATTTAGCCAAAAGGTTATATTTCAGAGTTTTTACTAGAATTTGAATGTTCATTTTAAAGTTTTTGCACATTTCATAATGTTTTGATTATCTTCTTTTGATAACATTTATTAATACTATAAATGACGTTCTTGTATTAAAGAAATAAACAGGTGTGAAGACATCTCAGGTACAGTGCAAGTAAAATTAAACTAATGGTCTAGAGTATTAGTTATATATCACTGAATAATCACATGTAAATGGCATAAATATAAAAAATTTGAAGCACTTAAGCAATTAATAGAAACCTGTAAGCACATCATCCACCTGGTCTAAGTGTACAACCCTTTGGAGAAGTGAAGAAAAGAAATCATGTTACATTTCAACATAGACTCATCAGAGGAGTTATCTTGAAATTTTAAGATATATTTGACTTGAAATAAAATTGTAATGATACTATATAAATCACAACCTTCAGGACTATTTAAGTAAGCCATAAAGTATTTTTATTATGTAGCATCAACTACTTAGTAGTTAAAGAGTTGAACTGTCAATCCCCAAACAGATGGTACACATCTAATAGGTGCTATGTGGGAGAAAGCTAAGCTTCTGCTCTAGGGCACTTAATGACCTCTAGAAACCACTGGAGGATCAGCTGTGAGTTGGTTTCTACTCAATGGCAAAAAAAGAAAATAAAATGAGCATTATTTCTAACTATGTAAACATTTTCCATTTTGTTTTTAAAATATTAATTAAATTATATTTATCCATGTTTGGATAGATCTCTTTTATGCTGACACTTCAAGAAGTTACGTAAAAGAGAAAAAAAAAAACCCAAACCCAATAATAGGGAATGTATACAGTACAAAAAATGATAAACTACTTTTTGAAAAATTATTTAGCTCTACATCAGTGTGCTTCAGTTGTTATTTTTTTTCAAGTCTCAATTACAACATTCAATAGCCTCTGCTATGCAATATCATTTTCTATTTCATTTTCTCTCATAAAACTGAATTTGACACATTGTAAAAATATATTGTCATTTTTCTTCTATTAACTACATATAACATAAAAGCATGGTGAGAAGCATTTTACTAGGACTTGAGATCTGTTCATCCCTGTTCAACTCTTTGTTGAGATTTTTCTTTTCCATCTAGGATCTATACTTTAACAATACTTTAAGTTTGAAGCCCAGAATTTTACAACCATTTTAACACAAGTAATATTCATATTGATTTTTAAAATGCAGAATTACAACTATATAGAAAAATATTTTCAAAGATTCATTTAGTAGAAGAAGCTTTAGACACATCCTTTGTGATCCCTGAGCACCAATATATTTAACTTAATATATATTTTGAGAAATATTTATTGAATATAGAAAGTAATTCTCTCTCCTTTGACTCAATACGTATACAAACAGAAAAGAGGCAATCTCATCCTGTACACCTCAGGCTGCTAAGCCTGAAGGAGGGATATGGGTGAGAATTTGCCATGCAGATAGGCAGAGGTGAAATCAAGTACAATGAAAATTTTCTATACTGTGCTTATAGGTACCTTATTGTTGCTGTGTATCACCAAGTCAGAGTCAACCCATTGCTGACCTTCTGGTAGGTTTTCAGAGGTAATTAATTGAATGGGAGGAGGTTGTCCATCCTTCCACAGAGCAGCTGGCGGACTCAAACCACTGCCTTTGGGGATCGCAGCGCAGCTTCTTGACACTAGGCCACCAGAGCTCCCTTATTGATACCTAGTTGTCACAAATTCCATTGTCTGTGATATAGCCCTACTCTGGTGCTTTGCATGCTGCTATGAAGCTGGAAGCTATGCATGGCTATTTCTAATACTAGCAAGATCATTGTGGTGGGGAGGTTTCAACAGAGCTTCTGGAATTAGAATGATCTGATTATTTCTAGGAGAATAATAAATGGAACCTCATCATTGAATATAACAAAACATCAGTTTATTTATTTTGCTTTGGAATTTTATCAACTGAGAATGGTAATTTAAGGAGGGAATGACATTTGGAGAAGTAGAGATCCAACGAGGGCATGAGAGAATCTCAGTGATGTATATGGGTACGGAAGTCATAACTTAGAATTCACAACTACTCTTGTGATTATAAGAAAGACACAGGACTGAGCAATATTTCATTTTGTTTTATGTACACTCATTGTGAGTTAGGGTAATGTTATTGGCCCCTATGTATCTATCTACCTGATATCCACAGGACGTTTTCCCTAAGTCCTGACTGTTACTTAGATTTCCCCCTAATATAAATACCAGATTCATTTATCAAGAGATAATAATTATTACCACTCAATTTTATAATGGTTGAAAGATAATTCAGTTGAGATCCAAAATGGCAGAGAAGAATAAGATCATGCCAAGTAAACCAAGGAGAAAGAAACAGAACTCAAACTATAATCAGAACTCACACATCCAGATAAAGCAGTTGAAATAGATATCTGCAAAGGGAAAGATAAAAATAAGATAAGCAGAATAGTAAGTCCAGAGGACCAGTGAAGAAAAATAATAATGAGAGATATAGATAATATGTTGTTCTGTTTGGGGCAGATAAAAGACCACAGATTCTACATTCATGACTCTATTATACATAAATCCAAAAAAGACTGTGTGGATTTTTAATGAAAAGAAGCTAGTATTTCACACTTAGTGGGCCACATGGAGTTTCTTTCACATATTCTTATAAAAATCTTTTTTAAAAACATTCTCAGCTCATGAGTCTTACATAACATGTCAGAGAGAGTTTGCTAATCACTGTATAAATAGGTATACAACAAAATGAATAGGGACAGGTCTTGAAGTCAGGCAATTAATAACTGACACTGCTTCTTATTCTTTGAGTATAAAAACACTTTAGTTGATATCACATTGCACTCACATTTTGCTCCTGTAGGAATTCAGACACCTAGTGTTCTGTAAATTAATTTAGGGAGGAAACCTATAACATACATTCAAGAGAAATATCAAACAAAATCTGACACACTTCAAATTGCCTCTGTCTTCATATTTCTAGTTCATCTTTTGAAAATGAAAAAGAATATTTCTGTCATTCCAGTTTCATTTAAAGCCATTTTTTAAACAGCCTATAAGATTTCCTCTACTGCATTCCACACCTTTATTCTCTCAACCAGTCTTTTGAAGTTGTTCCTGTGTGGCTGTTTGAATGCTCTGTTTTCCCTACGAACAATTGTGTTTCCAACCTAGTGAATTGACTAGAACAAAGTTAATTCTCACTAAATATTTTTATTTATTTCATGATTTGGTGTTTATTGGAGAAGTCAATAGCTATAATTCAGGTTGGCAGCAGACACAATCACTCAGTCAGGACAGCCTCTGAAATGTGCTTGCAAGAAACTCAGCCTTCAACCTCACAGCTTAGGCCAGTGTTAGAAAGATCTTAGTATTTTCTTCTAGTGAATAAATGCACAGTGTTATACTTTGCTCTGCTGGGTTAATGATAAGGAGTTGTGCTGCCAATCGAAAGGCAGGCAATTCGAGTTCACCAGGTACTCTTCAAGGGAGAGGTAGGCAACGTCCTCCCATGCACTTAAAGCTACAGAAAACCTCCAGAGGGTCAGCTATGAGCCAGTTCTGACTTGATGGTGCACAACCATTTTCAAACTAACTATCCTGATATTTTAAATAGTTTCATATTTATAATTCTGCTAACAGAGTCCAACATCTTTTGTGCATGCTTCCAGTTATTTATTGCTGTGTTAAAAATTAGACAAAAACATAGCAACTTAACACTTATAATTTATTTTGCTCACCATTTTGAAACTTCGAAGTTCAAGGAGAGCTTAGTTGGATGGCTCTGCCTCAGAATATCTCCAGAAGTTTGTTGTCTTCTGAATATCTGGTAGATCTATAGCCATTTGAAACCTTAACTGTGGCTGGAGGATTGATTCACTTCTGAGATGGTTCTCCCAAATGCCTAGCAAGTTATTAGAAGCAAATCTCAGGCTTTTGCCATGTAGACTTCTTCATATATTTGCTTGAATATCTTGAATAAATGGCATCTGGCTTTTACAATAGTGAGAGTTCACAGAAGTAAACAACTGGCAACCATAGTGACTTTTAAGTCATATGTGATATTCTGACATTTTTATAACATGCTATTATCCGGTCCTAATGGAAGATGTTAATACCAGTCATCAGTGACATATTTCATGGTGTTTCTCAAACATTCTTCTATTATTTACTTATGTGAACTCATCTGAAATTTTCTATGACTCTTAATTATGGAAATTAAGCACAAAAATAGGGAACTCTGTTGCCTCAGTGGTGAGGAGTTGCATTGCCAAAGCAAAGACATGTGGGCCAAATTCATAAGCTGCTTGTGGGCAAAAGATGGATAATCCTCCCTTGTAATTTGTTGCTGCTAAAAACCCACTGAAGAGTCAGTGATAAGTTGATTCAGACTAAACACAACAAAAAACACAAAAAGGGACTAAAACATATATAAAAACAGATTTTTAAAAAAATAATATTTACAAATTGTGTTAATGTGGTAAACTATTGATGTGTGGTTTTTGTTACAAACACACACATATATATTTGTTGTTACATCGAGTCATCTGAGACTTGTAACAACCTTATGTACACTAGCTCTGAATGCTGCCCTATCCTGAGTCAATCTCATTGTTTCTGATAGACCTAATCCCACTTCTCTAGTCACTGAGTCAATCCATCTCATCCTGGGTCTTCATCTCCTGTACTGTTTCTCCATCCTCCCAATCATGATGTCTCTTTCAAGGACTGGTCACTTCTGGCCAGATGTACAAAGTATGTAAGACAGAGCCTCAAAATCTCTGTCTCCAGGGAGCAGCCTGGCTTCCCCCTCTCCAGGATAGACCTGTTTGTTCTCCTAGCAGTACATTCTATGTTCAGTGCTCTTTTCCAGCATCACAATTCAAAGGCATCAATCTTTTTCAATCATCTTTAGCCTTTGTCCAGCTCTCAGTTGCATAACAAGTAATTGTGAAGACCATGGCCTATATCAGGTACACCTTAGTCTCCAGACTGACGTCGTTGCTCTTCCGTACCCTAGAGATGTCACTGACAGCAGATTTTTTAAATGCAATTTGTCTTTTTATCTCATGACTGCTTGTGCCTAGAGTGTTGATTGTGGAGCCAAGCGAGCAGAAGTTATCAATAATCCCCGAATCTTCTCCATCCATTACAAAACTGCTAACGGGCCTAGTGGTGAGAATTTTTGTTTTCTTGATGTTGAATTTCAATCTGTACTGGAGACTTGACCTTCTGCAGCAAATGCTCTATGTTCTCTTCAGTTTCAGCCAGCAAGGTTGTGTCTTCTGCATATCTATTGATCGACAAAAAACAAAAAGTTATGTTTTACAAGAAGTATAGCCAGAGAGCTCCTTGGAAACAAAGATGGCAAAGCTTCTTCATCCTTCATACTTTGGACAAGTAGCTTGGTGAGACTATTCTTTAGAAAAATGGGGGTTGGGGTCAGAGAAGGAGAGGAAGACCGCCAAAGAGATGGATTTAGACAGTGACTTCAGCAGTGGGCTCTAGTGTACAGAGGTGATGAGGATGGCACAGGATAGGACAGTGTTTATATTGTCTTTTCATAGATTGCTATCATACTAGACTTGACTGCACCTCATAACAACAACAACAAAATCTAAATCTTTTGGAAAATTATTATCAGTCAATATTTGTTTTCAAAACTGAAATCAAGTCAGCTATCTTTAGCATATATATTTCTCATTTCTCTTTCATTTTTTTTTCCTCGGTCAAGTTAAAACTGAAAAATAAGAAAGTAAAATATCTTTGACAAGTGTGAAGTATAAGGGTTTTGCCTGGGGAATTTTGAGGAGGGTATAGTAACAGTTGAATCCAATAGAGATTGTCCTTGAAGCTTTATGCAAATTAATTAGTCTCCCCTGGTCTCACTTTACAAATATGTACAGTTGGATCAAATGCTGTGAACTTTGTATGTGATTTTGTTTGGGTAAGAGAAGATAATGAAAAAAATTAAATGTTCACTGTGTAATGGGGTTATTGGATTAATATCAGTGCCACCAAATATAAAACTCTGGAATAAAGAATAAAATCAATGATTGTGTTATTGCATTCAAAAATATCTGAGGTTTTAGTGGACAGTTCGTTGGAAGACATCCAGGATGTTGGCAGCAAAGTGATCTGAATATTTAAATGGTTTACCATGATGTATAGGAAAGATGAGAGCATCTTCATTCCTTTATATTTGCGTTACAGAAATATCAGACATGTTTGTCATAGAATGGAAACTTAATTTCTCAGCATTCAGAAGACAGTAGGTTCAAATCCACAATGCAGTGCTAAAATAATTATATTTCTCCTTCAAGAAGCTCCAGTACAGATGATAATATGTCTGAAAATGAAGAAAAGTGATTGTTACTGAGAAGATAAGCATAATTTAAAAAATATATATTTTATGGGAATGATGAATTGTGATTAGTCTGTGATATTACTGTTAACCTTGATTTATAATAAGCCATCCCAAAATCTAGTGGCTTAGACAAACATGTTTTAATCTCATTTGTTTGTCAGTTAGTGTTAAATTTTTATTAGGAAAACATGTTTCCTTCCTTCAAGAAGACTAATTGATATTTTTATCTAAGGATAATGTTCCAAAAGAGTAAAGTTAAGAAGGATGAGATGAGGTTCCAAACTACTTTACATACATAGAGTTGTGATGAGTCAGAAATGACTCTAAATCATCTAACAACACAGACTAGCATTCCCATAGTATCTTTTCTACCACCTCCCATTTTTAATCTGGAGTCAGAAGGCCAACCTTCAAGAAGGGATTACAAAATAGCAGCTTTTGATAGTTTATGCTTAAAACTCTTACTCATTGTTGTCAAGTTGGAACTGGATCACACCTGACTCATAGCTAGCATGTCTTTCAGAGGCTGCAATTCCATGATAGGAGATTGCCATTTTTCTCTTGTGAAACAGCTGGTGAACTTAGACCATTACTCTTTGGGTTGGCAGTGGTCCACCAGATCTAATTTATCATAAATGAATTATCTGTATGGATGATACAGTAATTCAGCTTTGTAGCTGGATTTAAGCTAGTAAAATAAAAAGTAAACAAGCAAAGAAAAACAGCACACAGCAACAACAAAAAACAATATAATGGTTTATATGTCAAAATTATTATAAAAAAACCAAGAATCCTGGAAATCACACCCCATCATACATGCTCCTACATCTATGTCCATCAATCATTGGAATCTGATATTTGTTGTGAACTCACACATTATTCACAGTTGTCGTGTTTATTAGGGAAATAAATTGGAGAGTTGGAAGGCAAGTCATAAATAAGACATAAGACATAAATATGTTCAGAGAAATGTGATGCACTTCAAAACACTGGCCATTGTGTGCTTCTCAAAATAATGATGCAAGTGGAAATGTTGGTATCTGTCTCAATCCTAAAATACTTTGTGGTTCAGAGTTCTACAATCCTAGTGCAGTGTTAGTTTAAAAGTTGGCCTTTCTAGCTATTACATTAACCCCCACTGCTCTCCAGCTCCCTTTTCTGCAGACACATGATCTTGAGAATCATCCGTATCATAGTCCAAGACACCAGCGGCGATGGTAGTGAAGAGATTGTGGACTGACTGTAACACTGCTATGGAGAGACTGGAAAGTTGTAACCTGAGACTTCTTGCATTTGTGCTGGCTACAGTTAAAAGGTTTTGCTTGAAGGAAAAACAAATTTATAACTCTTCTGAAGCAAACCTTGCTGGACTATTTTCATTTGTACTACTGAACTTAACCAGGACTATTACTAATCGAGGAATTCTGTTTTGCTGTTAACTTGGCTTGGGATTGCTTGACTAAACCAAGAACTGTGAATAAAGTGTGAGTCCACAACAAATTTCAGATTCCAATGATTGTTGGACATAGGTGTAGGAGCTTGTAAGGTGGGGTATCTGACCAAGCAGCTATCTGTTTGGGACTATGGATATTAGTAATGGGGACAATTCCCCTTTATTAAATGGGGTGAAGTCAGACTTAGCCACTCTCACATCGACTTCTTTCACACCCAGTCATCTTTTATTGTGTGATACATTAAACACCATCTCAAACAAAACTCAGAGTCCTTAAGTTGTTTCGACCTTGTAGGACAGAGTATATCTGTCCATAGGGTTTCTAGGCCTGTAATCTGTAAAGGAATGAATTGCCTCATTATTCTCCCATGGAGCAGCTGGTGTATTGGATTTGCCAACCTTTTCATTAGTAGATAAACCCCCTATGACAGTAGGCAAATATTTATACTATATAATAAATATCCTTCAGCTTATGATAATGCAAGAAAGAAATATAGTTCTTTGAAATATATTAACAGGTCTTTCTTGTGTGCATATGGATAATGGCTATCCATATGGATATCAATGGATATCCAATGGATATCATCCACAGCATTACAGTTCAGAATAAAACTTAAAATTGACTTTTTGTATTATGAATACAACACCATTCTTCTGTTTTTCATTCCCAGCATAGTATACCACATGATTATCTGATTCCAAGTGGCCAAGCTAGTCCATCTCATCTCACTGATGCCTAGAATATCTATGTTCATTCATTCCCTTTCATTTTTCACAATTTCTAGTTTTCCAACATTCAAACTATGTCAATTCCATATTCCAATTATTAAGGGATGTTTTCCATTATTTTTCCTCATTTCAACTGACTTCCAGTCTGGACTCTACTACTAATACTAAGCTATTCATGTTCCTCTACTGTTCATAATGTTTTCAGTGGCCTATAATTAAAGAATTGGATAGCCAATCCTGCCCTCTTAATCTGGGAGCTTTAACAATAAATTTATTCACCATGGGTAACCCTTGTGTCATTTGACACATCAGTGGTATAGCTCTCAGTATCACAAAGACCTAAAAAGTTTTCTCAATAGACATAATTGATAGACAGGTGCTGTACCAGTTAGAACAATGTTCTCTCTAAATACAACAAATTGACAGTTTAGTTTGTACCTCTAATAGAAAATCAGGCTTCACACCAGGCTGGAGGGACACAAACGCAAAGGCCTAACCAACTTCCAATCTCAAAGGTCCCCTCACCAAGTACTAATTCGTTTAAATAAGAGGCCCCAATCAATGACTGACTGTTAATAAAATAAAAATGACCTGCCTTCCGATTCCAACGGCTTCGAATGTGGATCATAACAAATTATGATTTACATGGAGAAGAATGAGAATCCCAGAGTACTTAATTGTGCCAATGTGAAACCTGTACCGAGACCAAGAGATTGTTGTGCTAACAGAGCAAGAGAACACTTGTTGCTATGTGCTGTCAAGTCACCTGTGATGTATAATGACCCTATGTACAGTAGCCCTAAACCCTGCTCTATCTTGTGCGAATCTTATTGTTTCTGACACAGCTACCCCCATTTCCCCAAGTCACTGAATCAATTCATCTAATCTAGGGCCTTTCTTTCTTGTGTTTCACCTTCACCCTCTCAAGCATGACATCCCTCATCAAGGACTGGTCCTGCCTTGCAACATGGCCAAAGTACGTCAGACGAAGCTTCAGAATCCTTGCCTATAAGGAGTAGCCTGTTCTCACCCTCTCTAAGACCAATATGTTTGTTCTCTTAGAAGTCCATGGTATATTTTATACTCTTCTCCAGCACCACAGTTTGAAGGCATCAATTCTTCTATCATCTCTAGTCATTGTCCAGCTTTCTGATGCACAGAAAATAGTTACAAAGACTTTGGCTTAGATCAGGCAAAACTTAGTCTCCAAACTGACATAATATCTCATCAATATTTTGGGGAGGTCTTTGATAGTAGAAATTAAGAAAAGATGGTGTCAGGGTTGTGTTCTCTCTCCATACTTAAAATTGAAAATGTCAACATGTTCATCTTATTAGGATCCACAATTAACACCCTTGATACCAGCAGTAAGAAAATCAGAAGACATACTGCATTGGGAAAGTCTGCAGTCAGGAACCTCTAAAAAAACTGAAGAATAATGGTATCAGTTTGAGGACTAAAGTGTGTCTGATTCAGGCCATGGTCTTTCCAATCACTTGCTAGGTATCTAAGAGCTGGACAATGAATAAAGATGACAGAAGAAGAATAGAAACCCTTGAGATGTAGTGTTGGTAAAGTGTACTGAACATCCTACAGACTGACAAAAGAGCAAACAAATATATCTTGAAGAAAGTGCAGCCAGAGTGCTCTTTGGAGGCAAAGATGATAAAGTTTTGCCTCATATATTTTGAGTATGTTTTTGGGAGAGGATATTCCTTGGAGAGGGATATGATATTCAGAAAGGCAGGGTGTCAACAAAGGAAGAAAAGACACACAACCCGTGATTTGACACAGTGATTCCTGCAATGGGTTCTCATGTGTCAAGGAGTGTGAGGATGGCACAGGATAGAATCGGATCTTTTGTTCATAAGTTCACTATGGGTCACACTCCACTCAGTGGCACCTAACAACAACAACATTGTGAAACTAAGGGACCTCTTACTTACAGAATAGCACTATTAATTAAAAATCTACACCTCTAGGGTGGTCCTAATCTAGCAATTACTTCAAAAGAGAAAGAGGGCAACCTTTTTTCTTTCAAAAGTGCACTGGAGGCTGAGCTATGAATTGGATCTGACTATAAAAAATGAAGAGTGAGCTCTTGAAATATATATTGAGAAGCTCCAGCCATCTTCTCATTCTCAGATCAGGTTTAAGGTTCTTTGGTAAAGGATGGTAAGGGTTTTTAAGACATAATTTTAGGAATAGTACATTGTTGGTTTTTTAGAAATGTTACTTCATACAACTAATAATGATATTCTAGACCAAGGGCATGGTTAATCTACTTTATCAGGGACAATATGTCTTTCCATATTGTGACAAAAATCCTTATCTATATTAGATAGCAGAAAGTCACTACCAGTAAAATAGATGGACTTGAAAAGATTGCTATCTTCTTACAGTTATCCCAACCACTGATATTTATTATGTGGGTACAAAGGAAAAATAAATCCAGATACTAAGTTGATAAAACACTCCCTGACAAACATTTCAAAATTAGAATTCAACGTTGGTAATTAATTCCTACATCTTCATATCTTATCAGAGTCTAAAAATGACTAAAAATGATTTAAAATCTCATCCTTTTTCTCATCATGTTCCTTGACAGGATTTTTGCATAGCTTAAGCTAGTATTGGATAAAGTTAGACTTATCAATATGGCACAGGAAAGGGGCTCATTCACCATTCAAAGCAAAGAGTTGTCTCAGTAAGGAGTTAGGATGGGCTTGAAACAGAGTTTGAGCTCTTTCTGGATAATCTGGTGAAAAGCTTATGTAATAGTGTCTATTTTAGCCTTATGTGCTATCAGCACACAGGAACAATTTGAGGACTAATTTTTTTTAATTATTAATTTTGAAGAGTGGGATCCTAGTAGACGTAGGGAACTAATCATGGATACGATTATCATGTTAAAAAGTAAATCGAACAGTTGTTGGGAGTGTTGTTTCAGTTTATAATTATTATTATTATTACTAATGGTGGTATATTTTCTTTATACCTCAATATGATTTTTTTTGTGTCATTTCACCATCATCACAGAATGTATTGCTTCATTTCTTGTTGACATTGAGTACAATGCTGATACTGTGTTTCCTAGTAAATGCTGCTGACTGTTTTACTAGGGTTTTTTCCCTTTCCTTCTTTCCTTATTGTTTGCAAAAGTTTCTGAATTTTTGTTTGCTTGATTGCCTTTTTTAAAAGAATTTCAATAATTTTCAAAAAATCCTAATTCATTTTCTCTAGTCGCAACTTTGCTGAAAACCATAGTACTTCACATTCTTGTAGTCTTACAGTTGTTGACAACAAGCCAGAATCTATACTCTCTTTTGAGTTCTGAAGCCTTTAAATATCATGAGAGATTTGTCCATCTTTTCTTGAGGAGCTGGTGGATTTGAACAACTGGAAAGGCTTACCCTTTAGGTTAGCAATTCAACTCTCAATGGACTAAGCTAACTAATTTTTAGTATTTGAGATTCTTTTCTTTTTTT
>NW_006399806.1:12105876-12107146 GCF_000299155.1 Elephantulus edwardii | reverse complement strand
TTTTTTTTTATGTAGAGCTTTAATCCATATTGAAGGTTCTTGACCTTCAAATGTCTCATGTCTTCCTCAGTTTTATTAAGTAGGATGTGTCATCTGCAGAATGCAGGTTGTTCATGAGTCTTCCTCCAATCCTGATGCCACATTCCTCCTCATAAAGTTCAGCCTCCTGAATGATCTATTCTATGATTGAAAAGTTATGGAGATATGATGCATTCTAGACAGCCACTTTTCCTGATCCTGAACCATGCAGTGTCTCCCTGCTTTGTTCTGACTACTGTTTCCTGGTCCAAGTATAGATTTTACATAAGCACAACTAAGTATTCTGCAATCCCCATTCTTGTCAAGGTTAGTCACAGTTTGTTGTAATCTACACAGTCAAATGCCTCTGCATAGTCAATGAAATACAAATAGACATTCCTCCGGTACTCTCTGCTTTCGGCCAAGATCCATCGAACATTGGCTATAACGTCCCTAGTACCACGGCTTCTTCTAAACTCAGCTTGCACAATTGACAGTTCTTTGCTGATGTACTACTCCGTCCATTTTGAGATAATCTTCAGCAGGATCTTGCTTGTGTGAGATACTAGTGATATTGTTCCACATTCTTCTGGGTTATCTGTTTTGGGAATGGGAATAAAAATTCATCTCTTCTAGTCGGTTGGCAAAATAGTAGTTCTCCATATTCCTTGGCATAACCTGGTGAATGTGTGCAGGGTAGCATCTGTTTGCTGAAATATGTCAATTGGTATTCCTCAATTTCTGGGGCCTTGCTTTTTGCCAATTTCTTCAGAGCAGCCTGAACTTCCTCCTTCATCACTGCTGCTTCTTGATGATACGTTATTGTATGAAATTCTCCTGTGTCAACCAATTCTTTTTGGTATAGTGACTCTGTGTACACATTTCATCTTTTTCTATGCTTCCTGGGTCATTCCACATTCTGTCCCAAGCATCCTTAAGTAATGCAACTCAAGGCTTGAACTTGTTCTTCAGTTCCTTCACCCTAAGAAATGCCAAGTGAGTTTGTCCCTTTGGATTTTGTGACTCTGGGTCTTTTGCACATTTGATTATAATTGTCTTCCCTAGCTGTCCTTTGAGATCTTCTGCTAAGCTTGTTAGCTTAGCTTCTTGGCACTCAAGTGCAGTATTCAGTCTCTTCTGACATTCACCTTGGTCTTTTCTTCTTCCTCTGTCTTTGTAACAACCTTTTGCATTCTTCTTGAATAATATTCTTTATATTCTACCACAGCTCCTCTGGTCTTCGCTCATTAGT
>NW_006399806.1:12082131-12104431 GCF_000299155.1 Elephantulus edwardii | reverse complement strand
GAGGATATGATTTTAAAGTTCGTGTCACATACTTAGGGCACATGGCCAGGAGAAAACGGTCCTTGGAGAAGGACATCATGCTCGGAAGGGTTGAAGGACCAGTGCAGGAGAGAAAGACCCCTGATGAGATGGATTGATACAGTATCTGAGGTAATGGGGATCGGTGTGTCAGAATTAGTGAGACTGGCTCAGGACAGGGAAGCGTTCAAAGCTGCTGTACATAGGGTTGCTATACATCACAGGTGACTCAATGGTATGTAACAACAACAACATACTCTGTTGGTTGATTGAATTTTTTTTAAAATTATAATTATTTATGCCTCCTTTTTAGAGTCAACAAGACCTCAGGGATGGCCTTTGTATTTAAAGCTGGTTGTTGTTATTATATTTTGGAGGAACATTCTTCTAAGTGGTACAGCTCTCTTTTGTCAGTTTGCTGTACTGAGGTATCCTGCAGTTGCTGTGATGCTGAACCTTGTGCCATTGGGGTGTCAAATGTCGTAATGGTTATCCATGGTAGACAGTGTGTGGTGGAGCTCCCAGTTTAAGACAGGTTTGGGAGCAAGAGTGGCATCCACTTCCTAAACAACATGCCTTCACAAAGTCTATGAACTTTGATAAACATCAATAGTTATCTAAAGGCTTCAGGCCTTTTGTTCATAGGGTCGCTATAGTCATGCTCAACTCAATGACAATCAACAACAACTCTAAATATGTCCTATTGTACATAGGATTTTCTGAGGCCTGTTATTTTTGGAGTGGATGGTCAATCTTTCTTCCTAATCTGTTTTAATTTGGATGCTCAACTCTAGAGCAATACTTAAAAGATAAAAATTTTGTCTTCCCACACCCCCCAAAAAAACCACCCCAGATGTGAGGCCTTTCCCATTATTCAGCAACAAGTGTTGAATACTTTAAGATTTATTATGTAAATTGATGAATTTTATAAATATATACAAAGGCTGTGATATTATTCCACCATTCCTCTTTTTCTCTAAGAAAAAAGTATAAGAAGTACATACTCATAGATGTTTGGAATATGAGACCCTTAATCGATGGATGATTGATTTTCAGCTCAATAACTTGTTCAATAGAAATGACAAATCATATTAATATTTCAGTTCAAATGTCAGCTGAGACTGAGTAAAAGATGATCAATACAACATGAAGGATATGTTAATGGGCGAATGTTGTGTTTGTGATCAGAGGAAACATTGCACTATGTTTATAGTATTAACTCACAGCACAAGTGAATTTAAATGTTTTCATCAAAAAAACTAAAACCAAGGGAACTCTGGTGGCCTAATGGCAAGAAGCTGCACTGCAATCCCAGAGGTGCACCAGATGCTTTGCTGGAGAAAGAGGGACAATCTCCTCTTGTACCAGTGAGATCTGATTTGACGACGCACATAAAAATAACAAGAAAATAAAATTGAAATAAAAACTAAAAACCAAACAAACAAAAAAACACCCAAATTAAAATAATCTTAAATAAAAAATATATTTAATTTAACTTGGTTGTTTTAAAATTATTTCTAATTTTCCAATTATTCTATTTTGGTCATAGTTTATTTTTTAATTATTTAATTTTTAACTACTTAATAATATTTAATATTTTTAGACTATTTAATTATTCATAGTTTATTTTCACCACTGCTATTCTTTTATATTTTATGTGGTGTTGAGGAAGGTTGGGGAGGAAGGGAAGGCCTCTGGCAAGGACCGGTTGCCTGAGCTCCAGACAGGTGCAAGCCTCCCAACAGCCTTTAATACAGGATAGAGAAAGCTCCCCTGTGTTTGGCTGTACTGGCTGGAGAAAGCTCGCCAACTGGGAGGGCGGGTGCAATGTCTGTTGAGCCAGGGCTGATCCCCATGAGGCTGAGGTTTTCCTAACCAATCCGCATGTCCCTTGTCTGTAAGCCCACCCTATCTGGTCTTCCTGTTTATCTAAGTCCACTGCAGATCCCAATAAAATTGAGCTGGATTGACTCTCTGATTGTCTCCCTGAGTGGCGTCTCCCTTGCACTTACTCCCATCAGGTTAAGATGGTGGATGACAGCGACAATGTGGGGTTTTGTTTGTTTGTTTGTTTTTTCTATCTGTGGCAGATATTAAATCACATTCTGTTGACTTTCTTATCAGGAAACGTCATTTTTCTGTATTGTATCTTAGTCACTTTTTTGTTCCATTTTATGTGGGTTTTTTTTTTTTCTGGTTTGAAGTTACTTGTTTCTTCCTCGACAATGTGATTTTGATATTTTTGCAGTTAATAAAAAAGTTGTCTGTGTACTGCAGTGAAAATGCCCAATACCTAATATCTACCATCAATTTTCTCTCCTATTTATTAATGTAAAAAAAAAATCATAGCTATTTGCCATGTAGGCAACATCATGACAGATGGAGGAAAATTGGAACTATCAACGACTTCCTCTGTCTTGGATCCACAATCAATACACTTGGTACTAGAAATCAGGAAACCAGGAGGCAAATGGCAGTAGGCAAGTTTGTAGTCAGGGACCTCTCCAAACGGTTGAGGAGCAATGATGTCAGTTTGTGGACTAAAGCGCATCTGATTCAGGCTATGGTCTTTTCAGCCACTTGTGACACACTTGAGGGCTAGATAATGAATAAGGATGACAGAAGAATAATTGATGCCTTTAACTGTGGTAATGGAGAAGAGTGCTGAATAGAACAAATAGATATGTCTTGGAGAAAATGCAGCTGGAATGCTCCTTGGAGGCAAAGATGATAAGATTTCATCTCACATATTTTGAGCATGTTTCCAGAAAAGGCTATTCATTGGAGAGGGACATCATGTTTGGGAAAGTGGAGAGATGGTGAATGAGAAGAAGACCAACTGGATTGACTGAGTGACCGCAGCAATTGACTTAAATGTGTCAGAGATTAGGAGGATGACAAAGCACCAGACAGGGTTCAGATCTGAGCCTGTTCATAGTGTCACTACCGCACCTAAAAATAACAATAACCCAGGTAGGGCCTGTATACATCACTGAGTCCTCCACCTAACCTCATGGCACTTCTTCAAAGACAGATCTGCTGGTGTCAAGGGCTCCCTAATTGTCATTTTTAGTGCCTCCACCTGGGTTCAAGATTTATGTGATCTAACCCCACCTTCCTCCACATCAGGAAACCCTGGGATGGAACCATTTCTTGTCCCAGAATCAATGACTTCAAAGACTCTACAATCAGTGAGGGTATTAATAAATGTCTGAGAAATATGGGAGAAGGGGCGAGTAGAAAGAAGGTGACCTGCAATCCTGAAGATTTGCAGTTAGAGGCCACCAGCTGCTCTGCAGAAGAAGGATAGGCAATCTCCTCTTGTGTGATTAACTGTCTCTAAAAACCCACATTAGGGTCATCTATGGGTTGGTTCTGACTCTACATTACATAGAACAACAATAACACATATAAAAATAAGTTTATGCCTATAGGCACACATCTAGATAAAAAGAGAAATAACTGTTGTTATTGAAGTTTTTATGTACTATTGAATCGTAATTACCTAATAGCTGACCCTCCAGTGGGTTTTCAAAGTCTCTAAATTGCATGGGAGGAGTTTGCCCATCTTTCTCTTGTGGAACCACTGGTGTGTTCAAACTTTCTGCATTAGTGTTGGCAGTGCAACCTTTTACTGCTAATGTCCAGAGCTCTTTGATTAATTAAAAAAAAAATACAATTTGAAGAAAGAGTTGATCTATCTATTGAAAGAAATTAAGGATGTTTCTATTATTTAAGCAATATATTTCCACAGAAAATCAGTATTTTGCTATGTATCTCCTGCTTTGTGTAATTCAGGGAGTTCTGGTGGCCTAGGTCAGAGAAACTAACCAAAAGCTGAGCTGCTTTAGCCGTTTGAATCCACCAATGCTTCCATAGGAAAAAGTTAGGCAATCCTATGAGTCAGTACTAATTAAGTAACGAGATCATATTCTATTTTCTAATTTAGAAGAAACTCTGGCAACATGGTATACAGAGTGTTACACTGCTCACCAAAAGGCCACAGGTCTCCTATGCTTCCAGTCCACTAAGGGCTCCACAGGGAGCTCTGGCAACTTGTTGTTGTTGCTATGTGCCATTGAGTCACCTGTAACTCATAGCAACACAATGTACAATAGCTCTGTACCCTGCCCTATGCTAAGCCACTCTCAATCAGTCCAACACATTTCCCTCTCTTACCCCAATTACTGTGGTTAATCCATCACACATGGGGTCTTCCTCTGCTGTGTTGCCTTCCATTCTTCAAGCATTATATCCTTCTCCAAAGACTGGTCTCTCCTGACCACATGCCCAAAGCATGTGAGATGAAGCTTCAAAATTCTTGCCTCCAAAGAAATACTGGTGGTTTAGTCATAAGGAATTGTGCTGCCAACACAAAAGCATTTGAATTCACCAGCTGGTGGCTTGAATCCACCAACTGTTTGCTAGAGTCAGTTGCAACTGGACAGTAAACAACAACAACAAGGACTTCACAACAGAAAGATAGGCAACTTTCTCCCATAGTGGAACGTTGTTATAAATCAGAATCCACTTGATAGCAATGAATTTGGTTTTGAGTTATGTAAATTAAGTACTTGTTTTATTCAATGTATTCTCATAGAAATGAGTACATAGAAATGAAAATGTTTATAATCTACAAAATCCTTTATTAGTATGCAATAATGATAGTTGTGGTTTTAGATTAGAATTTGATGTTTTTTTGGTTTTTTTTTTAAGTCAGCAGTAAGCTCTTCTGGTCCCGAGCTATCTTAATTGTAGACACATGGTCTTGCACATTAGCCTCAGCTGTGGGACTAGGATAGATGAGCGAGCCCTTCCCACACTGAGCTATAAGACTTGAGGCAAGCAAGGCATAAAGTGGCAAGACCCTGGTGAGAATGAGACCCTGCTGGTGCAGAGACTGACATTGCTGTGGAGAAAGTGGGGCAAGGTGTGACCTGGGGCTTCTCTCATTTGTACTGGCCACAGCTGGATTTTGCTGTTCTTATCTTTGTTGATGGCAGGGAAAGCTTCCTGCTATTGAAACCAGTGCTTGGACTGAGGAGTTGTGCCTTGGAACTGTTGGATTAAACCTGGACTGATTTTGGGTAATATTCTTTGCTCCTCCACTCTCTAACTTCCTTCCCTAGTAAACCTTAGTTGGTACCATAACTGTGAGTCTGTGAATCAACAATGAATACACAAACCTCTGCTGTTGGAGCTCTAGAGGAACCATGGGGCTGAGCTTTGGGCTCCTCATCCACTTTCTGCTCTGGAATAATAAGAGAGAATGTCTTTCAGACACACTCTGATACTTCCAGAGAGACATTCATGGTCCTGTACCCCTATGTTACATTTCCTCCTCTTTAGACAATGGTACTATATAAGTTTTTCATTAAAGGAGAGCATTCTTCACATCTGTTTATTTTAATGCTGATTTTAAGTACTGAGTAGGAGGTGTATGTTTAGAGGCTGGTATTACAATAATAGGAAGGCTGAGTCTCTTGAATTTATTATTTGGTACCATAGTTTTAAATTTACTAAAAATAAGATTCATCTGAGGAGTTCAAACCATAATAAATAAATTGAACCAAATGTCTTGAAATCTCGGGGATATAACCCTTCAAACCATAATAAATAAATTGAACCAAATGTCTTGAAATCTCGGGGATATAACCCATGTCTTGACCTTTTTTCTTTTGTTTCCTTTATTTTAATGGTTGCTGTTGTTGTTATATGTAATTGAGTTGCCTGCACTAGATGATGTGATTATACCCTCTACATTGACAAGGAACATTTGGAAGTTACTTAATGTTTATTTATAGAGCTATAGAAAAATGTTACAAAAGTTTGATGTTATGATAAAACAAAGTTTAATGGGACCAATAGAGTCAACAGAAACAAGGAGGAAAAGTTAATTTTATAATTTATATCACAGGAAGTGTCATTTAAATGGAGTTCTAAAGAATTAATGAAGTTAGTGAACATGAATGAAGGAGGTATAGACAGTGAGAATCCTACTAGTTTTGAGTCAATTCCAACTCAAAATAACCCTCCATAAATGTATCCAGGCTATAAATCCTTATGAGAGGAGGCTGGTATAATTGTATATTTTTATGATGAGCTGGTGGATTTTGATCACCAAGCAGAGAAAGGCATATTTTAAAGTCCAGGAGTTAAAAGATAGCAATGACTTACTTAAAGAACTTAGAACAAGTTCACAAGACACTTGAGCACATACCATGAAAATTTAGAAATCATAGTAATGATAGATTTGATGCATTGAATGCTAACAATCAAAGTCAAGATGACATATTTAATGATATCAGGATATCATAAAAAGATCATTTCAAAAGACAGTAAAGGACTAAACAAAAAGAACAATGGAGATGTTAGTGAAAGGAAGAAATAATGAGACAGAAAAGATTTCAAAGGGCACCTGGAGAAGGCAAAGCAATATACTATAATGAAATGTGGACAAATCCTAATTTAATAACCAAAACTTTATAAACCAAAATGAGTTATGTTTGACATTTCTCAAAATGAAAGAACTGAAGAAAAATATCAAGTTTTGCGTTCCAATACTGAAGGATTCTATGGGAAAATTATCGAATGATAAAGAAAATATCAAAGTACTTTAGAAAGAACACTTAATTCATAATGAATCTGCCTTATTCTAGATGACCTCTTAAAACTTATCTACCATGAGAATTTGAAATGCTGATGACAAAGCTTCTTGAATGACAACAATATGCAAACTCTACAGTATGGCAACATCGCAACATTAAGAAAACAAATATCTCATCACTGGACCAATAGCCAATATTGTGATAGATGGAGAAAAGATTAAAGTTGTTAACAATTTCATCTTACCTGGATCAACAATTAATAGCCTTGGTAACAGGAGTCAAAAAATAAAAAGATTTGTTACATTGGGAAAATATGCTGTCAGGGATTTCTCCAAAGTTTAAACAAGCAAGGATGTCAGTTTAAAGACTAAAGTGAACCTGATTCAAACTATCATCTTTTCAGTTACTTTCCATACATCTGAAAGTTGAACAATAAATAAAGATGAAGGAAGAAAATTGATGCCTTTGAATTGAGGTGTTAGAGATAAGCACTGAATATCCCAGGGACTGTCAAAAGAACAAACAAGCCTGTCTTGGAAGAAATGCAACTGGGGTGCTAACTGGAGTCAAAGTTGATGAAACTTCATCTCAGAAACTTTGCGCATATTATTAGGATAGATCATTCCTTGGAAAAGGATGTACTGCTTGGAAGGGTGAAGGATGAGAGAAAGAGCAGAAGACTCACAACAAGAAAGATGAACACAGTGACTAATAATGGGCTCAAGCACATTAGAGATGATGAGAATGGTGCAGGACAGGGCACATTTCAGATCTGTGCTTCTTAAGGTCACTATGAGGTGTAGGATAGACATTCAATGGTGCCTAAAAACAACAACATACGTCAAATGTATGGACAAGTAACAAAATGTGCAAAGATCCAAAGTTAGAAAACCAAAATGGAATATGTTCAGCTTTTGTTAAATTGAAAGGACAGAAAGTAAAAAACAAACAAGCATAATGCAAATTTAGGTTTGGAATTCTGCAAGATTCTATGGGCAAGTTATTGAACAATGTGGAATTATCAAAAAGAATATACAGTCATATAAAATATTGATGTGCAACTATTTCAGGAGGTTGCATATTATCAAAATTTTTTATTGAAGGAAGAATCCTCAGATGCACAGATGCACAGAAAAAACAAGACTGTAGGAAGTGACAGTATAACAATTGAGGTATTTTACTAGGCTGATACAGATGATAGAACTTTGTTTGCTGAAAGCAAAGAGAATCTGAAGCATTTATATGCACATCAATATAAAGAAAGCAAAGCTCCTCACAATTGCACCAACAAACATCCTGATAAATAGAGAAAAGATTGAAGTTGCCAAAGATTTCCTTTTACTTGCATCCACAGTTAGTACCTACAGAAGCAGCAGCCAAGTACTGAAAGGAGATATGTATTGGATCTGCATTGGGCAGATCTCCTGTAAAAGCCCTCTTTGAAGAGTTGAAAGCAAAGGAATTACAGTAAGATTGACCTAAAGCAGGCTTTTTCCTACACCCTCATGTACACACTAAAGTTAGATAATGAGTAAGGAAGACCTAAAAATAGACACACTAGGATTATAATGTTAGGAAAAATACTGACTCTACCAAGGACTGCTGGGAGGACAAACCTGCCTTGGAAGAAGTTCGGCCAGGAAGATGTGTTGAAGTCAGAATGGCAAGTTTCATCTTGCATTATTTGGGCATTATATCAGGAAGTATCAGTCCCTGTAAAACAACATCAGACTTGGAAAAGAGCCAGCAAAAAAGAGTAAGACCATCAAAGAGATGGACTGACACAACAGCCTTAACAATGGGCTCAAACACAGCAGCAATTATGAGGATGGCTCACAATTAGGCCTTATTTCCTGCTGGACAGAGAGTCACTGTGAGAGGACTTGATGGCACCTAACAACATCACCTATAATAGTCTTCACAATTTTTCCAAGCCGCAGCACATTCATATATACCCTCTTGCTGCAAAGTAGTAATGATTGGACAAAATTTATTTAAGTGCCTCTTTCTGAACTAATGACTAGGATCAGGAAGGATGAAGGGATCCTTCTCAATCAAGGGGTGAAAAGTGCTAGAGAAAATGTGCCTCTGAAGAAATAGAGACACAGTTACTGGAGATTCTAAGCAAATCCCTCAGTTCTTAGCTTCTATTGAGAACAATTGCAGTTTAACTAAAAATGAAATCTGCTAGAGAGAGGTCTTTAAAGTTCTGAGCTCACAGAAAAGTACAGGTAAGATTCAGGAGCAGAGGAAAAGAGAAGTATAATTAAAGAAATGTTCCTTGTTAAATAAAGAACCATTACTCTACTGCTATATTTGGCCAGCCCAATTTCAGGTGTAATTTACATCACTGGAGTTCCTATTTTCTTTCCTGTCTTTTGTGACAAAAGATAATAAATTACCTGTATATACTTTTAGATCCATGATTTACTCTTTCCCTCCATATCCACTTGCCCAAGGGGTATAGTATGAACTCATTACCTCATGGGATAATAAAAAACAGGCAATCATCTAGAAATACTATTTAGTTTCTTCACTATTACTAGTTAATATTTCTTCAGTATTTCTTGTTTCTCTGTAATTTAGGGGTTCAACTTCTCATAATATTTAGAACACATATTTCACTGCTACACAAGTGAGGATGACCTATAAAGTATTTCTCTAGTATCTATAAGTAATTGCTACTTTCACAAAAAAATTGTGTTCATTAATTTGTCAACATTTGTATTATTAATTTTGAATTTGAGTATTTGAAGCACAACCCCTCCAAATAAGAACTTAAGATCTGTAGAAGTGATACTGCTTTAGCTTTATTATTTTTATTTTCTTGACCTTCTGTTTACATATGTCTGTGGGTATGTGTCAAATCAGAACCAACCCAAACTGTCCCTCCAGAAGGTTTTCAGAGGCAGTTAATCATATAATCACACAAGAGGAGATTGCCCATCTTTCTCCCATGGGGCAGCTGGTGGTCTTGAATCTCATGCCTGTGGGATTGTAGTGCAGCTTCTTGTCACTAGGCCACCAGAGCTCCCAAATAGTGGGGAGAAAAGGTAAAATATTTTATAAATTTGCCTTGAGGTGATAGCATCTTTCACATAGAAAATATTAAGAGATAGACAGTCCTTTATCTCTAATTCAATTGCTGATATGCACCAGTTCAAATTCAGTCCATTTTCCTCCAGGAACATAGTCCCACAAGTAGCAAAAAGGTATGATTACAAAAAAGGAATGATTATTTGCCTGTAGTCGATATTTATTGCATTCAGTTTAAGTTGAGAAAATTTGGAGGTTTTCCCCACTAAACCTATATATTCAAATTGAAATGATGTCTCCTTTATATTGAGCAAAGTATATTGACTGCAAGTAATTTGGTGGGTTTTTTTCTGTCATGGCCTCTGTAATTTTTAATGTACAGTATCTGGAGATGCTTGCCTTAACAAAGCAGAAGATGCTTTACCCTGAATTTTTCACATGGAGGACTATTTTATGATAATGATACATCTCCAGCAGTGGCAAAGAAGCTACCAGAGACACATAAGGCCTGCACAGATGTCAAGACTGCTGGGTATGGTGCTGCCATGGCTGATGTACCCAGCCTTTAAATTCTCTTTAAATTCTTTTCACATAAAAGAGGAATTTTGAAGTTCAGCCTCCAAGAAAGTGTATTAAAAAGACCAGGAGGGTTTCATTCGAGTTCCATGGGTGATAAAACACATCAATCTGAAACATTACTAGTGTGTTACTGATTCCCTCGTCATTCTTCCATTTGCTGTAGCTGAACAATGATAGCACTGTCAAGGGAAAATGATCCCTCCTCCTCCCCCAAAAAAGCTTTTACCAAGGCAAAGCTATAAAGTGCTAGATTTATTAACAATTTCCATTTCAAGAGAGGCACTGTTTGCATGGCAGTAAAACTGTGCTTTAATGCAAATGCAGCACTTCAAACCTGTTTTCCTAATGCCTTCACAACTCCTGTAAATAATGCATCCCTGGGTGGCATCCTTCACTTTTAAGCAATTTGGACAAACTAGTTAAGTTGTAAAAATACAAACTTACTTCCCTTAGTATAATAATAACTTTGCAAACACTCTGAAATTTGCCAATATACTTTTTCCAAACCTGATTAACATTTGCTTGCTCAAATGGTGGGTAACCTAAGTGAATGCACTCTCAACTATATAAGGTTCAGAATACTGAAACTTTTGAAGAAAGACAGATTCAGTTCTTCATTTTAAGAAGAAAACAACTGCACCCAGATTTTGTAAATGGAGAGAATCACAAAGAACTTTTTTGCTACAGTTTTCTTTGATAGATACTCTGAGTTCAACATGCTTTCATTGAGTTAGTCTGGTGGTAGAGGAGTTAACCATGCAGGTTGCAGGCCAAAAGTTCAGTGGTTCAAATCAACTCACTACTCTACAAAGGAACAATTTACTTCAATAAAGAAGACAGACTTGGAAATCCCATGAGGCAACTGTATCTTGTCCTATGTTTGTTGTTGTTGTTGTGTACTGTCAAGTCAGAACAGACCCATAGTTAACCCTGTAGCAGGTTTTCTGAGGCAGATAATCACTTAGGAGGAGACTGCCCATTCTTTTCCCAGAAAGCAGCTGGTAGATGCCAACTGTGTCTCTTTGGGATTGCAGCACATCTTCTTACTAGTAGACCACGAAAGCCTCTGTCCTATATAGATTATTAAAAGTCAGAACTAATTCTGAGGCAATGGACTAGACAATTAATCTTAAAATCTGATTAGCTCATCATTTTACTATGTGTTTACATTTTTAAGATGTAAAATTAACAACTGGAAATAATTGCAAATGCTAAAGAAAATGTTTAAAATATGGAAAACAGGATTTATTTTTGTTGAGCCATTCAGTAGTACTTCACCTATGAGAAGAACAAAAATGTTAAAAAAAAATGTCTCCTTGGAGGCCAGGATTCTGAAGTTCCATCCGACATACTTCGGACATGTTGCAAGTAGGGTCCGTTGCTGTCTTTTTGCCAGTAACTTGACAGAAACACCCTGATGGGAGTAAGCAAGACGGAGATACACCACTCCAGGAGAGGATCAGAGAGTCAATCCAGCTTGATTATATTTGAATAAGCACTGTACTTATATACACAGGAAAACAGGATAGGGTGGGCTTACAGGCGTAGGACATCTGGATTGGTTAGAAGAAACTCAGCCTCATGCAGACCACTCCTAGCTCAACAGGTGGTCGTCTTCCCAACTGTCAATCTTTCTCAAGCCAGTACAGCCAGACACAGGGGAACTTTCTCTGTTCTTCATTAAAGGCTGTTGGGAGGCTTGCACCTGTCTGGAGCTCAGGCGACCCGTCCTGGCCAGAGGCACTCCCTTCTTCCCCAACATTGTTTAATAGGGTCCAGTCTTGGAGAGGGATGCCATGCTTGGGAGGGTGGAGGGACAGAGCAGGAAAGGAAGACCCTCAATGAGATGGATCAACAATGATTGGGGGTAATGGGAGTAGATGTGTCAGAGACAGTGAGGTTGGCACAGGATAGAACAGGGTTTAGGGCTCTTGTACATAGGGTCCCTGGGAGTCACAAGTGACTCAATGGCACATAACAACAAATAACAACAAATGTAGTCTGATTCTGGTTGATACACTCTAAGTGATCTGGTGACAGACTTGAAAGAAGGTAAAGGATAATTTTTACTTGTTATTAGTATTCAAACATATAGTAATGTGCTAGCAAAGGAGAAAGTATTTCATTGTTCTGTGAAAAAAAAATGAATGATGGTATGATTGAATTGAAAAAAATCCACAGGGCAATATAAAGTAGACTGGAATTATTTGGAAGACAGAGTAGTAATCATGAATATTGCTTTCCCCCCTCATATTATCTTGTATTCTTTGGGGCTCTTATTCAATGTAGTCAAGGGGGAACCCACTCATGAGGGCTTAAGTCACACAAAAGTCCTATCTTTCTTCCACAGAGCAACTGACAGATTCAAATACTCATCTTTGTGTTGACAGCACAACTCCTTATTCACTAAGCCAACAGAGAAAATGGTCCCACTGGCTTGTGTAGTGAGCTCTGGTAGTATAGTCCACAGTGAACTGAGTTGTTTATTCCAAAGCTGTGGATTTCCCAAAATTTTAGTCCACCAGTCACTTTTTGGGGGGAAATATATGAGCATTCTCTTCCTGTTAAAATTTATAACCTTAGAAACACAAAGCAGTGTTGCTGAGTCAGAATCTACTCTATGGCATTGAACTTTAGTTTTATTGGATAAGCACTGCACTATTGAGTTTTATTCATATATAGTCCAAAGAAAGGTGAAACAACAGAGAGTGAAAATTCTCTAACAGTACCATTGATACTACATGCAAGCAAGATTCTACTGAAGATTATAAAAAAATTACTGGAACATCAACAGAGAACTGCCAGAAGTTCAGGCTGGATTTAGAAAAGGCCATGGCACTAGGGATGTTATAGCTAATATCAGATGAATCTTGGCTCCAAGAAAGCAGAGAGTATTACAGGAATGTCTATCTGTGTTTCATTGATTATGCAGAGGCATTTGACTGTGTGGATCACAACAAACTGTGGCTGACTCTGAGAAGAATGGGAATCCCAGAACACTTGATTGTGCTTATGCGAAACCTATACTTGGACCAGGAGGCAGTAGTCCGAACAGAGCAAGGAAACACTGCATGGTTCAAAAATTGGAAAGGGTGTGCATCAAGGATATGTCCTATCTCCATATCTTTTCAGTCTATGCAGAACAGATTATTTAGGAGGCTGAGCTCTATGAGAAGTGTGGCATCAGGATTGGAGGCAGACTCATCAACATTCTGTGTTATGAAGATGCCACAATTCTGCCTGCTGATACTGGGGAGGACCTAAAGCACTTGCTGCAGGAGGTCATGACAGCAGCCTTCAATATGGATTAAAGCTCGACATCAAGAGAGCAAATATTCTCACCATTGGGCTGATTGGCAGCATCATGATAGATGATGAAGAGATTGATGTTGTTGACAGCTTCAGTTTGCTTGGTCCTACGATCAGCATTCTTGGTACCAACACCCATAAAATTAAAAGACAAATTGCATTGGGAAAGTCTGTTGCCAGAGACCTCTAAAAAGGGCTGAAAAGCAGCGATGCCAGTCTGGAGACTAAGGTGCGCCTGATACAGGCCATGGTCATTGCAATTACTTGCTATGCATGAGAGAGCTGGACAATGACTAAGGATGATAGGAGAGTTGATGCCTTTGAGCTGTGGAGCTAGAGTAGAATATTGATTATGCCATGGACAGCTAGGAGAACAAACAAGTTTGTCCTGAAGAGGGTGAAAACAGGCTGCTCTTTGGAGGCAAGGATCCTGAAGCTTCATCTGGTATACTTTGGACATTTTGCAAGGAGGGATAATTCCTTCTAGAGGGACATCACACTTGTGAGGGTGGAGGGACAGGACAAGAGAAGAAGACCCTTGATGAGATGGATTGATTCCGCCACTGGGATAATGGGGCTAGATGTGTCAGAGACAATATGTTTGGGCATGGGATGGAGCAGCGCTTAGGTCTGTTGTACATAGGGGTTGCTATGAGTCGCAGGAGACTCTACAGCACATAACAACAACATAGAGTCCCTTGTGAAACAAATAGCTAAAATGTTCAGCTACTAACAAAAAGATTGGCTGTCCCAATGAACTCAGAAGGACCTTGAAGAAAGCTTGTTAACTTACTTATAAAGTATCAATTTTTGAAAATATATTCTACACAGACTCATGGAGTCACCATGAGTTGGAATTGATGTAACAGCAAATGTTTTCTTCTGATATGGGCTTATATTTAAAAAAGACCAAAACTAAAAGAGTTCCAGGTCAAAGAGGTCATCAAAAGAATGTGCTTTGTTGATTTTGTTGGTTTGCTTTTTGTCATTTTTCCAGTACTCCTTCTAGCATGAAAATTAGATGCTAAGTTAGGCTTTCTTGTACTAGCCAAATATTTACACAAATTCTAAGAGTTACATCTTCAGAGTACTCTTGAGAAAAAGTATCTCCTGTTTAGCTCTTTAAAAAGATGTAAAGGATCTTATGACCTGAAGACCTCAGCCCAGATTCCTTTCGTGGTGTTAGTGTGGCTGCTCCAGTGCAAATTTCTGAATACAAGGACTTCTACATTGAGCTACACATTAGTTTTCTGTTTCTATGCCAGACACTTACTGAGCTCTGATAGTGTAGTCTGTAAGGAGTTGGGTTGCTGAATCAAAGGGCTTGCCTCTCCACTGGCTGGGAACCACTAGAGGCTCAGTGAGAGACAAATGGGCAATCTACTTTTGTGCATTTTCAGCCTCACAAAACCTTTTGCTCTAATTCAATGGCAATGGGTGTGTTTTGACGTGAAACACATATGGGCGTATCATCATGTTAAGAGACCTTTGTAAAACCAGGGATCATCTGTGGGACTGGGTTAAATTATTCTCCTTAAAGCATACAGGTCATGTAGGAAAAGCCTTTATGATTCAACAGACGTTTCAGAATGTGTTGGTATCCTGGCACAGAGGAACAGTTAATTGGGTAAGCAACCAAACAAACTTTATTCTGAGGTATTTTTCCAAGTTCTACTATGAGTTTCCATTTCAACATGAGTTGTTAATGAGTTGTCATTTCCACAAATATTTATCAAAAAATGACCTGATTATGCCACAATTTTGAATGCCACTCTTAGAGAAGAGAGCTTTTCTACTTCCTTTCACAAATCTTCCTGCATAGTCAAAGTGTTACCTCACTCCCAGGACTAAATGTAATAGTACAAATGTACCATGGACTGCCAGGAAAACAAACAGATTCATCTTGAAGAGGATTAAACCAAGCAACTCCTTGGAGGCAAGGATTCTGGGGCTTCATCTGACATACTTTGTACATGTTGCCAGGAGGGATGGGTCCTTGGAGAGGGACATCATGCTTGGGAGAGTGGAGGGACGGTGCAGGAGGGGAAGACCCTCTATGAGGTGGATTGATTCAGTGACTGGGGTAATCTGGATGGATGTGTCAGAGGCAGTGTGATTGGCACAGGATAGAGCAGGGTTTAGGGCTGTTGTACATAGGGTCGCTATGAGTCGCAAAGATTCGATGACACATAACAACAACAACATGTGGAACCTATTACCTTTGGTTCAATTCTGACTCACAGTTGTCGTAAGGACAGAGTACAAGTTCCCCATAATGTTTCCAAAACGATAATCTTACATCAGCAGCCTGCGACTCCTTCTCTTGCACAGCAACTAGTGAGCTCAAATCACAGAACATTTGGTAAGGAAGCACTTCTGTTCACCAGGACTCCTTAGGCTAAGTCAATCCTTTTAATGACGCTTTCACAGCTTTTGTATTTCCCTTTCACAGCACTTTGAATACTTGTATAGTATTTGTGACCAGGGATGTTGCCAGTTTCATCTAGGAATATATTTCCATATCTAGAACTGTAGATAGTCAACAAATATGACCTGATTTGGCCAGCTCCAGAGGTCAAGCTGGAAGAAGTCAGATTGCTTCTCTTAAGAAGACCAATATGGAAGCTCCTGCTGCACCGTAAGCAGGTATTTAATTAAAGAAACATCACACACAAAAACCTCTACTGTAACAGTTGTTTTGCTAAATCCATAGGTAGTATCACTTACGGAAGTATAGATATTGTTTTTTTGTTACCTGCTCATAACTCACCCTCCTGTGGATTTTCAAAGGCTGTAATTTATAAGGGAGAAGATTACTCATTTCTGCCTTGTAGAGCAACTGGTATATTTGAACCACAGATTTTAGGGCAATGCGTTTAACTTACAATCCAGCCCACAACATGCGTGCATGCGCGCGCGCACGCGCACACACACACACACACACACACACATCTCACAAACACTGTCCCCAGAGCATGAGGTATGAATTTCTGGAATATGCATAATATTTGAGATGTTAACCGAAAGGACAGCAGTTCAAATCCACCACCTGGTCTATCAGACTAAGATCACTTACCTCCTGCATAACGACAACTTTACAGCAGTAATTTGATTTGGTTTGAGTATAAGTTATGGAGTAATCTACATAGATTCAGTCTCAAGGAGAGAGAAATAATTTTATTGTTGACCCAATTTAAGATTTGAGGTTCAATCTTCATTTTGTACCTTAGGTAAAGTCCCTTCTCAGAAGAATAAGAATAAGCACTGCTCTAAAACAATATCATGGAAAAAAAAATCCCATTTTGGTTCATATGATTTGTAATAAAGTTCTTATCAATATTGAATAGTAAGGCTCATTCTGAGATATTTTGTCCTATAGCATTGACCTTCCATTGAAAGCACAGTACTGATGAGAGTAAATGGCTGTACTATTTCTCCTCCTTCCTTTACAGATTTGAATAAATCTCGTGTAGATATTTGCCTTCATATAATTCTATCATGCATGCACTTAAACACACAAATAAAATTTGTGATGTATTTTATATTTGATATGATAGTATTTGTTTAGAATGTAGAAGAATGACTAATGATACATGAAATGTCAAAATGCAGGCAGATGGAAATCTAAACCTGAAATTTACCCCAAGTAGTTGGAACAGAATATGATTAGGTATTTAAATCAATTTTGAAAGTTATGGTGCAGTATTTCATTTAGTTACCCCTAAATGATTTTTTAATTAATAAAAAATCATATTAACCAGAATGGGCCCTTGCTTTAATCTAATTTGAAAGTTTGATTATTTTTAGAATCAAGCTAAAATTTAATTTTTAAACTACTTACTACCATCATTCTTATTTCTCAGACTGCCCAGTCCTAAATATCAGATGCTGAAAAATATCTTATTCATATAATTACTTGTAGTGCACAATATAACACCTGACATGTAGTTATTGTCGTTACGTGCTTTAATCTATGACTCATAGCTACCCTATGAATAAGGATCTGAACTTTGCCATCCTGTGAAAATTGTGCATTTTTTGAAATATCCTGTGCCATCCTCATACTCACACTCAAGCGCATTGTTACAGTCACTGTGTCAATTCATCTTGTTGAGGGTCTTCCTCTCTTTTATGGACTCTTCACTTTTCCAAGCATGATGTCCTTTTCTAAGCAGCATCCCCAGATTATGTGAGGTAAAGCTCCACTATCTTTGCCTTCAAGGGGCACCTTAGCTAACCTTTCTCCAAAATAAATGTGTTTATTTGTTGACAGTATATGTGATATTCATCAGTCTTCCACAATATCACAGTTCAACCTTATCATATAGTCTTCATTCATCCTTAGTCATTGTCCAACTTTTGGAAACATTAAAAGTAACTAATAAACTATGGCTTAAATCAGATGTACCTTAATCTTTAAACTGATATTATTGCTCCTTAACACGTTAGAGAGATCCTTTACAGCAGATTTACACAAAGCAATGCATCTTTATTGTTGTTGTTGTTATTGTTCTCTTTTTTTAGGCTTAAATGATATTGTTTATTTAAAAATACAGTTTTCTGATCTCTGATTACCAGATCTTCTAAGTTGTTTCTCATTCCAAAGTGATGATATCCTAGTGTAACTCTCACTTTCCTTCTCTTTTTTCCTTTCTCTGGCTCATTCTCTACTTTTCCCCATCATGATGTCTTTCTTCAAGGCTTGGCCCCCTCCAGACAACAATATAAAGTGTGTGAGTTGATGTTTCATCATCCTTCCCAAAGCATCCTTTGATTTCCTTTTCCTTTTCTTTTTCAGCTTTTGATTTGTTAACTGCTGGTACCAAGTGTGTTGAGTAGAATACATGTCTGTCAGTTTGCTGTACTAGGATTAATTGACTTCTGAGACAGTACAGGAAGCAAATTGGAAGATCTGCGGAAACTCTATATTGGCTACATATGTAGAATTCTGGCATACATGAAAAAGTGATTAAATATTTCAGTTGAAAATATTTTGAAATACAGTTGGAAAGAAAATGGAAGCTTTACTCTTAAAATATTATGTAGTTGTTGTTGTTATGTGCCATTGAGTAGCCTGCAACTTATGGTAACTGTGTACAACAGCTCTGAAGCTTGCCCTATCTGACATGCCTACTCCCATTACTCCAGTTACTTAGTGTCAATCTGTCTCTTCCTATCTTGCACTTTCCCTCCACCCTTCTATGCACAGTGTCTTTCTCCAAGGAGAGATCCCTCCTGGCCACATACTCAAAGTATGTGAGAAAAAGCTTCAAAATCCTAGTCTCCAAGAAGAAACTTGTTTTCACCCTCTCCAAAACAAATCTCTTTGTCCATGGTAGGCATTGATTCTTCATCTATCATACTTAGTCCTTACTTTCCTAACCACTATGTACACGGTTTATATAAAGCTATAAAAGTCAACACATAACTTTGAAAATCAAGAACACAAACCTCCCTGGTGTTTCTTCATATTTTGCCTGCACCTTCCTAAAAGTTGTTGGTTTCCAGGCTAGTATAAATTCCAGGCTACAGGAGATCTATGCAGTGGACTTTGCTCCCATAATCTGCTCCCACTCCACATGCCTTCCTATGCACTTCACAGCTCCAGCTTCCATAATCAATATGACTGATTTCCCTGGAATTGAATCCAGGTCTGTTGTTTTCATTTCTCTAGAGGCAATGAGGACTCCTGGCTGAGTGTTCTATGTTCTGAGAAGTAAACTCCTTGAGAGGGGGTGATACTGGTAGCCAGAGTACAATGGGGAAGAGCTCTGTTAGGTTAAATAAAGCAAACCTTCTTGATGATATCTTTGGAAGGTCACAGGCCTTCCCCTAGTCTGTCAGCTGATGTATTGATAGGAACTCCTACAGCAGTTTGCCCATAGATGAACTCTACCATAGGACTATTAGGGAACTCTTGCCAATGAGACAGATCTCTCAACAGATTTTATGGAATGTGCCAGCCTTTCCTTCTGCTGAAATACAGAAATGTTGGCCTGTGTTTCTTCTGAATTTGAATTCAGATATAAGCCCTCAGAAATAGAGCAGGAAAGGAAGCCTAGAGAAAAATAGACGAAGAAACAAGAGGACTGGTTGATAGATGCGTGATACACTCATTTGAGTGTTGGTGCTCATTACAGACTGATTGCCCACAATGAGTTGTTTATGTGTGTTTGACACATATTGAAAATTAAAAAACAAGATCTGACACTTTGTCATAATTAATCCTGTGAGGGAGCTAGACCTATCACAGAGATGTAGAAGAAAGCATAAAAAAAATCAAAAACTCTTCTCACTTGAGCATTTTTTTGTAAAGATGTTGTTGTTGTTATGTGCCATCAAGTCGGTTGCGACTCATAGCGACCCCATGTACAACAGCCCTAACCTCTGCTCTATCCTGTGCCAATCGCACTGCCTTTGACACACCCATCCCGATTGTTGTTGTTTGATGCCGTTGAGTCGTAGACAACTCATAGCGACCCTATGAACGAACAGCCTGAGCACTGTTCGTACATCGAGTTTCCGGAAGCAAGCCATTTCAGAAGTGGTTGCCGCTCCTGCTTCCAGGCTTGATTTAGTCGGGAAGTTCCAGCCAACATTGTCCACAATGGGTACCCATTACCACGATTGGCACATCACTGTCACAGTCATCAGCACCACAGCAATCACGAGTTACCTCTGTACAGCAACGCACAGACCAGTGCTATACCACCACACCTTTGTAAAAATAGATTCATAATATTCTTTTATTAAGACTGCATAAGCATACATCTTGGAAGGACATCCTCCTCCAAATAGCTTGTCTCCGGAAACGCTATGAACCTCATTGCACAGTGTACAACCACTCAGTCCAGATATCATCTTATCCTTTAGCAAGCTCAGGTTACTACTCCCGTGCTGGTCTCTCCCCCATCCCGATTAGTGAAAGTAAAAATATCAAACAGTGTGGCAAACTAATAGAGTTCACATTTTCAAAACTGTCAATGTTCCAAAGAGTCATCACAAGCCATATAAATAAAAAAGAAATACTAATAGAGTTTGCATTTTCAAAACTGTCAGTGTTCCAAACAGTCATCACAAGCCATATTAAAAAAAAAGAAATGATGATGTACGCAGATACACATGATGGAAGTAGTACATCTCTGAAAAACTAGATAAGGAAAAGAATGAAAGAATATATCACAATTGTTAACATAATTAAGCTAGGGAAAGCATAGTCAAGTATTTATATCAATAAAGAATATAATGATAAATTAACAGAATAAGAATTTAAAACTTAGTAAATGAAAAAATATAAATTATTGCAACTGAAATGGGCAATACATGAAAGAAGAAACAGAGAGAAGGAAGATCCGTTAACATGACTATTTTTAAAATATATGCATAAACAATTAAAGCCAAAAAGGAGGAAATTAATTATTTTTATAAAATTTTTCATTCTGAAATTGACCAAAAGTGTAATCAAGGTGTGTCAATGATAATTAGTGATTGGAATGCAAGAGCCTGAAATGATGAAAAAGAAAGAGTAGTGAGAAAGTATGGACATCATGACAGAAAAGAAGCTCAAATAGAATAACCCAATTTCTATACATTGAATGATTTATTCAACACAAATACATTAAAAAGAAACCCAAAATAACCAAAAGGTGATTTTATACATGGACCTCACCTGAAGTATTGCAAAGAAATCTGATTGACTATATCTGTGAAAGAAAACTTTAGAAAAGCTCAATACAGCAGATAAAACTAGGCCAAGTGCTGACTATTGAATATAACATCAATTATTAAGAGGTAGGTTCAAATTGAAGCTAAAGAAAAGGTAAAACAAATCCATCAGAAGCCAAATATTACTGGGTATATCCCACTTGAATTTAAAAATCATCTTAAGAATATAGGCTTGACACATTGAACAAAAACAATAAAGATCACATGTATTGGGGTTGGCATATAGAGAAAAAAAGGTCACTAAGAAGACAGAGACAGAGGATAAAGAACAACAACAACAAAATTGATATCAGAGTAGACCTTGAAAATTGTTCTAGAGCATCAAAACTTTTTTTTCTTTAAAAAGGAAGATACTGAAATAAAAGAACTAAGGATTTCAAAAGGCAGTTCAGGAAGAAAAACTACTATAATGGAATGTGCAGGGACCTAGATTTAGAGAATAAAAACTCAAGAAGTAATTCAGCATTTCTCAAGCTGAAAGATCTGCAAAACAAATTCAAGCTTTGAGTTACAATACTGAGAGATTCTATGGGCAAAATCTTTAGTAATCTAGGAAACATCAAAAGAAGATGAAGGGAACACACAGAATGACTGTATGAAAAAGAATATTTCAGGTGCTGAAATATTTCAGGAAGTACCATATGACCAAGAGCCAATGGTAAGAAAGAATTAAGTTCAAACTTCATTGAAGGCAGTGGCAAAAAATAAGGCCCCAGGAATCAGTGAGTTACCAACTGTTGTGTTTAAATTGACAGATGCAGCCCTGGGGATGCTCACCAGTCTATCCCAGGAAATTTGGAGGAAAGTTGGCTGGCCAACTGACTGCAAAAGATTCATATTTGTTCTATTTCCAACAAATGTTATCCAACAGAGTGTGAACAACAATATCACAAGCAAGCAAAATACGGCTGAAGATCATTAGTATACTTAGAAAACCCTAAAGACTCAGCAAGAAAACTATTAGACATAGTTGACCAATTCAGCAAAGTAGCAGGATACAAGATCAACATACAAAAATCAGTTGG
>NW_006399806.1:12047149-12078751 GCF_000299155.1 Elephantulus edwardii | reverse complement strand
ATTTGGAAGGGTGTATGCCAGGGATGTGTCCTATCTCCATACCTTTTCAACCTGTATGCAGAGCAGATTATCCGAGAGGCTGGGCTCTATGAGGAGAAGTGTGGCGTCAGAATTGGTGGAAGATCTATTAACAATCTGCGTTATGCAGATGACACAACCCTACTTGCTGAAACTGAGGAGGACCTCTTGCACTTCCTGTAGAGAGTCAAGGACTGCAGCCTTCAGTATGCACTGAGGCTCAATGTCAAGAAGACAAAGATTCTCACTACTGGACCAATTGATAGTATCAGAATGGATGGCGAAGAGATTGAGATTATTCACAGCTTTAGTTTGCTCGGCTCCATGGTCAACACTCTTGGCACCAGCAGCCAGGAAATAAAAAAAATGTATTGAGATCGGAAAGTCTGCTGTTAGGGACCTCTCCAAAGTACTCGAGGAACGGTGTCTCTTTGGATACTAAGGTGCACCTGATATAGGGCATGGTCTTTTCAATCCCTTATTAAGCATCAGAGAGTTGGACAATGACTAAGGAAGATTGGAGAATATATGCCTTTGAGCTGTGGTGCTGGAGAAGAGTATTGAATGTTCCATGGACTGCCAAGAAAACAAACAGATTCAGCCTGGAGAGGGTTAAACCAAGCTACTCCTTGGAGGCAAGGATTCTGGGCCTTCTTCATCTGGCATACTTTGGACATGTTGTAAAAAGGGACAAGTCCTTGGAGAAGGACATCATGCTTGGTAGGGTGGAGAGACAGTGCAGAAGGGGAAGACCCTCTATGAGGTGGATTGATTCAGTGACTGGGGTCATTGGGATGGGTGTGTCAGAGGCCGTGTGATTAGCACAGGATAGAGCAGGGTTTAGGGTTATTGTACATAGGGTCGCTATGAGTCGCAAACAAGTCAATGGCACATATCAACAAAAACAACCATATTTATTTACAGTATGGTGAGCAAATTATTTGAGAATCTGGGCAAGTTCTGATAGCCTAGTGGCAAGAAGCTGTACTGCAATACCAGAGGTGAGCAGTTTGAATCCACCAGATGCTCTGCTGGAGAAGGAGGAACTATCTCCTCCTGTACCAGTCAGATCCGATTTGATGGTACATACAAAAAAATAATAAAAATACATATAAAAAATATTATCTGGACTCTATGAAGAAGAATGTGGCATCAAGTTGGAGGAAAACTCATCAGTAACCTTAGTTATGATACAATATTTCTAGCTGAATTGATTAGGAGGGATGCATTTAAAAGACTAAAGAAGGTTAAACATTGAAGCTTTCAGAGTGAATTGCATCTCAGTATCAAAAAAACAAAAGTATTTGCCACTGAACCAATATGAAACATAATGATAGAGAAAAAAAAACCCCTAATTTCTATGTTTAGCTTTCTGAGGAAATGTCAAATTGCCTTCCAGAGTGGTTGTACCATTTTACAATCCCTCCAACAGGATATAAGAGTTCCTATCCCTCCACATCCTCTCCACTATTTATTACTTGATGTTCTGTTAAACTTTACCACTGCTACTGGAGTGAGTGGGTATCAAATTGTGGTTTTGATTTGCATCTCTTATTGCCAGTGATTTGGAGTATTTCTTCGTGTCTGTTGGCCATCTGAATAGCTTCCTCTGTGAAAATTATTTACATGTCTTTTGCCCCTTATGTAATTATGTGATCAGTCTTTTCCTTGTGGAGGCCCTGAAGGAATCTGTAAACCTTTGATATGAGATTCTTGTCTGAAATTGTATTGCCAAATGTTTTTCTTTGGTGTTTTGTTTTGTTTTGTTTTGTTTTGTTTTTCCAAATAATAGGTTATCTTTGCACTCTACTGGAAAGAAAATTTTGATGTGCAGAGATTTAATCTTTGGAATGTCCCTTTAATCAAATTTATTCTCTCCAGATTGAGCATCTGGCTGTATTTGGCAGTCTCTTTATACCACAGACTAGGCTATCTAAGTTTGGCCCCAGTTCGTCTCTGATGAACTTTATGGTTTTCGGCTTTATTCCCAGGTTTCTGATCCACTTTGAGTTTATTTCATGTGTGGTGTGAGATGTAGATCCTGTTTCTATAGGAAAGCTTTCTACAGAGAGCAGTCCATTTTTGCCAGCACCATTTGTTGAAGAGGTTTTCATTTCCCCATTTGATAGGTTTTATTTGCTTGCCAAATATCAATTGACCATAGATAGCTTGTTCCATTTCTGGGCTCTCAAGTCCAGTCCATTGGTCTATGTGCCTGTTATTGTACAGGCACCATTCTGTTTTGGTTACTACTGCTGTGTAGTAGGTTTTGAGGTCAGAGTGTGCCTTGCTTGGAGCTCAAGTGGCACAATTGGTTATCATGAAGTACTAACACAGAAGTACTTTGCTCATTAGGGGTCTCCTGTCTCTCCAAATAAACTTGACAATTTCCCTTTCAATATCATTGAAAAATGAATTTGATATGTGTATCAGGATTGTGTTCAACACGTAGGTTGCTTTTGGAAAGACTGTCATTTTCATAAAAGAAGAAATTTCATATGACTCAATTATTTCACCAAATGGAATGAGAACTGAGGCAGAAGTGGAGACTTTTACACCAATGTTCATTGCAGCATTATTCACCATCCCAGGAACATGGGAACTGCCCAAATGTCCAACTACAATAGAATGGATTGAGAAATTATGGTACATTCACCTGGTAGAATACTACACAGCATGTAAGAGTAATGGTTTTGTAAATCACTACCTAACTTGGAAGGTACTGGTGAGTATTATGCAAAGTGAACTAACTCATCCCATAAGGACAAATACTGTATAAGACCATTATTGTAGAAATAGTTAACTACAGAGAGTGTGTGAGGACATAAAGGGGGCAGGAAACAGAGGGAGGGGATCAACAGGGGTATAATCATGAGGTCTCAGGGTTTGATGAATAGAGGGAGAGCAGGTAGGGGAGGTATTGTAGATCAACTGTGAGGGACAATGTTTACATACTTTGTGCATAAATCAGTGTGTTGATTTTTTGGTTTTTGTTAGTGTTTTTTTTTTTAGTGGGGGAAAAAGATTGAAACTTTCAATGGCATCATCTTACTTGAATCCACTTGATACCAGCAGTCAGGAAATAAAGAAATATATGGAACAAAAGTCTGTAATCAAAGGCTGTCTCCAAATTTTTGAGTAACAATGATGTCAGTTTGAGGACAAAAATGTGCCTGAGGTGGGTGATGGCCTTTTCAGGCATATCTGAGAACTGAACAGTAAAAAAAGATCACAGAAGAATTGATGCCTTTGAACTATGATGTTGAAGAAGAGTACTGAATATCCCACAGACTGGCAAAAGAACTATCTAGGCGAAGTTGCATCCAGAGTGCTCCTTGGAGAACAAGATGATAAAGCCATGTCACACATAGTTTGGGCATGTAACTAGGATAGACTATTCCTTTGAGAAAGAAGGGCTCTTCCTTTGTGTGGAAAGACAGAGTGATGGCTAGGGAAGGAAAACCATAAATCAGTTGGGTTGACACAGTGACTGCAGCAATTGGTTTGAGTGTGTCAGAGACTGTGAGTATGGTACAGGATAAGATAGGTTTAAGGTCTGTTGTTCATAAGGTCTTTATGAGTTGAACTCAACATGATGGCTCTTAGCAACACTAATAGCTGAAATAATTCTTCACAAAAAAGCCTCACAAAAGAGGTAATAAGGCAGGCAAATGCTGAAGATTGTTGTTGTTTTGGTTTTCATATTTTTTAAAGTTGTGATGTTAATAAAATTTCAAGTAAATTTGGATTTGCTTTCATTCATTTTCATTTAAAATATTACACACTTTTGTCCCTACCCTACTCCAGTTTACTAAAAAACGAAATTGTTACATAACTTCCTCCTGCCCCCCAAGTTCACTTTGTTAGCACGTTTTATTCTAGATTGTTGTCATACAAATTATGCCTAATCATATATTCCTTTTAAACAGTTCTTTCCTTCATCTGTTCCAGTGCAGTGTTTATTATTTATACTGTTTTCTTATTTTACCTTCCATGCCCGTGTCAGTAGTGTTTTGTATTAGTGGTGTTATGCAGTATTTATCCTTTTTGGACTGAGATATTGTACTTAGCATAAAGTCCTTCAGAGTCAGTCATGTTGTTTAATATTTTAGAGTTTCTTGTTTTTAAGTGCTGTGTAGTATTCCATTATGTAAGTATAACATAGTTTTTCTATCCATTCATTTTTTGATGGACACTTGGTTTACTTCCATCTCTTTTCTATCATGAGTAACTCAGCAATATGGGTGTGTATTTATCTGTTTGAGTGGCAGCTCTGATATCTTTAGGATATATTCCTAGTAGTGGAGTTGCTGGATTGAATGATATTTCTATTTCCAACTTTTTGAGAAAGTACCATGCCATCTTCCATAGTGATTGCACCATTTTATACTTATACCAACAGTACATAAGGGTCCTGATCTTTTTCCACAACTTCATCAGCATTTGTTGTTTGCTGTTCTCTTGAAATCTGCTATTGTTACTGAGGTGAGATGATACCTCATAGTTATTTGCTCCGTCTAACATACTTTGGACATGTTGTGAGGAGAGACCGGTCCTTAGAGAGGGACATCATGCTTGGGAGGGTGGAGGGACAGCGCAGGAGAGGAAGGCCCTCTATGAGGTGGATTGATTCAGTGACTGGGATAATTGGGATGGGAGTGTCAGAGACAGTGCGATTGGCACAGGACAGAGCGGAGTTTAGGGCTGTTGTACATAGGGTCGCTATGAGTCGCAAGCGACTCGACGGCACATAACAACAACAACAACAACCCTGAGAGCTAGGGATTTTAAACATTTCTTCATGTGTTTGCCACCTGAATGTCTTTTATGGTGAAAAAAAATCTTATTCTGCGCCCATTTTGTGACTGGGCTGTTTACCTTTTTCTTGTTGAAGTGCTGGAATCTTCTATAATTTTTTATTTAAGTCCCTTATCTAATATGATATTCCCAAATATTTTTACCCAGTCTGAGGGGTTCCTTTTTACCTTGTTGGAGAAGTTTATTGATGCGTATTGGAAGGTTGTTGTTTATGCGTCTTTGAGTTGTTTTGTTTTTATGTGCCATTGAGTCATTTAATAACTCATAACAATCCTATGCAAAATATCTCAGAATCCTGTCCTTTCTTGAGTCAATCTCACTATTTCTGACACACTTACCCCTCTTACCCAAGTCACTGTGTCAATCCATCTCATCCAGGGTCTTCCTCTCCTGTGATGTGCCTCCACCCTTCCCAGCATTATATCCTTCTCCAGGGTCTGGTGGTCTCTCATAGCCACATGCCCAAAGTATGTGAGACAGAGCTTCAAAATCATTGCCTCCAATGAGCAGCGTAGTTTCATATTCTCCAGGACAGCCCTGTTTGATCTCTTGGCAATCCATGTATGTACAATATTTACCATGTAATTGTGAAGATGGTGGCCTGGATCATGTACACTGTAGACTCCAGACTGACATCCTTATTCTTCAGCACTTTGGAGTGGTCCCTAACAGCAGATGTTCCCAGTGAAATTTGTCTTTTGATTTCCTGACTATTAGACCCAAGAGTTGTTGACTGCAAAAACAGCAAAGCTGAAATTATTAACAATTTCAAATTCTTCTCCATCTAGCATTATGCAGCCAGTTGGCCAAGTGGTGAGAATCTTTGTTTTATTGATGTTGAGCTTTAATCCATATAGGAGACTGCAGTCCTTGATCTTTTGCAGCAAATGCTTTAGGTCCTCCTCATTTTCAAAAAGCAAGGTTGTGTCATCTTTATATTGCAGGTTGTTGAGTCTTCTTCCAATTCTGATGTCTCTTTCTTCCTTATAAGACCAGACTTCCAAATTATCTGTTTCAACATATAGATTGAAAAGGTATGGAGATAGGCTGCATCCTTGATGCACTCCTTTTTTGTTTTGAACCAAGGAGTGTTCTTTCTATTCTAACTACTGCTTCCTGGTCCAAGAAAGGTTTAGCATGAGCACAATAAAGTATGTTGGGATTCCAAAACTTCTCAGAGTTAACCACAATTTGCTGTAATCCACACATGTCAAATATCTTTGCAGAGTCAATGAAACATAGACATTCCTCTGGCACTCTCTGAACTTAGCCAAGAACTGCCTATCATTGGCTATGATGCCCCTAGTGCCATATCCTCTTCGAAACCCAGCTTATATTTTGGGGAGTTCTCTGGGAATGTATTGTTGCAGTTATTTTGGGATAATTTTGTGCAAGATTTTGCTTGTATGTTATATCAGTGATGTTGTTTGATAATTCACACTCACTGTTGAATCACTTCTTTTTGGAATGGGAATAAATATGGATTTCTTCCAGTAAGTTGGCCAGGCAGTTCCTTCCAGATTTCTTAGCATAACCTAGTGAGTACATTCAGGGCTGCATCTGTATATTGTAATATGCCAATTGGTATTCTGTCCATTCCAGGGGCCTTGTTTTTGCCAGTTCTTTCAGAGCCACTTGAACTTCCTCCTCCATCACCATGTCACCATTGTCTCTTGGTCTAATGCTGTTTTGTGAAATTCTTCTGTGTCAGCCAGTTTTTGTTGTTTGTTTGTTTGTTTGTTTGTTTTGGTAAAATGACTTTCCGTACTCCTTCCATCTTCTTGTAATGTTTCATAGATCATTCAATACTCAACCCATAGCATCTTCAAATATTGCAACTCAAGGTTTAAGTTTGTTTTTCAGTTCCTTTTGCTTAAGAAATGTCAAGCAAGTGTGTGTTTTTGATATTCTGACTCAAGCCCTTTGCACAGTTAATTGTAATACTTTTTCTTCTTGAGCTTTTCTTTGAAATCTTCTGTTCACCTCCTTAACTTACTGATTCCTTCCTTTTGCCTTGACTCCTCAGTTCTCTAGTGCAATATTCAGATTCTGTCCTAATATCCATTTCAGATTTCACTTTCTCCTCTGCATTCTTCATGGGTGATATTTTTAATATCCTTCCACAGCTCATCTGATCTTTGCTCAATAATGTTAAAGGCCTAAAACGTGTTCTTGAGACAGTTCTTAAATTCATATGGGATAGACTCAAGGTCAAATTTTTATTCTCGTGGATTTGATTTAACTTTTTTTAACTTCAATTTGAACTTGTATAGGAGTAGTTGATGATATGTTCCTGGACTAGTTTTCACCACTGATATGGAGCTTCTCCATCAATTCTTTCTGCAGATATGTTTGTTGTTGTTATGTGCTGTCGAGTTGCTTGCAACTCATAATGACCCTATGTATAACAGCCCTAAACTCCGCTCTGCCCTGTGTCAATCACACCATCTCTGATACACCCATCCCAATTGCCCCAGTCACTGAATCAATCCACCTCATAGAGGGCCTTCTCCTCCTGTGCTGTCCTTCCACCCTACCAAGCATGATGTCCCTCTCCAAGGACTGGTCCCTCCTTACAACATGTCCAAAGTATGTTAGACGGAGCCTCAGAATCCTTGCCTCCAAGGAGCCTTCTGGTTTGACCCTCTCAAGGATGAATCTGTTTGTTTTCCTAGCAGTCCATGGTACCCTCAATACTCTTCTCCAGCACCACAGCTCAAAGGCATCAATTCTCCTTCTATCCTCCTTAGTCATTGTTCAGCTCTTTGATGCATAACAAGTGATTGCAAGGACCA
This sequence comes from Elephantulus edwardii, assembly GCF_000299155.1. Taxonomy (NCBI): domain Eukaryota; kingdom Metazoa; phylum Chordata; class Mammalia; order Macroscelidea; family Macroscelididae; genus Elephantulus; species Elephantulus edwardii. Next base: position 12,071,120 of record NW_006399806.1, on the reverse strand, counting down.
TGTCCTGTATCAGATGCACCTTAGTCTCCAGAGAGACACCGTTGCTCTTCAGTACTTTGGAGAGGTCCCTAACAGCAGACTTTCCCATGTCAATACATCTTTTAATTTGCTGGCTACTGGTGTTGAGAGTGTTTGTTGAAACCTTTCATTTCCTCTTCTTTGGCTCTGATTGTTGGTGCATATACTTGAGTGATAGTGGAATTGACAGGTTTTCCCTGTATGCATCTGGATATTATCTTGTCTCTCACTACATTGCATTTCAGGATGGATCTGGAAATGGCCAATTTTACTGTGAATGTAGCCTGTCTTTTTTTCTCGCTTTTTCTTTTCCAGCATAGTAGACCTGATTAAAAATGTCCCATGTCTATTCATCTCATTTCGCCAATGCGTAGCATGACAATATTTATGTGTTCCATTTATTCTGCCTTTGAGTAGGAACTGACTTATAGTTGACCCTCTGGTGACTTTTTAGAGACTAAATCACAAGGGAAGAGTTTTCTTTCTTCCACTGAAGAGCTAGGGATTCAAACACCACATACCTTTGAGCTGTCAGAGAGATTCCTTTCCTAGTAATAAGAATATTGAGTAGAATATAAAATTCTGTAAGTAGTTAAAACAATGCTGTTGTTGTTGATTGTCTTTGAGTCGAGCAAGACTCATAGTGGCCATATGAACAAATGACCTGAAGCCTTTCTGTAACTATTGATATTTATCAATGTTCATAGAGTTTCTGGAGGCATGTTGTAACAATAGAAAATGTAGATACTTATGGAAATGCAAGAGGTTTTACAATGCAGGGATATGCTATAGAAGATGAGGAGAAAGGAGTATGTGTGAAGATAACATAAACCAGAAGAAAATGTGTCATGATAGTAAACTTAGAAATATACCAAATATACCTTGGATTCAAAGGTGGTTTTAAGTCTCAGTTATGTGTCATACTCTATGGTTAATGAGTTATGCTTGGTGTTGACTCTCTCATGTCTATGTGAGGTAAGTAGTTTGTAAAATATTTACTGAGAAGAAAGTCACATTTCAGAGCTAAGTTAATTGATTAAGGTCACACAGCTTGTGAGTAGTAGGTTCAGGAGTCAAATCTAATTGTCTACAGTCTTCAAGTCAAGGTATTTAAACTGCATTAAAATTCAAAAGCCAGTAGTTTAAAGTCACCAGCTGCTCCAAGGTAGAAAGATGGGCAATCTCCTCCTGTATGATTTACAAGCTCTGAAAATTATCTGGGGCGTCAGGTAAGAGTTAATTCCAATTCCCAATAATGAACACCCAACAATAACATCATCTTTATTCTGGTTATCCTTTTCTGTCAATTAATGAGTATTTAGTACATTTTTTCCCTTCCATCTTTCTATTGCCTAAATACTAGGACTCCTCTAATACTTAAAAATAATTATATAAAAATATATTTTACTTAAAGTACACAAAAGTTCAAAATAATTTTTTGTGAATTATAAAAACATTGCACTTAGAGAAAAATCTGAGTATCTTTAGAGATTTTCACGATGTGATTAGTGGGCACACACTGACTTGGAGGGAAAACACAGAAATGTAGGTAAATAGCCTATAGGTACCCATCATGCTGTTTAATTAGTGAGAGAATAAAATGATTAAAAATTAAAATTACTTAAGTTCTCAGGCAAATTCTCTTTTCTATTTCTTTCTTAACGAGTCTTTAATTAGCTAAAATTACATGAGGGAAGTTTCATACCTTCTATCTCTTTGCCAATACATGAAATATCCTTTTTATTTTGAAATGATGGGTGTAAGTGGATAATGAAACATATTTCTCAGGAGAAAGGGAAATTTTAGTCAATTTAGCATTATTGAATATCAACTTGTGTATATTTTTGGCTAAACAAAATTAAAGTCAACAGCAAGCAAGGGGAAATTGTGTTACAAATATTTTATGTGATGTTTGTTTTCCACACTTCATCTGCAAAGTATTCTGAAGGAAGAACCTTAAAGACTATTTTATTATAAATGCTTAATGCATTTATGTAATAATACAGCACAAGGAATTACTTCTATTTTGCATGGAAATGTTCAGCCTTAAAAATATAAAAATAAACACTAAGCTAAAATTACTGAAAATACCCATTTCTTGCCATTTAAAAATAATTTATATTTTAGAGTCCTATATTTTTAATAAAAATCTAATAGATAATTTTAAAGCTAGTGGTTATTTTGTGCTCATTTTTTAATTGTACAGTGCTTTTTTTTTCATTCAACTTATCTATTATTTTTATTTATCTCTCCCGCCTTTCCCATTCCTGATAATAAACAGGACTAATTCTTTCTGAATATAAACATTGCCTTAACATTTTGTACTAGTGTTCTTATCCTTTAACAATCAACTTGTGAATGATTTTTTTTACTCAGTATAATGTCATATGATGTATCCATTTTGCATTGATTAATTTTATCACTTTTCATTTTCTTGACTGCTACCCTTCAAGTGTTTTCTAAATTTTTTTTTACTTTCTTCTTTTTAATTGTGATGACAAGTTTTGATAATTTTCATGAAACTACTATTTAATTCTTAGACTTAAAACAGTTCACTATATCTTTAACCTTGACTTCCTCTCCATATAACAGTTTTAAACCTAAACATCTTATTCCTTCTTTTTCTTTCTTCTTTTTCCCCTTTCTCATGATATTTGAGAAAAATGTTCTTTCAGCATATTTTCATTGATTCTTCCCTGTGCTTTATTTTTGTTTCTTTCTACTCTGGATTTTTAATTTCACATATTTTATATTTTCCTTATATTGTCTCACATAATTTTTATGCTTTCTTCATGTGTTTTCTTCTTTGTTCTCATTATTCCTCCAGCTGATTGATATTGAATAACTTGTGTTCCATAACACTAAATCTGTGCTCCATTTCTTAAATTCCTTTTTTTAACCTTTTAGTGTATTATCCATAATTTCAACTTGCTATTTTTATATTGCTCTAATTTTCTACTGGTTTTGTCTACTTAAGTTGCGAGTTTGGTGACTTTTTTAAGGTTTTTTTCTGTTTTATGTGTTTTCCCCCTCAGTCCATGTGGTTGTTATTATTGTGTACCATCTATTCAGGACCAACCCACAGCTGACCTTCCAGTAGGTTTTCAGAAGCAGGAAATTGGATGAGAGAATTTTCACTTTTTCTCCCACAGAGCAGTTGGCGGATTCAAACAGCATGCTTCTGGGTTGGCAGTGAAATTTCTTACCACTAAACCATGAGCTGTTGTTGTGTATGGTTGAATTGAAATCTACCCACAGCTGTTTCTCCAGTGGGTTTTCAGAGACAACTGATCAAACAGGAAGAGATTGCTTATCCTTCTCCCATGGAGGAGCTGGCAGATTGGAAGGACATGACTTTGATATTGTAGCATTGCTAGTTGTTGTTGTTGTTATGTGCCGTCGAGTCGTTTGCAACTCATAGCGACCCTATGTACAACAGCCCTAAACTGTGCTCTATCCTGTGCCAATCTCATTGCCGATTACCCCAGTCACTGAATCAATCCACCTCATAGAGGGTCTTCCCCTCCTGCTCTGTCCTTCCACCCTCCCAAGCATGTTGTCCCTCTCCAAGGACCCGTCCCTCCTGGCAACATGTCCAAAGTATGTCAGACGAAGCCCCAGAATCCTTGCCTCCAAGGAGCAGCCTGGTTTAATCCTCTCCAAGATGAATCTGTTTGTTTTCCTGGCAGTCCATGGTACATTCAGTACTCTTCTCCAGCACCACAGCTCAAAGGCGTCAATTCTCCTTCTATCCTCCCTAGTCATTGTCCAACTCTCTGATGCATAACAAGTGATTGCAAAGACCATGGCCTGTATCAGGTGCACCTTCATCTCCAGAGAGACACCATTGCTCTTGAGTACTTTAGAGAGGTCCCTAACAGCAGACTTTCCCATCGCAATACGTTTTTTGATCTCCTGGCTACTGGTTCTAATAGAAAGTAAAAAAAGAGGAAATGGGACAAAAAGGGAGAGAAGTTCATCGGGGGGTGGGGGGGAAGTAGTTGGGGCCTCACTGTGTAAAGCCGGCTAAAGATACCACCTCTTCTGGACTAAAGGATATCAAGGAACTCGCACCCATTCTGGAATAGATTCTCTGATGGCATCATAGGAATCTAGAACAGTTGGCCTGGCTAGGGATATATTTTCTGGTCTTACTGGGTGTGATCAAGCTACCTAACCACTGTCAACTGAGATGCCCAGATATGTTGCAATCCATGGAGCTGTCCACTGTTTCAAATATAACTGTGGTGTGTATCTACAGGAATGGCTCGTGAGAGGCATGCATCCATGTCAAAGATAGTGCCCCTACAAATTCAGGAGTTGATTGAATGTGAGGCATGACAGTCTGCAGACTCCTGAAGGAAGTCTCTGAGAGCAGAGCTATGCATAAACTCCTGGGTCCAAATGCAAAATGGTGCAGGCCTGGCCTCAGATGGAGCTTGGATGGCCAAGGAAATGCTGTTAGCCACCAGTGGGGCACAATGTGAGAAAAAAACCATTCCTCTGATCTCTGGAAGGATATGGTAAATGCCTTTGCAACCAAGCTTTTCTAAGCCAAACATTTTGAACAGATTTCCCAAGACATTCAAAATTATTATTGTTGTTATTGTTATGTGCCACCAAGCTGACTCTGACACATAGTGACCCTATGTGCAACAGCTCTGAAACCTTCTCTATTCTGAGCCACTTTCATTGTCTCTGATACATCTATCCCCGTTACCCTAGTCACTGAGTCAATCAATCTCATTAGGGTCTTTCTCTCTTCCTCTTCCAAGCATGATATCCATCTCCAAGGACTGGTCTTTTCTGGTAACGCCCAAAGTATGTCAGACAAAGCTTCAGAATCATTGCCGCCAAAGAGCAGCTGGTTTCATCTTCCCTAGGATGAATCTGTTTGTTCTTTTAGCAGTCTTTTAGCGTATTGAATATGGTATATTCAATACTATCCTCCTGTACCAGAATTCAAAGACATTTATTCTCCTACCATCCTTAGTTATTGTCCAGCACTCTGATACAAGTAATTGTGAAGAGCATGGCCTGTACCATGTGCACTTTATTCTTTAGACTAACATTATTGCTTTTCAGTACTCTGGAAAGGTCCCGACAGTAGATTTTACCAAGGCAATTCAACTTTTTATATTACACTGTTTATAGTCTGTGTTCCTTCAATTTCCTTATTCTATGTTTTTATTCACTTTATTCCTTCAGTGTTTATTGTACTTTTTCTTTTACTCTAGGTATCAGAATTATACACCTTATCTGCTTTTTTTGTTTTTTTCTCTTATCTTAGTTGAAGATGGTTAAAGTTTCCTGTCTGTCTAGCTTGGCATCTTAACAGGAAATCCTCTTTATTTATAATTAAAGACAATTTTCAAAACCAAGGCTCAAAACTTTTTAAAATAAAATAATTTAAAAATTATAACCAAACTTTTTTTATAGCAGTTAATATATTAAAAAGTTCCATAATAGAAATAGGTGCAGAAATAGAAGTCCTCTTGTAAAGATTTCTAGCTCAGATTTGTAACGGAAGGTCACTATGAAATAGAAAGGACTAGAAAGGAGCTGGTAAGTGAATTACAGGGAAATTCTGATAATCTATACTGCAGATGACTCTAAATGTCTGCAACTATTACCTAGTAAAAAATCTGTCATTTGTAGCCGTATGCATGATTTGTACATGAGGTTGTAAAAACACAATCTGTCTTCTCAACCTTGAGTCTATCAATACTTTTAACCTTTGTAAAACATTATTATTTCTTTTTGATATTAAAATAAAAGTCATTTGAATTCAACTGGGGAGTAAAGAAGCTACTATTATTCCAAAAGATTAATATATGTAATGTTAAAGAGCAAGCAAATCACAAAAAAAGAAAATGATGAGAGTGTTTTTGAAAGAAGCTGTCTCAGTCACAAATTTCATATTTGTTTATACAATATTATAGAACAGCCAAAACTTATGGTACAAGGGATCTTTCGTGCTTTACTTTAACAATGGGGGAAAAAAACAAAATAATAGTTATTCGAATTTACTATCAGTCATTAGAACTTCAGAACAGTTAAAGTTCTGGTGGATGATTAAAGGAGAGGGAGAAAGAGACTAAGAATTTGTTTAGAATAATATTCTGGGTATATTTTTCTTCTGCTTTGCCTCATTTAATATGGACTCTTTGATTAAATGTCATGATTTAATACCAACTTAAGGTTGTTGTTACTTGCCAATGAGTCATCTGTGACTCATAGTGACCCTGATGAGTTTAAAACTTAATAGTTTATAACTAAACCAAATCCCCAAACTCCAGAACAGGTAAGTGGCTCAAAAATTGGCCACTTGTCTAAAGTTTATTTATTTTTTTTTATTTTTTTTCTATAATTATATTTTATTAATTTTCACAAACATTTACAGAGATTTTGGGCTTCCACTCATTCATTGTTGCACTATTCTCTCTACCCTCCTCCCAGTTTGTTCTTGTCCAAATGCCACAGTGCCTGTCAAAGCCAGTTCTGATTAATCTTCTTTGTCAGTGTATCCTTTGCCATTCCCTATCACTCCTCCCTGAGAGAGACTTCACTCTGAGTCATAAGGAAAAGGGGACGGCGTATTCTCTTAGCTACTTCCTGCTGAAAAGGGACGCTGTGGGTTTCAGGGTGAAGATCTTCTCTCACTACTCTAAAGGGCCCCTTTGGCAGTAGGAAACACATAGACTATTATGGAGATTGAATTTGGAATTCAGATGCACTCTTATTGATTGTGCTTGGCTGTACATGTACATATCCTTGAAGATGTATCATGGGGGTGTTGCAACCTAGAAGACACAAATTTGACTAACAAGTTATAAGTACATGAGTCCAAAAATTATGGAAAAGTAAAAGAAAAGATTCTTTCATTGTTTTACAAACCCTCCCCCAGGTCCCCTCCACCATGCAGCCCTCGCTCTAGTCTCCTGTGATGACAGAAATACCTAGTTATATATCTCTTTTAAACAGTTTTCTCCCTCCTCTGTTTAAGTGCAGTATACATTATTGAACCCATCTTACTCAGTCTCTCCCCAACCCCAAGGACAGTCCCATTCTACAACAGTGGCATCATGTAATATTTGTCCTTTTGTGACTGGGATATTTCACTCAGCATAATGTTCTCCAGAGTCAACCATTTTGAATAATATTGCATGAGTTCCTTGTTTTTTAATGCAGCATAGTATTCCATTGTGCGAATATACCACAGCTTCTCTAGCCATTCGTTTGTTGATGGGCACTTAGGTTGTTTCCAACTCCTTGCTATTGTGAACAAAGCTGCAATAAACATGGGTGTGCATATATCTGCTTGGATGTCAGCTATGGTCTCTTCAGGGTATATTCCCAGTAGTGGAATTGCTGGGTCAAATGGTATCTCTATTTGCAACTTTTTGAGAAAGCGCCATACTGCTTTCCACAGGGGTTGCACCATTTTACACTCCCACCAACAGTGAATCAGGGTTCCAGTTTCTCCACAACCTCGCCAGCATTTGTTGCTTGCTGTTCTGTTAAATTTTGCTATTTTGACTGGGGTGAGATGATATCTCATAGTTGTTTTAATTTGCATTTCTCTTAGGGCTAGGTATTTTGAGCATTTCTTCATGTGTTTGTTAGCCATCTGAATGTCAGAAGACACAAATTAAGATTTGAGTGCAGAATTTGAATGACAAAGACCAAAGTTTCTCTGACTTTGAATACTGTGTCTGTCTGTCTATCTATCTATAACTTTGAGAGATTAAAAAATATTGGTTGGTGGTTTGGATATCTCAAATGCGTTTTCTCTGAAATTTTTCTTGGGATTAGACAGGAGTGATGAGCTTTTAGCCAAGATCATGGGATAAATGTTTTGTATTGTTGTTATGTGACAGCAAGTAGCCTGAAACCCATTAACTCTGAACCTTGCTTTATCCTGACCCAATCTCATCATCTCTAACAGACCTAATTCCATTTCTCCAGTCACTGAGTCAATTCATCTCATCTTGGGTCTTCCACTCCTGTGCTGTTCCTCCACCCTCCCAAGCAAAATGTCTTTTTCCAAGGACTGGTCCCTACTAGCAATCTGTCCAAAGTATGTAAAATGGGTCTTAAAAATTCTTGCCTCAAGGGAGGAGCCTGGTTTCATTCTCTCCAGGACAGACCTATTGTTCTCCTGGCCTGTTCTCCATGGTGTGTTCAACACTCTTCTCCAGCACAGCTCAAGGGCATCAATCATCCTTGTTTATTGTCCAGCAGGTATTGGAAAGACCATGGACTGTAGCAGGCACAGTTTAGTCTCCAGACTGATATCGTTGCTCTTCAGTACTCTAAGGAGGACAGTACACTTTCCCCAATATAATTAATCTTCTGATTTCCTGACTGCTAGTTCTAAGAGTGTTGATTGTGGAATCAACCAAGCTGAAATTATTAACGATCTCAATATTTTCTCCATCTGTCATGAAGCTGCCAATAGGCCCAGTGGTGAGAACCTTTGCTTTCTTAATGTTGAGCTTTAATCCATATTGATTCTGCAGCAAATGCCTCATGTCCTCCTCAGTTTCAGCAAACAAGACTGTGTCATTTGCATAATACAGGCTATTGGCGAGTCTTCCTCCAACTCTGATGCCACATTCCTCCTCATAAAGTCCAGTCTGCCTAACGATCTGTTCTGCACATGGATTGAAAAGGTATGGAGGTAGGATGCATTTCTGAAGCACACTCTTCCTGATCTTAAACCATGCAGTATTTCCCTGCTCTACTCTGACTACTGTTTCCTGGTCCAAGTATAGGTGTCACATGAGCACGATCAAGTGTTCTGGGATCCCCATTCTTCTCAATGTTAGCCACAATTTGTTGTGATCCACACAGTCAAATGTCTTTGCATAGTTAATAAAACATATATAGGCTTTGCTCTAGGACTCTCTACTTTCAGCCAAGATCCATCTAATGTTTTCCCTAGTACTACAGGTTCTTCTAAACCCAGCCTGCACATCTGGCAGTTCTCTGCTGATGTATTATTCCAGTCATTTTTGGATAATCTTTAGAATGATCTTGCTAGTCTGTGATAGGGATATTGTTCAATGATTTCCACACTTTTGGGTCACCATTTTTTTGCAATGGGAATAAACAAAGATCTCTTCCAATCAGTTGTCCAGGTAGTTGTGCTCCAGATTTCTTTTTTTTTTTCTTTTTTCTTTTACTGTCTAACATACTTTCGTCATGTTGGAAGGAGGGACCGGTCCTTGGAGAGGGACATCATGCTTGGTAGGGTGGAGGGACGGCGCAGGAGAGGAAGGCCCTCTATGAGGTGGATTGATTCAGTGACTGGGATAATTGGGATGGGAGTGTCGGAGACAGTGCGATTGACACAGGACAGAGCAGAGTTTAGGGCTGTTGTAAATAGGGTCTCTATGAGTCTCAAGTGACTCAACGGCACGTAACAAAAACAACAAACTAGTTTATTTACAAAACTCAATTACAAATTCGAACAAATTCTTTTAATTTCCCTCACCCTCCCACTATCAAATTGTACAACCCAATAATTAATCTCCCTCTTCCCCAGAACATCCACATCCCTCTGCTTCCAGCCTCTCAAAACCTGCCTGGATCTTTATACTTATTCTACAATAATGGTTTTATACAATATTGATCCTTGTGGGACTGAGTTAGTTCACTTAGCATAATGGTCTTCAGTCGCTCCAAAGTTGGGTAATAATTTACAAAATTATTGCTCCTGCATGCTGCATAGTATTCCATTGTGTGAATGTACTATAATTCATTCATTTGTGGTTGGTTATTTGGGCTGTTTCCATGTTCATGTGATGGTGAATAATGCTGCTATGAACATTGGTGTACAAATCTCAGTTTGTGCCTCAGTTCTCATATTCTCAGGATATATTCCCAGTAATGGAATAGCTGGGTCATATGGAATTTCTATTTTGAGGAAGCACCAGACTTGAGTTAGTTGGGTGCAGTTCTCTGAATACATCCACAAGTTCAAGTTGGCTGATTGTATAGTTTAGGTCTTTTGCATCTTTATTGAGTTTCTTTTGAATTTACCTATCCTTTGGTGTTAGAGGTGTATTGAAATTTCCTACCACTATTGTGTTGCTATTTCTCTCTTCAATTTTGTTAACCGTTGTTTTATGTATTTTGCATGCCTATCATTTGGTGCATAAATGTTGATCAAGGTTATGTCTTCTTGATCTATTATGCCTTTAATCAGTATGTAATGCCCTTCCTTGTCTTCGATTGCAGTTTTCATTCTGAAATCTATTTTATTCAGAGTTTAGCATTGCCACTCCTGCTTTTTTGAGGTTGCCATTTGCGTGTATATTTTTTCCAACCTTTGATTTTGAGTCTGTCATTCTCTTCCTTTTTTTAGATGTGTCTCTTATAGGCAACATATTGACGGTTTTTTGGTTTTGGTGTTCTGTTTTGAATCCATTCTACTACTCTTTTTCTTTTAATTTGTGCATTTAGTCCATTCATATTAAGTGTGAGTACTGTTAGGCCAGGTTTTGCTTTTACCATTTTGCTGTGTTTCTTTTTCTGTCATTTATGGTTACTTTGGTCCATTCACTTTCCTTTGGCGTCTTTATGTATTCTTTTTGGTATAATTCCTCTGTGTGCTCATTCTATCTTTAGAAGCTCCCTGGTACTTCCAGTGCCTTGGGCATCATTAAGTATTGCAACTCGAGGCTTAAACTTGTTCTTGAGTTCCTTCACCTTAAAAAATGCCAAGTGAGTTTGTCCCTTTTGACTTTCTGACTTCAGCTGTTTGTGCACATTTTGTTATAATACTTTGTTTTGTCTTCCTTAGCTGCCCTTTGAAATCTTCTGTTAAGCTCTTTAATTTTTTTCCTTTGCTTTGACTTCTTGGTATTCAGGGTCTCTTCTGACATCCATCTTGGTCTTTTCTTGTCTTCTATTTTTGTAATGATTTTTTCATTCTTCATGAATGGTAGGTACTCTTGATATTCTCCCATAGCTCATCTGGTCTTTGCTCGTTAGTGCTAAAGGCCTCAAACCTATTCCTAAGATAGTCTTTAAATTCAAGTGGGATAGACTAACTCAAGGTCATACTTTGATTCTTGTGGATTTGATTTTATTTTCTTTAGCTTCAGTTTGAACTTGCATATGAGTAGTTGATGATCAGAACTTTACCTAGTTTTCACAACTGATATTGAGCTTCTCCAGCAATTTCTTCTGCAGTGGTCAATTTGATTCCTGTGTAGACCATCATGTGAAGATCTTGTGTATAGTAACCAGTTATGTTTCTTAGAAAAGATGTTTGCAATGAATAGGTCATTGATTACAAAAGTTGTTAAAGTCATCTATTTCCTCTTCTTTGGTTCTGATTCTTGATGCATATATTTGAATGATAGTGGTATTAACACGTCTTCCTTTTATGCATATTGATATTATCCTGTCACTCACCACATTATATTTCAAGATGGATCTAGAAATAGCCTTTTTATTTATAACCATGACCTCATTCTGTCTCACCTTTTCATTTCTAATGTAGTAGATCATATGACTATTTGGTTCAAAATATTCCATGCCAACTCATTTCATTTCACCAGTCCCTAATATATCAATATTTATGTGTTCCATTTCTTCCTTAGCAATCACCACATTCCACATTCAATCAGTAGTATCTTTGTGCAACTGCCCCTTCTGCTTTGAGATTCCCAGTAAGAAGGCTCTGCCTCTAGTGCCATATGCTCTAATCTACTCTTAAGTGTGCACATGGGGTTCTCTGAGTCTTGCTATTTCAGGAGTAGATGGCCAATCCTTCTCTCTTGTTGTTGTTGTTGTGTTCCATCTAGTCAAAACTGACCCATAGTTCACACTTCAGTGAGTTTTCGGGGCAGTAATAACACAGGAGGAGATTGTCCATCCTTCTAGCAGAGAGCAGCTGATGGATTAGAACTGTGTGCCTTTGGGATTGCAATCAGTGCAGCTTCTGCCACCACGCTATTAGTGCTCCCTACATTCATACTTCTCACTGTCAACGTTCCAATCAATAGTGTCAATTTGGAGCTGCTCCTCCTCCTTTGTGATTCCCAGTAAGAAGACTCCAGTATCACCCTCTCAACCTCTACTGTGGTTTAAGTCTTTTGTTTTAGTTATGGTATCAGTTCATCTTACTTTGGGTCTTCTCTCTTTAATTTACCTTTCACTTTTTCCAAGAATGATGTATTTTCCCAAAGAATGACAAATATATAAATAATGTGAGTCAGAGTCTTAAATTTTAAGTAGAAATTTTTTAAATAGGCATATATACTGGGTGAAACTTCACATTAAAGTTGTTTTCCAAGTCACACAGTAGTTTTAGAATTGTGGCAAATGTTCTTCTTTTCCTACTTACCTGGCTTTCGACTTCTTCAATATGCATTGTTATCATTGTGTACCATCAAGTAGAAATCGACTCATAGCTAACTTTCTAGTGGCTTTTCTAAGACAATGAATCACACAGGAGGAGACTGCCCATCTTTTCTTCGTGGAGAAGCTGGTAGATTTGAACCACTTGCTTTTGTGCCAGCAGCTCTACTCCTTACTACTAAGCCAAAACTCACAGTACAACTATATATAGTGGCTATTTCAAGAGTTATGGGGGGAAAACCCACAAAACTCCAGCTATGTAACATCATAAAAATTGTGGAAACCATTTTCTATTTCCAATACAGACTTCTTAACAACGTAACCTGAATTAGTTTGTAAACAAAAAAATTTTAGGGCAATAGTACAATTTATTAGAATAATGAAAAAGAAGGCTTATTTGTTATTGTTTATAATCTCCGTTAAATTTGTAGCTCAATATCTAGGAATAAATTTGAGTACTCTGCTTGCTTTCTATTACTATACCCTGTGCTTTAAAAACTTCTAAGATTAGGTTGCGATAGGAGACTGCATGAAACTGCTGATTCATTACTTTTCTAATAATAACTGTGACAAGTAACTATAAATGATTATCAGGGAATCGAGTGAGCAATAGCTATAATGAACACAGAGGGGTACACTTCCAAAATAGCATGTGCCATATGTACTCACAAAACTAATTATGCAAGTAATGTACACATAACTCATGCTATGTTTTGCAAATCAGCAAAGCTCTTAAAGTCCCTTCTGATGAAAAGTTTGCTGATTGTTGCTCAGGGAAAGTCAAGGATGATGTGAGTAGTAGTTTCTGGAAAATTAACAGCTGTTTCTTCTGTCTTTCACACTCACACATGTTAGATCTTCAAATCAGTAAGAAAGATACTGGCAAAGAAAACATAATTAGAAGACTTTTGTTCCGAAATCAAACATCTAAAATGGTTTGTTCAATTGTTTTATCATTCCAGCAGTATTGATCCAGGTTGCCAGCACTTCATGAGGAAAAAACGGGTTGTTGGGTTTTTTTTTTTAATTTCCTGTTAATTTCCCAAATTATTTTCTTTCTGTAAGTTGAATCTTAACACTGTTTAGGGTATCTCTCTCTCATTGTCTTAGAGTCAGAACCAATTCATGCCTGAACCTCTATTGGGTTTCCAATGCTGTAAATCACAGGGATCCATCTTTCTTAAGCAGGGCCACTGGTGGATTAGAAAATGCCAGAAAGGCACAGCCTTTCATTTAGCAGCATAACTCCTTACAGATCATATCACCAGATTGCTTAAACCATACGAGGTATGCTGAAAAAGTCCAATTTAACTTCTAATTTAACAAATAAATTTTTATTTTATACTGGCTTGCTTACAAAGTCTATATACACTGTTTTTCACACTATCTTAATTTACATTGTCTTTTATAAAATCATTCCCATTCATTTTATTTTACAAAATTAATCAACATCAAAATATTCCCACTGCTGCCCTCTTTCCATATCCCTGCTAGATCTTTCCCATTTCCTTTATTCAACCCTATTTCTACCCATCCCTGTGATTTTCCCCCTGCCTATCCTCACCCATATTCCTTACCTGCCTCCCTTGGATCTTCATATCCATTTTACTAGTTATCTTTCTATTCCTACAATAATGGTCTTATACAGTATTTGTCCTGATGGGACCAAGTTATTTCACTTAGCATAGTGCTTACTCTTTAGACCCTCCCAAGTTGTATAGCAATTCTTTAAATTTTTGCTACTGTACACTGTATAGTATTCAATTGTGGGAATGTACCACAATTTCCCAGTCTATTTGATGGTAATTGAACTTTTGGGCTGTTTCCACATTCTTATGATGGTGAATAAAACTATATGAACTTGGTGTAAAAAAATCTCCATTTGTCTGTCAGTTCTAATTTTCTCATGATATAGTAAAGCACTAGTCTGTGCATTGCTGTACAGAGGTAACTCATAGTTGCTGTGATGCTGAACACTGGGACACTGATGTGCCAAACATGGTAATGATTACCCATGGCGGATAGTGTTTGTTGGAGCTTCCCGATTAAAACAAGCTTGGAAACAGGAGCGGCATCCACTTCCAAAATGGCTTGCCTCTGGAAACTCTGTGTATGAACAGTGCTCAGGCCTTTCATTCATAGGGTCGCTATGAGTCGTCTATTTGGAGATGAAAGAAGAGCCCAAAGAAGACATGGAAAGACCTCATTACCAATGAGTCAGAAGCGACCCTCCTTTTAGTTTCCTAGCTTGTAAATCATAAAGGTTAAGATTGCCTCTCTTCCTTCTGCTGAACTATTGGTGGATTCCAACTTTCAGAGAGATAAAATCTTTGGTTTAGCAATGAAACAAATTGGACTAAGCCTACAGCGCTTGTTCTGTGGTTAAAGAAATCACTGACACAGTCACTCATTGCCACTGAGTTTGAACCAACTAATAGCTGACCTTCCTGTGGGTTTTCAGAGTTTGAATTCACAGGGGAATGATTGCACATTTTTCTCTCATAGAGCTTCTAGAAGATTTGAACTTCCTGCCTTTGGATTATCAATACAACTTCTTACCTATTAGGTTGCTCCTTGAATAAAGACATAGTTTTCTAAATTACCATAACTCTAGCTCACGATAATGCAATGTGTAAGAGACTGATTAATGTTTGATGAAGTATGATTCATTATCATAAAAATATAACTTTGAGAGGGAGTTCTGGTGGCCTAGTGGCAAGACACTGCACTGCAATCCCAGAGGTATGCGGTTCAAATCCACCAGATGCTTTGCTGGCGAAGGAGGATGCAATCTCCTCCTGTACCAGTCAGATCTGATTTGATGGTACACATGAAAATAATACAATAAAAAATAAATTTAAAAAATTATATAACTTTGACCCTTTTTCTTAAATGAATATCAACGGCATCTGGAAGAAACAAGAATGAGGCTTGTACCTGAGTTTCACACAATCATTCCCATACACTGTGTTTCATAAAATGAATCACCTTTGATCTATGCCCACTATCACAATGTAAATGAAAGAACGTATGAAACAAAATGTAGACAAGTTTCATATGCAACATAATGAAAACATCAACAACAAAATAACCCAAGGCTTAAAATACACTAGCCACTTCATACTGACAGTTCCTTAGGTTTTCCCAATGTCCCTTCACAGTACTGTAACAAAGGGCTCAAGAGGATCAGAGATGGGGAGGATGGCACAGGATACGGCAGGCTTCAGGCCCGTTGCTCAGAGGGTAGCTATGAGTTGTCTTGGACTTGATAGCATGTAACAACAATGTGGGAGGCTCTCTACAAACTGGATTGACACAGTGATGGCAAAAATGGGCTGGGGCAAGGTAGAGATCATGGTGATTTCAACAGCAAGGTTCCAGGCTATTCAGAGGTTTGCTAACTCAGAAGTGTGGTAGATTCAAGAGCACCAAATGTGGTAATCTATTAATGATAGGTTCTTCAGTTAGAATGTGTGTGTGTGTGTGTGTAAGTAAATGCAGCTGGATGTATACATATATGTTTGTGGCTGTATGTGTGCACTGAGTTAGTTTGCAGTCTAGACTTCTTTCCCTGTCAATTGAAAGGGTCAAAATGCCTGATACTTCCGGAGCAAAAAACACATTTCACTCCAAAATCTTTGTTTTTAATATAATTTTCTAATAAGAGTAAATAAGACTTATTTGGAAACGAATGAACCTGGGACTTACAGAAATTAAATTAAGCAGGTCTACACACACATACAGACAAAAACACACATGGAGTGAGAAAGACAGTCAGTTGGTACTCTTCCAAAGGAGAAAAGAGCTAAATAAAGATTTTTCTATCACCAAACTATAGTGTTCGGAAACATAATATCAAAAAAATATTGTAGTTTAACTCTGATTTAAAAATAAATATTATAACAACATAAATAAATAATTGATAAATAAAAATGTAAGTGAGGAAGAAAAATATAAATGTCTGCAGAAGAATTCCTAAGGATTGATACAGATATTTTCCTTTAATGATATGTGTCATAATGCATTTAAGGGATATATGAAATATGCCCACCACTCTTCAAGTATATAGTGACTTCAGATTTTACCCTCTAGGACATTTTCAGAGTATATCACACGGGGAAATTGCCCATCTTGCTCCTGTGTAGCAGCTGGTGGATTCCAGCTGCTTCATTTGTGCTAAAAGTTCATTACTGCTAAACCACCATAACCCCCTCTTCTTAACAAAAGACTAGAGAGATATTGGGGTATGGGGAGAAAGAAGCAGTAACTTAACAGTGGAGGAAACTTTTCTGCATGAATACAATCAGCATCAACCATGATGTCATGTTGATAGTATGTACTCTTGATGCAATACAGTTGATGAGAGCAGCACTTGAAGTCCAGGATCTGCTACTGAACTATAACTGAGAGTAGAGAAGAAAGTTGAGAATCCTGTGCAGACAAAAGCAGTAGACGAAAGAAACACTGCTTACTTTGGTGCCCCTTTTCTCACATCACTTCTGAGACAAAAGAGGACAACGGATTTCAGAAGAGAAGACATCATCAAGAGGACTTTTAGCTCATACTGCACAGGAACACCAACACCGACATCACAGGGAAGTTCAATAATAGTGGGTGGAGTGAGGTGGGTAGAGGCCTGAACCATCCAACCAGGTTTGGCTAGGATAGGGAGTGGGACAATTTGGAGGGGCAAGAAAAGGGAACTGAGCTGGATGCTAGCAAAGCAGGGGTGAGTGTGGGAACAAGACAACTGCACCTAAGGGGAAGGAGAGGGCAACACCTGACCCATTACCTGAAAGATAAGAAAAATCTCTCACCTGCTCTTTTGGACAAAATTCTCTTGTGTCAAATATTGCTCTAGAGTTGAGCATCCAAAGTAAGATAATCTAAGGAGAAGGATTGATCATCCACTCCCAAAATAAAAAGGCTTCAGAAAACCTTGAGTACAATAGAGCACAATTAGAGTAGATTAGCAGATATGGCACCAGAGGCACATTTTGTTCTGTTGTACACAGGGTGGCATTGAATTGGAGCTCATTTTGTGGCATCTATTAGGAATATAACATTGTCTACAGAGAATATAACATCTGTCTGCAGAGAAAATAGAAAACCTTGTTTTCATGGAAAGGGTTCTGAATATTTGGACTATTATTTTAAGCAGTAAATGGTTTAGAAATTATAGAACTAATTGCCATATCACTTTTAAACCTATAAAGTGACAGTTTCACACTTGTATATGGTTTATTTATAAAATAGTATGCAACTTACCCATTGGCATTGAGTCAGAACCAACTTGTAGTTGACTTTCCAGAAGGTTTTGGACACTGTAAATTACACAAAAGGAGATTACCCATCTCTCTTCCATGGATTCGAACCCCTGACCAGCGAATACCACTCCTTACCACTAAGCCACAAGAGCTAATTCAACTCCTCAGAGCTCAAGGGAATTAAGAACAAACTCAGTTTGCTTGGAATGTTCCACAGGGCTTTCTTTGTGTCTCAAGTACAGAACCTTACCTAGGTCTTCTTGACAAGACTAGAATTTCCAATAAGTATTCACTCTACTAACTAACTATATGGATTAATTTTAAATAATGAATAAGAATTAACACTAAACTAAATTTCACTCTCTTCACTATACTTACATCCAACAACACTAGCTAGCATGATATAAGCAGCATCATGTGGCAAGCTCCGGTAAGAATTACCCATATTTTATTCCATTTAATTAACCAAAGTCATTTTATGAAATAGATACAATTTTAATCCCATTTTACAAAGGAGGAATTTGGGCCTTAAAAGGGTAATAAGATTCCCAAGGTCATCAGCACAGAGTTAGCATGAACCAATAGTTAATAGTGTATAATTGTTTTAACCCTTAATTTAAGCTATATCCTCATTCCTCTCTTTGTAGGCAAATCTGTATGTTTAAATTCAGATTAGTAGTCTACATTACCAAAGTAGGATTCATACAAGTAATTCAATTCTTTTTCACTTCCCCAAGGAAATCAACAAGCAGAAATCAACAACAAATTTCATATTTGACTTTATGACTTTATTATAAACTGCAAGAGCAGATGGATTCCAAGACCAGTGACACAGCTTATCTGTTTGCACCTTGTTAACCTTTTATCTCACTGTTCTTTAAAGTGGGAACTCACAAGTCAGAGCAGCATCTGCCTCTGCTGCTTCTCTGTTGGTAAATTAATTTACATCAAAGGATGCTGAGAAAAACACTTAGAGGCAGCTATTAATGAGGAAGGTATAACTTTAAAGAAAGAAAAGGAGGATTAATGCCCAGCAGAAAACCATCCTGCTAGCAAGGGACTCAGTGATAAATACCCTGGTATGATAAAGGTTAAGTAATAATGTGACAACTTATCACTGTGACATTCAGCAAGGATAAAATATAAAAAAATCTTCTTTTAAGTCCATTTTATGCCTCACAAGATGTTAGTGCACTGAGAATAAGTTGATTCAAAATCTTTGACTCTTACAAAATGATTATGAAGTTGGTAAAAGTGTTAGAATATGAGACTGTCCATATGCAAGTGGAAAAATGTATTTGTAATTTCAACTCTTCTGCCAAACAAATGCTTTCTGCCTAGAATAAATTGATATTTGGCTGTGCATAAATTAAATGTCAACACAGTCCCTCACAAATTTACTTATGGGTAGCCAAAAAATTGACTGTTGAGGTTTAATACAAATAGCTGGCTCTCCTGTTTACTCAACAATCAGATACAAAAGAAAAGGAACTTCACTGATTCCGGGCATGACAATGTTAATTAGATGTTATTTGATTAGGAACATTGCCATCTCCCCACTGTCCTATACTTCCACTCCATCCCCTCCCCTTCTCTTGTGTCTAGAAAGCTGTTATAAAATTATCTTTCAGCCTAACTAGGTGTTATAACTCATTAGCGCCAGCCTAACAAACATTGAAAGAATGATAAAAAAGCATTCATATTTATTGTGTGATATTTATATCTATATGTGAA
Source organism: Elephantulus edwardii (assembly GCF_000299155.1). Classification (NCBI taxonomy): domain Eukaryota; kingdom Metazoa; phylum Chordata; class Mammalia; order Macroscelidea; family Macroscelididae; genus Elephantulus; species Elephantulus edwardii. The sequence continues at coordinate 12,051,726 of NW_006399806.1, read as the reverse complement.
TATGTACAATTTAAAGCAAATCTTTACATCTTCTAGGTAGTTTTCAGTAATCTGTATGCAGATGTTGCTTTTTTATGCCTCAAGGAAATAAAAAGAGTGTGCATGAGTGTGTTAATGACGATCTATTGAGTGCCAGAAACTTCAAAATACCGGATTTAGAAATATACCTATAAAGAAAGCTAAGCTTCTACCTTTCCAAAGAAGATAAGCAACAAACAAAAATATATACAATTTATCTTGGGGTAAATAAAGCACTCGAAAGAAGAACAGCTGCATTAGGAGGATGGGTAGTGTCTGTGGTGAATGAAGAGTATTTCAAGACCTTCTGATTATTTAAATAGAAACCCAATTCCATGGAGATGCGGACGACTTAGAGTTGTTGACTTTCCAGTGAGTTTTCAGTGTGTCACATAAAAGGAGAACGTACATCTTTTTCTCATGGAGTGGTTGGTAGCTTTGAACTTCCAGAGGAGTGCTGCATTTGGGTTAGCAGTGTAATTCCTTTCATAATAAGCCACCATACATCCTTCACCCCTTCTTTCTGTTCAGATGGCAGTTGATTAAAAATTATGTCCAATACAGGAAGTATGAAGATGTATGGATATTTGGCCAAGATTTTCCAAACAGAAAGAGGAGACTACAAAGGCATGAATATAAAATAATCTTGATCTTCTCAAGGAATGTGATAGAAGATGCTGTGTTTGAATTAGATGAGAAGAGAGTATGCTAGACAATGAAAGGGAGAACCAAAGCAAGGTTACTTCATTTCATTTTTAAAATTATTGATGTATTTTTATTATTTTGTCTCATTGTTACAAATATCTGAAATCTTTTACTTTTCAATTGGGTCAAACGAAATTGGCAAATCAGTTTTATCAGTAAGTCTGAAAATATTTACTCTCATGGACTGAGTCATCCAGGGACAATTGGCAAGAATGCTACTTGGAGGCAAAGATGATAAAGTTCACATCTCTTACTTTGAGCATGTTGCCAGCATGTTCCCTGGAGGGGGATATCATCCTTGGGAAAGTGAGGGCATGGGACAGAGAGGAAGATCTGTTTCAATGGTCTTGTGTGTCTCAGAGAATGTGAGGATGGCAGAGGATAGGACAGGATTTTCAAATATTTTATTCACTGGTTTGATTCAAAGTACTTAACAACAATAAGAGAGAGTTATACAGTCATATCCAGTACTGTAAGTTACACAAGCCTTTAATACTTCATAATGGCAAAAAGACATTCTTTTGGAATTCTTTACTTTCAGCCAGGACTCATTGACATCAGCAATGATATCGATGGTGCCACTGCTTCTTCTAAATCCTGCTTGAATGTCTGGCAGTTCCCTATCTATGAGCTGTTCTAACTGTTTTTGCATGATCTTCAGCAGTATTTTGCTTGCATGTGATATTAATGATATTGTTCAATAGTTTCCGCATTCAGTTGTATCACCTTTCTTGAGATCCTTCTGTGTGGATAGTAGCAAGTTGTGGCTGACATTGAGAAAAATGGGAATCTCAGAACATTTAATTGTGCTCATGAAGAACCTGTATTTGAACCAGGAGGCTGTTATGGGAAGGGAGCAGAGGAACACTACATGGTTTAAAATTGGGGAGGGAGTGTGTCAGTATTGTATTAATTCTCAATACCTATTCAATTTGTATGCTGAGCAAATTCTCTGAAAAGTTAGACCCTGTGAAGAGGAGTGTGGCAACAGGACAGGAGGGAGACACGTGAATAACCTGTGTTATGCAGATGAGACACCTTGTTTGCTAAAAGTGAGAACATGAAGTACTTGTTGCAGAAGATCAAATAATGCAGCTTTCAGTATGGATTGCATCTCAATGTCAAGGCAACAAGGTGTCTTACCACTGGACCGATAAGCAATACATGATGAATGAGAGGAGATTGAAACTGTCAAAGCTTCATCTTACTTGGATCCACAATTAACACCCTTGGTACCAACATTCATATATATATATATATAAAATAAGGAGACACACTGCACTGAAGAAATCTGCAGTTAGAGACCTCTTCAAATTATTGAGGAGTAATGATGCCAGTTTGAGTACTAAGGTTCATCTGATTCAGGCCATAGTAATTCTGATCACTTGCAATGCATCTGAGAGTTGGACAATGACTAAGGATGACAGAGGGAGAATTTATGTCTTTGAGCTGTGTGGTGTTGGACAAGAGAACTGACTATCCCACAGATGGCCAAAAGAACAAACAGATATGTCTTGGAAAGGGTGCAGACAGGGTGCTTTTTGGATGCAAGAATGATGAGACTTCACCTCATATACTTTGGACATGTTGCTAGAAGGGGCTGTTCCTTGGAGAAGGACATGATACTGGGAAGGCTAGAGAGTCAGCGAAGGAGAAGACCCTCAGATAATCTGTTCTGCATACAAGTTGAAAAGGTATGGAGACAGGTCATATCCCTGGCGTATGCCCTTCCAAATTTTGAACCATGCAATGTTTCCTTGCTCTGTTATGATGACTGCCTCTTTGGTCCAAGTATAGGTTTCTCATTAGCACTCAAGTGTTCTGGAAATCCCATTCTTCTCAGAGTCAGCCACAGTTTGTTATAATCCACACAGTCAAAGGCCTTTGCATAGTCAATGAAACACAGATAGACATTCCTCTGGTATTCCTTGCTTTCAGCTAAGATACATCTAACATTAGCTACAATATCCCTAGTACCACAACCGCTTCTAAACCCAACCTGGACTTCTGGCAGTTCTCTGCTGATGTGCTGTTTCAGTCGTTTTTGGATAATCTTCAGTAGAATCTTGCTTGCATGTGAAATCAATGATACTGTTATATAGTTTCCACACTCTGTTGGGTTACCTTCTTTGGGATGGGAACAAATATAGACCTCTTCCTGTCAGTTGGCCAAGTGGTTGTTCTCTAGATTTCTTGGCACAACTTGGTGAGCACATCCAAGGCAAAACCTGTTAGCTGAAATATGTCAATTGGTATACCGTCTATTCCTGGGGCCTTATTTTTTTTTTTTTTCATTTCCTTCAAAGTAGCCTGAACTTCTTCCTTCATCACCAAAGGCTCTTGCTCATATGGTACACAACAAAAATAACAACAACAACCCCAGAAAGTAAGAAGTTTCAAGAAAGAAGTACAAATGGAAGCAGGGAAACTAGGGAATAAGTAGGAAGGGTGCTACTAAATTAAGAGAATTGTAATCAGTGTCACAAAAGAAAATGTTTATAAATTGCTGAATAAAAAACTACTTTGTTCTGTACATTTTCACCTAAATTACAATAAAGGAAAAAAATATATGCAAGTAGTGTAGAGCATGAGAGATTGTGTTATGCTGTGCTGATACAGGCACATTTTTTAAATTTTACATTTTCTTTGTTCATCTCTTCTCCACACCACATTCAAAGACATCACACTTGCGTCTGTCACATTGCTATCAATGGGAGTATTTTCAACATGGAAACGAACCAATTCTATGGGGATTTTTAAAATAAGCTCAGTTACAATTACATATTTAATAACAAACTATTGTTTATATATATCTTTGATTGAACATTTGAACATTTTAATACTACTCTGTATTAGCTGGAGTTCTGGTCAAGTGTTGAATTACATATTGGACTTCTAATAAAATAACTTGTGATCCAAATCCACCCATTTCTCTGAAGGAGGAATATGAGTCAATCTTCTTTCACAAACATTAAGGAGTCAGGAGGAGGACCTTCATGAGTTAGAACTGACTTAATGTTACCATGTTCACTTTACTTTTCTATATACTGATATTCTTTCATTTGACTGTATATTTATATATCTATGTTTATGGAATTCTCTGTTGTATGTGACAACTGGAACATAGATAAAGCAAAACAAGAATTGTTGTCCTTGAATTGCGGTAGTGCTGAAGAGTATTTAATGTTCCATGGACTGCCAAAAAACCAAATATTTCTGTTGGAAGTAGTGTTCCTTAAAAGCAATGACAGTGAGATTTTGTTTCACAAACTTTCAGCATATTATCAGGAGGAGTCAGTCCCTGGAGAAGAATAGTATATTTGGAAAAGTAGAAAGTTAGTGAAAGAAAGAAGACCTCAGACAAGATGGATTGACACAGTTACTTTAACCGTGAACTTAAGCACAGCCGAAATTGTGGGGACGGCACGGCATCATACAGGACTTCTGTTGTGTGATTGAAAGGACCACTATGAGCTGGAGCTGACTCTTCAACACTAAAGCAACAATAGCTTGACACCTTAAACCTCAAGAGGCACAGACTGCCTGTTCATCTATACATTCAGCCTAGTTTCAAACATCAAAAACATTTTAAACCTATTACTTTGAAAGTGCTATTTTTTTCTGCTCATTGAAATCTAGTGAGAACCTACTGTGGCTGACCCTCCAGTGGCTTTTCAGAGGCTATCAATCACGCAGGCGGAGATTGGCCATTTTTATTTATTTTTTTTTTTCATAGAAGCAGCTGTTGAATTCAAACTCCCTGCCTTTGGGTTGGCAGCTCAACTGCTTACTCACTTCTGTTATTTGTTTTTTGCCTTGAAACCAACTCAGGTGAATCAATAGAGTGTTTTCAG
>NW_006399806.1:12032335-12046629 GCF_000299155.1 Elephantulus edwardii | reverse complement strand
AATAAAATACATTGATTGGTTTTGTAGAGAAGAGTTGATTTGGAAACAGTCCACTGATTATTAAAATATACTTTTTCCCTTAGAAATTGGTTATCACAAGGTGAAATTAATAAGTATGAAACAATAATATTCATGAACATGCCTCTTACTGTTAACTTATGATGCAACAAATAGTACCCTCAACATTAACACAGTCAACCTAGCATTGACACCAGTAATAGTATTACATTTTTGCTGGAAATGGATGAAAAATACTTCACTAAAAGTTAGAATTTATTTCTAAATGTTTCTTCATAGACTTCTTTATTTGTACCGTTGTGAGTCATGATACTCAAGTGTTTCCACCATTTTATATGAGTTTATCATCCAGAAAGATACAAGTTTAGACTGCAGAATCAAACACATATTCAATTGAAAGTACTCTGAAGGCAGAAACTCTTTATTTTTATTATTTTAGAAATTCAATATTTTCATTGAAATTTTCATTCACATCTTCTAAGCCCAAACAAACAGAAAAAATAAGTTATATTATTTGAATAGAAAAACCATAAATAGGTATCATTAGACTTAGTAGATTTTTTTTTGTGTGTGTGTGTGTGTGTGTGTGTGTGTGGTGATGGTGAGCTGAAATTCTCAATTGAATGTGATGAGATAAAGTATTCCTTTGTGGCATCATTATCTCTGAGAAGTTACCCAAAATATCCCTTGTATACTTTAAAGTATTCTGATATGTGGAGGGTTTTTTTTAGATTTATGAAAATATAACCTTAGACACAGAAATAAATTTAATACCAAACTGTGTAGGTTTAGTATCTAACTCTTTGAGGTGGTGTTCTTGTTAAATCAATAACCACTAGAAAGTCAATATTACAAACCTTAATCTAATAGTGTAATTATAATTTATCTATGTTTTCAATGCAAGCACTAGGAAAGAATATTGAAATGACAACTTTGCAAAAAAAGAAATAGTTTGTACCCTTTGGATTTTTTAAAAAAGAAGTTTATATTTCTCTTTGTTTTAAGGAACTAGCCTCTCCAGGATTTTAAAGAGATGTAGGGGTAGTCTTGCTTGATATATAAGAAAATTGTGTGGAGTGTGTTTTTGCTTGCTTTCTCTATATCTCTAGATAAAATTATAGTAAGCATATTTTTGGGAAGGCCAGGTATATGGAAAAAGACACCATATTGGGTAGAGTAAGGGGTCAGACTAGGAACGGAAGACCCTCAACAAGACAGTGAGGGACATCTTGAGCCTGGCTGAGGTACTGAAGATGACACAGGATAGGACATGGTTAAAATCTGTTGTTTATAGGCTCACTATCACTCATAGTTCACTCACAGACCATAATATTTGATAGTTATTTTAAGGTGTCTTTTCCCACTGAACAGTCTTGCTGGTGGCACGGGATTGAAATACCTGACTCCTAATCAAAATTAAAACTTCCTCAGGATAATAATGTAGCAGCAGGCTGCTTCTATAAACAGTATAGTCTAAAAACACTAGGAGAGACTCTGTTTTTTCAAATAGTGTCAAAAAGGAATGTTGTGCTCCCGAAATGCCCCTCAAAGAAATCCAGAAACACGTCTGAAATTTCGAGAGCGTTTATTGTTTAATTTTTCCACTCGTGGAGGCTCTTTCACCTTCCTCAGAAAGGTGGTGAAGGGAAAAAGCCCCTAGTTTTCCCTCCCACTTGCTTTTATTTATAGCTTTTTCTTGGGTGCCCTTGCTAAGGCAAAGAGATTGGCGGGCCAGGGGGTCAGTCATTTGGTCGGCTTTTCATGGGCTGGTTACTTTGCCCGCCTTTACTCTTTTTGTGTCACATAGACACTAGTTAATTCCTTACTTCTTCAAGGACAGACTGGGCTTTACCCGGGCACTAGTGTTTGCACTAAGCCAAGAATTTTTATGGCCTGCTTCTGCCTCCAGCGCTAATGGGGGTTTATAAATAAAATGGGGTTTCTGCTGCCCCTTCAAGGAGTAGGGATAGATTTGCAAGCAAAGGTTTTACTTTGGTTTAATGGCATAAAGAATACATTTCTCCTAATTGTTTTGTGTTTGTTTTTTTTCCCCCTTGGTCAGAAAGTTGAATCTTGGCTGAAACCACAGAATATCAGAAAGATGTTTATGTATATGTTTTGGTTGGGGTTTTTTTTTTTTTAACTACACAAATTTGGCTCTGTGTATCATAACATACTATGGACAACATGGGGAAGAATGAGAATCCCAGAACATTTATTATGTTCATATAATACTTATATGTAAACCAAGACAGTTATTGCAACAGAACAGAAAACACTTAAAGGCTTAAAATCAAGGAAGGTGTACGACAGGGTTGTATCCTTTCTCCATACCTATTCAATCTGTGTACTGATCAAATTGTTAGAGAAACTAATACATATGAATAATGACACAGATGAGATTGGAGAACGATTCATCAGCATTCTGCCTTATGCTGACAACATCATCTTCTTTGCAGAAATTGAAGAGTACTTAAAAACACTGAAGAAGATCAAAGATTACAATTTTCAATATGAATTACAACTCAAAATCAAGCAATAAAAAATTCCTACCACTGGCTCAATAAACAAACATTAAGACAGATGGAGAAAAGACTGAAGTTATCAGTGATTCATTTTACTTAAATCCGTGTATCAACACCCATTGTGACAACAGTCAAATCAAAGTGTTGCATTTGGAAAATCTGCTGTCAAGGATGTCTTCAAAGTGCAGAAGAGCAAGGGTATTTGTTTAAACACTAAAGGACGCATGATCAAAACAATAGTCTTTAGTCATTCTCTGGACATCTGAAAATTTGATGAGTAAACATGCTAATAGAAGAATCGCTGTGTTTGAATTGTAGTGTTGGAGAATAATATAGAATAATCCCATGGACTACCAAGAGAACAAACACATCTGTAGTGGACACAATGCAGCCATGGTGCAAGAATGGTGAAATTCTGCATCAATATTTTAGACATGTTGACAGGAGGGGCCAGCCCTTGGAAGAAGGGTCAGAGAAAGAGAGAGAAATCCTCAACAAAATAACATGGTGTAGTGATTATAATAATGGACTCAAGTACATCAGAGGTCATTAGGATGGTACTGGATAGGGAAAGGCTCAGATCTGCTGTTCATATCACTATGAGTTGTAATTGACTTTATAGTACCTAACAACTACAACACAGTATCTTTTGTGCATAGTTCAAAATTGGAAAGCGTGTATGCCAGGGATGTAGTATGTCTCCATACCTTTTCAACTTATGTGCAGAACAGATCATCTGTTAGGTTGGGCTCTATGAGGAGAAATGTGGCATCAGGATTGAAGGAAGACTCATCAACAATCTGTGTTATGCACATGACACAACCTTGCTTGCTAAAACTGAGTAGGACCTGAAGCGCCCTAATATAGAAGATGAAGGACTGCATGAAGCCTTCAATATGAATTGAAGCTCTACATCAAGAAAACAAAAATTCTTACCACTGGGCAACATCATGATGAATGGTGAAGAGATTGAGCTTATTAATAGCTTTAGTTTGCTTGGCTTCACAATCAAAACTCTCGGTACCAGTAGCCAGGAAATCAAGAGATGAATTGCATTGGGAAAGACAGTTGTCAGGGACCTCTCCAGAGTGCTTGAAGAGCAATTATTTCAGTGCAGAGACTAAGGTGCGCCTGATACATAGCCTGCACAGTTGCTTGCTATGCATCAGAAAGCTGGACAATGACTAGGGAGAATTGAGGCCTTTGAGCTTTGGTGCTGAAGAAAAGTTTTTAGTATACCATGGATTGCCAGAAGAACAAACAGGTTTGTTCTAGAGAGGGTAAAACCAGGCTGCTTCTTGAAGGCAAGGATTCTGAGGCTTCATCTGACATATATTGGGAATGTTCCAAGAAGGTCCTTGGAGAGGAACATCATGCTTGGCAGGTAGAGGGACAGAAAAAGAAAGTGTGACTATCAATAATATGGATTTATACAGTGACGGGGGTAATTAGGGTAGGTGTGTTTGAGACAGTAAAGTTGGCACAGAATAGAGCATGTTTCAGGGCTGTTGTACATAGGGCCGCTATGAGTCACAAGCAACTCGACATTACATAAAATAGCAACAACAACAAGAACTACTACTACTATTTCTCTATGTTTTCCTGAATTGTTGTTTTGTTTTTTTTAGGTACCATCAATCACCTGTAATCATAAAGACCCTATGTAAAACAACTCTGGATCCTGCTCTACGCTAGCCAACTTTATTGTCTCTGATACCCCATACCCCAGTCACTGAGTCAATCCATATTATGGAAGGGTTTTCCCTCCTGTGCTTCCTTCCAACCTCCCAAGCATGACATCCCTCTCCAAGGACTGATCCCTTCTTGCAACATACTAATAAAAGTATGTCAAACAGACTTTCAGAATCCTTGCCTCCAAGGAGCTAGCTTCACCCTCCTTAGGGCAAACCTGTTTGTTCTCTTAGCAGTCCATGGTATATTCAATACTATTCTCCAGTACCATAGCTCAAGGACATCCATTCTCCTTTATCATCTCTAGTCATTGTCCAGCTTTCTGACACATAGCAAGTGATTGTGAAGTCTATAGCCTGTATCATGCATACCTTACTCTAGACTAACACTGTTGCTCTTCAGTACTCTGGAGATGTCCCTGACAGCAGACTTTCCCAGAGCAATTAGTCTTTTGATTTCCTGGATGCTGGTACCAAGAATGTTGATTGGGGAGCCAAGTAAACTAACTCTGTTAACAATCTCAATCTCTTCACCATCTATCATCATGCTGCTAATTGGCTTAGTGATAAGAATCTTTCCTTTCTTGATGCTGTGCTTCAATGCATATTGAAGGCTGCAGCCTTCAACCTTCTGCAGCAAGTGCTTCAGGTCCTCCTCATTTCAGCAAGCAAAGTTGTGTCATCTGTACAACACATATTGTTGATGAGTTTCCTCCAATCCTGATGCCACATTCCTCCTCATAGACCCCAGCCTCCTAGATGATATTACTTGACCTTGAATGTTGTTTTTTGTTTATGCTATTGAGTTGGCGGTGACTCATGGCAATGCCTTGCACAACAGCTTTGAACCTTGTTCAATCCAGAGCAAATCTCACTCTAACATATACCCACTCACTACCCAAGTTACTGTGTTAATCCATGTCTTCCAGGGTCTTAATCTCTTGCACTGTCCCACATCCCTTGCAAGTATCATGTCCTTCTTCAAAGACTGATCCTTCCTGGCAACATGCCCCAAGTATGTCAAATGGTACTTTAAAATCCTTGCATCCAAGGAACAGCTTTGTTTCACCCTCTCCAGAACAGAACAGTTTGTTCTCTTGACTGTCCATAGTATGTTCAATATTCTTCTCCAATACCACAAATCAAAGGCACCAATTCTTCTTCTATCATCCTTTATCATTATCCAGCTCTCTGTTGCATAGCAAGTAATTGCAATGATCATGGCTGGATCAGGCACACTTTAGTTTCTAGACTGTAGTGTTGCTTTTCATCACTTCAGAAAGGTCCCTGACAGCAGATTTTCCTAACATACTTTGTCTTTTGATTTATTGATGACTGGTGGTAAGAGTGTTGATTGTGGAACTGAGCAAGCTGAAATTGTTTACAAACTCAATTTCTTCTCCATCTATCAAGGTGCTGCCAATTGGCCTAGTGGTGAGAATCTTTGTTTTCTTGATGTTGAGCTTCAATCAATATCTTCCTGGTATCACCAGGGAGTTTATATCTTACTTTGTGACTTCCAAGATCTTCTGTCATTCAAAAACTATGTAAATTCCATAAATATTCAGTCTTGGAAGTCAGACCAATAATATAGTTTAAGATATGTTTTCATCAGTTATTTATGTAAATTTACTTAACCCTTTATGCATTCTATGAGTGTCTATATAACACAATTTAGTACAGCTGGACTGAAAAGCAACATCATGATAAACAGGAAGTAATGAAGCTGTTAAGGATTTAATTTTACTTGGTTCCACAATTAGTTTTTATGACATATTTTACTAAGAACATATTTTAAAAGTTCCTTTTTGTGTGTGTTAAAGGGTAAAGATGATATTTTGAGGACTGAGGTGTGCCTGCGCCTAGACATATTATTTTAAATTGACTCACATGATTCGGTGACTGGGGTAATCGGGATGGGTGTGTCAGAGGCAGTGTGGTTGGCGCAGGATAGAGCAGGGTTTAGGGCTGTTGTGCATAGGGTCGCTATGAGTCGCAGACGACTCGACGGCACATAACAACAACAACAACAACATATGCATTTGAAGCTTAATAATGACTAAGGAAGACTGAAGAATTATTGATACTCTTGAATCATGGTATTCATAAAGAATATTTGATATATTATGGGCTCACATAAAAGAAACAAAGGCAACTGGGTAAGGACAGCTGAGTTCAACTTTTACTAACTCCATGAGGGAGAACTGTTTCTATTCACAGGATCCACAACACAAATCTAATTCCTATAGGGTCAGACATGTCCCCCTCCACTCCTACACCTACTTAAAGGTTTTGAAATCCAATGTAGTGATCATGTGGGCTTCTCAAAGTCATGGGTTTATTAGCAAAGTTAACAGGCTCTAATTCAGGTTGCTTCCTCAATAGTTCATGCTAACAGCAAGATACAATCCCTCAATAATTCATGTTCACAGCAAGACATAAACCCTCTCTCCTTTCAAGAGCTTCTCAGTTAATAGCAATATACTATCCCTCAAATAATCCAGGTAGCTTCTAAGAAATTAGCAGCAAGTTACAATTTCTGCCACAAGAATATCTACACCAAAGATGCACAGTGTATTCTCGTCCTCTTGATGGAGATATGCCCCACAATTATGAGAAAGAATTGTTTTCCACAGCTGTTGCTGATGTAAGCAGGCTTCCTGTTTGTATGGTCGGCAGAGTTGAGGTAGCTGTGTCAGATTAAAGATAATGGTCTAGAGAAGTCTAAGTTAGCAACAGATGCATAACATTACAACTTTCAAAAGTATAAAGAGCTCTTTCTTGGAGGAAGTTAGGCTATAAAGCACACTTGTGGAAGTTAGAATGACAATACTTCCTCTCATATACTTTGGACATGTTTGCAAGAAAGATTAATCCTTAGAAAAGAACATCATGGTTTATGAAGTATGTTGTTGTGCACTATCAAGTCGGAACTAACCTCCAATGGGCTTTTAGATACAGTAAATCACACCGGAGGAGATGGTCCAGGCTTCTCTTGCAAAGCAGCTGGTGGATTTGAACCATTTTGTATTACAGTGCAGATATTTATTGTTAAACCACCAGAAGTCAGTGAAAAAGAGACAGGTATGAGATAGATTTAAACAACGGCTGAAGATAGGCTCAAACATGGCAATGATTATGAAGTAGTATTTTCTTCTGTTGCCGTCCGGTGGTCACTTGTGGTTGCTGTGAGGCTGAACACTGTGACACAGATGTGTCAAATGTGCTAATGGTTGACTACCCAATGCGGACTGTGAGTGGGGTGGAGCTCCCAGATTGAACAAGCGTGGAAGGCGGAGTGGCGTCCACTTCCATAACAGCTTGCCTCCGGAAACCCTATGAACTTGGAGAGAGGATGAAAGGCACCCAAGTGTCAAGGACTCTCCTTCATAGGGTCGCTATGAGTCACCTGCAACACGAGGGCACTTAACAACAACAACAACATTTTCTTCTGTTGTAAATAGGGTTGGTAGGTGTTGCAATCAGCTCACTGGCACCTCAGTGGCAACAACACTAGATAGTATTGTACTTGCTGCTCAGCAAGGGCTCAAGTAAACAAAAGCCAAAACAATTATTCTTCTTTCTTAGAAATTCTTATCTACTACCCACAAGGCAGAGACAATGATCTTACTGCTTTCTAAGTCAGAATAATTGTATCACACAGTCCCAAAGAATACTGTTAAATGCAAAGTCACATCTGATGAGTTGTTATTTACGGTTTTTAAAAACAATGGTCTTTGTTGTTATGCGACTGAGTTCACTCAGCATAGTGCTCTCTAGACTCCCATGTTGTAGGGTACAATGTGAAAGAAGGAATGTGTGAAACACAATGAATATGAATGAAACACAATGTATACAAATATTATATAAAAACCAATAGAAAACATTTTACATAATACTATTTGAAACTATAATTCAAGAAAATGTTCTAGGAATAAAAAGAGTAGTCCATGACAATTTAATGTTCTGGAGATATGATCAAATAATGTTTCTCTGTGTGGTCAAAACTCACACTCAATGCCATAAAATCAGAACCACATCATAGGGTTTCTGAAGCTGTAAATTGCACAGGAAAAGATTTCCCAAGTTGCCAAGGAATGATGTTTAGGTTAGCAACACAACTCACCAGGCCACCCAAGCTCCCTACTATATGTGGTAACCTGTCTCGTTTGTTTCCCTTATGTTGGTTCATCAAAAGGATAAGGAATCAACTGAATTCCTAGGAGTTGTAAGATTTACTTAATATTTCTTGAATGTTCTACAAGTTATTGTAATTATTTATTTATGGAATAAGTAGTTGCTTTGGCTTTTATCCACTAATCAACTCCGAATGAATGCTGCAGCCATGCTGTGCTGAGGACTAATTGGTTGTTTAAGCTTATTAAGAGTTGGAAGTGTTAAATACAGAGCCTGGAAGCAATAAAATTTGGGAGAATAGTAAACCAAAGCTATATGGACTGTAGCTAATGAACAGAATGCATCATGCTCAATTTTAAAATTAGTATCTTTTGCCTACTGTAAAATGAACGGTGAAGATAGATTAAGAGGTCTGGGTATGAGTATACATAGCTAGTTTCTGGAAAAATTTAACTTTTTGTTTGTTTCAGTAACTTTATATTACAATATTTTCCTTACCCAAAGAGATATTTGTATCCGTTTTTAAATTATTATTAATTATTATTATTATTATTATTACATCACAATGAATTAATTTAGCATAAAACAAAGAACGATCACTTAGTAGATTTTATAAATATTCATCAAGCACTCCAGGCTGACCACTGTAATCTTCAGCTAGCATACCGTAGTAAGATTGAAAAAGGCTTTATTTTAAAGATAGAGTCTAATAATGGAAACTGATTAAGGTAAAGCAGAATAATCATTACAATCAGGATAAGTTAAAGGTTCTAAGTAAACCAATGTTTCTAGATTTAAAAGACTGATGGAAATGATTCATTTTTATTTCTATTTGGTTGATAAATTCCCTGAAGGAGAGTCTGCAAAACCACCACACCATAGACTAATGACACAACTCCCCTTCAGTGCATCTTGCATAATCACTCTCTCACTTTCCTTGAAAATAAATAAATACAATTAAGTATGAGGGGGCATAGTATTGCCCAAAATACATATCCATTTTATATTACAATTAACTTGAATATGCTTTCTCCCCCACGTGCATACAATGAAATTTTAATTTGAAGTAAAAATATTTTACTGTCAATAGTAATACTGCAATTGTACAATTTATTTTCACAGTGCCATGTTTATCAAAAAGACATCTGTATTTTAAAAAAAGAAAAATCCGGTATTTTAGAGATCAAATCCTGGCGCTTCTAGAATTTTGTTATCATGTAGAACCATACAAATCCTCTGTATTCTTATGTGGGAAAGAATATGATACTAATTACATAATAGTCATGGGTAGGAAAAAATAAAATAATGATGAAAATTATCTCGTAATCCCTGAAACACAGAATTTAAGAAATGACCTTTGAAAACTGGATAAGGTAGTTGCATGCCACCCTAATCCCCTTAACAAACGATTTTCATTTCTCACCTAGACCTTTTCTTAGCTATCTAATGGTACTTTAACAGAAATATAACAAGTAAAAGGCTTTAACAACAATACTTACTTTTAGGAAGTTAGAAGTCTTGATTCAGGATTCAAACTTTGAAAGACTAAAGAGGATGTCTGTCCTGTCTTGTAATTTATGGAAGCAGCATTGTTTGGAGTTCGTCATGTTTCTTGACATCACTCTAACCTGGATGTAAAAGATTTGTAGTTTAAAGACTCCCCAGTCCAAAGGGTACTCCCCATACTTGGCTCATCTTTCTTGGAGAGAATTAACTGCTTCCTTCTCTGCTTGGTTCAATTTCCTTTTATATTTTGTATGACAAAGAGAAACTCCTTTTGCCTTGGATCAAGACTTTAACTTAAATAAGGTGTTTCATGACATGGAGATGACTGTTTCATTAAATCTCTGCAAGATCATATTATGACAAGGCTATCAAACCACTGAAATCCACTGCCCAGTCAAGTTTTATGGGTGAACATAATCCAATCTGTGAGAGATTGTGTGTCCTTGTGGTTGAAATAACTTTCTTTTAGTTTTTGTTTTTGTTTTTTAATTTTCAATTTGAATACCTCCATCATTAGGTCAATAGTTAGTAAGATTCCCACCCAGTATTCTTATCATTCTTTGTGTATATAGTGAAAGCGTGAATAATTAAGCCCCTTTTTCAGATTTTTCTTTCTTTCCTGCCCTTTTTCCTTTGTTGTTGTGTGTAGTTGAGTTGGAAAGGACTCATAGTTATCTCTCCAGCAGATTATCCAAGGCAACAAATTGTCTATGATGAGGTTGCTCAGCTGCTCATGGAGCAACTGGTGAATTCAAACCACATGCCTTTGGGATTGTAGTGCAAGTTCTTACTAGGCCACCAGAGTTTCTTTCTTCCATTATGGATTAAAAGAGGAATATATATATATATAAAGTTGATTCTTTCCACTGAAGACACTTTTCCATCAGAAAGAACATTCAAAAATTGCATATATAGTTTTCTTTTACATTTGAGATTTAGGTTCTATATACTAATTAAGATATTTTCCTAAAAACTATGGAAGAAGGAGTAGCATCCACTTCATAAACCACATGCCTCTGGAATGACAATAGTTATAGAAAGGCTTCAGGTCTTTTTTGTTCACAGGGTTGCTATAAGTAGTGCTGGACTCAGCAGCAATCAACAACAACAACAACAACACAATAAATATGAAGTACCTATAATGTGCAATGCAAAATGAAAACCAACTATAAATAATTGAACAAAATATTTCAGATATAATTGCAACGTTTTTATGGTATTGAGAGTGATGAATTTAGATTAATGGAGCCTGATTTCTGGTCATGAAGAATTTTGTACTAATTCAGAGTTCTAATTTCATATTTGAAAGGCTGCCCAAGTAATTTAGAAGAAAGGAAATCCATATGCTGAAGGGAACTATCTGAACAAATGCAAAACTCGGGAACCAAAACAGCTTCTCTACTTCTCTGATGCAAACTCACTCAGTCACTGCTGTGGAATAGGTTCCTATCTATTTTGACCCTTCATTGAGTTCTGTTTTATTTAGAATTCTGAGCATCACAAAAATAAAAACCAAACTAAAATAAAAAAGGCTTACATCCTCATCAACACAAAAATTAGTACCAAATTAACCACAAAAATACAGAGGCCAAAAATGTCCCCAAACTTGATTCTCTTACACTTCTTGTTGTTATGTGCCCTTGAGTCACTTGCGACTCATAGTGACCCTATGTACAAGAGCCCTAAATGCCCTTCTATCCTGTGCCAACCTTGCCTTCTCAAACACACTCGTTCCCACCACTCCACTCACAGAATCAATCCATTTTGTCGAGGGTCTTCCTCTCCTGCACCATCCCTCCACTCTCCCAAACATGATGTCCCTCTCCAAAACCAGACCCTTAACCAATACCTAGTAGGTCAATACTTATGTGTTCCATTTCTTTCTTAACAATATTCCATTTTCCTATATTCATGCTTCTCACATTCCATGTTCCAATCACTAGTGTCTGCTTACAGCTGTTCCTCCTCTGTGTTTCCATTTCTAAGATTGCTATCTCAATTGCCATGTCTGCTAGTCCAAGTCATAGTCTAAGTGTGCTCTATTGCACATAGGGTTTTCGAAGGCCTGTCATTTTGGAAGTGGATGGCCAATCCTTCTTCCTAGTCTGTTTCAATTTTTTAAATATACATAATAGTACTTTGGACATGTTGAAAGCAGGGACAGGTCCTTGGAGAGGGATATCATGCTTGGTAGGGTGGAGGGACAGCGCAGAAGGGGAAGGCCCCCTATAAGGTGGATTGATTCAGTGATTGCGGTAATCGGGATGGGTGTGTTGGAGACAGTGTGATTGGCACAGGACAGAGCAGAGTTTAGGGCTGTTGTACATAGGGTCACAAAGAGTCGCAAGCGACTCGATGGCACATAACAACAACAACAACAACATAATAGTATCTGACAGACAAGCGTTCTACAGAGAAGAGCAGATGAAAGACATTTAGCCAGTTAGAAAAATGACCAATACTCAATGTTGCTGCCCACCCCCGCAACATCTCTTGCACTACTCCATTATTTTTACAATATATTGTTTCTCCCTCTTCTCCTGACCTCAAAGTTCCTATCCACGTATTTTGGACATGGCATTCATTGGAGAACTTTGACTAGGCAAATTTGTTTAAAAAGCTGTTTATGACATGGAGGAAGGTTGAGGCAACTGCTTCAGGTCAGGAGGCTATCCCAAGCAAGCAGAGGAGAGCTCAGAAGTCCTAAAGACAATCTTCTTTTGTTGGAACACTGGGGGATGGACCACATCCTCAGAGGAAGAACAAGAGGTGATTTGTGCCATGCCTAACTAAAGCCTTTACTGTTCTTGTGTACCTTAGAGTTGGAATCGACCCATATCAGACCCTCCAGAGAGTTTTCAGAGGCCATTTAATCACCCAGGAGGAGAGTGTCCATCTTTCTCCTGTGGAGCAGTTGGTGGCCTCGAATCCTGTGCCTTCGAGATTGCAGCGCAGCTTCTTGCCAGTAAGTCTTTAATCAAAGCATTCATTTCCTTCTGTTCACCAGGTATTCTATGCGACTTCAGATTAGCCATGTGAATAGATTTAGGCAATTCTTATTGTTCCCTTTCAGCAAGTAAAATTGACAATGGCCTTGGAGCAGACTTATATTTCCTCTATTGTATGGTATCTAGTACAGGGAGTGTTCCTTAATAAGATATAATATCTATATTTTGGTCAACTAGCTGAGCTTTCATAGGATGGTGTCTCAGAATATCAAAGGGTAGAAAAGGCATTTGCAAAAGTAAATCCTTGACAGGACAGGTTTCTTCTAAGCTGCTGGTGAATTCCAACCACTGCAGTCACTGGACTTTTAAGTTTCTGTAGACTGCATGACCAGACCTCCCAACTGCCTTCCATTACCCTAAATGAAAACAATTTCATATCAGTAAGGTTTAGCACATCTGCACTTTTAATACTGTGACCTGGACTGCATAACATGAGCTATGACAATCTTGAAATGTGAAATACTGGCCATTTTCTTTATAGATATTTTCTGTATTCCTGAATGATAGTACATTTCATGCTACAGAAAGTTATAAACTTTCTAAATATATATTTTTGGGTAATTTCTTTAAAATTTTATCAATCAAGTAAAATTAGCTGAGGGTGTTCTTTGTACTATACATACAATTTAAAAATATTAGTAAATTTTTTGGTTTCTTGAAATTAGATTCACTCTCTTATTTATTTATTTCTCTCTTTAAGAAGATTACTATGGTGGAAAAAAAATTACTGTCCTACAAATCTTGGCAAATAAACCAACAATTTATCATAGATTTACATGCATCACAAATTTTCAGAGTCAAATTTTGAGGTAATGTCATTCTGAAAGGAACTGCAGCTGTCTTTTCAGGTGTGTTCAATCTCTACTTGATAGGAATAATTACCTTCCACCCTCCGAGGTAATTGCCTTTTGATTGAGGTCATCAGAGCAATCAAGTCAATGAGAGGTGGAAATCCCAAGAAGGAAAAGGAGACAAAAGAATCATGAACACAAATTTGAAACAACCAAAATAGGAGGCTTTCCCTTCCATTTCTACTATTTACCACACAGAATTTTTTTTAAATATTTTAAGTACTTAAAATCATCCTAATATATAACTTAAGTTAATTGGATTGATAGTTGTGCTACACTTTTGAAGTAAAAATGAAATATTTTTAAACATTTGATAAGGATTGCAATTCTATGAGTGGAAATGTATTCTTCAATTTAAGGTAGACATAGTTACTGCACATTTATTAGATAGAAAAAGAGTTGAGGGCAAGAGAGATTACCATGCAAGAACCAACATTCATTATAAAGAGTGTCAGATTAACCAATAAGCATAGTAAACATGGACTTATTTGTGCTTACTTATTAATTTACAGTTAATAACTAATGAATTTACAGTTAACAATTTTTTTAATTCTTTTT
>NW_006399806.1:12029133-12030177 GCF_000299155.1 Elephantulus edwardii | reverse complement strand
TTGTTTCTTGTAGTAATGTTTTATAATTTTCTTGGAAAAGGTCCTTTGTACTTCTGGTTAAATTTATTCCCAAGTATTTAATCTTGTGATTAGCTATTTTTATGACATCAAAGAGTCGCTGCTAGATATGGCTGGTATCTGTCTCTCTTGCTCTTGTATCATTTTAATACAGAAATAAAGCCTTTACACATTTATAATTCATACTTATTTACTGTTAAATATACTTTTCTAGGTATGCAACAGTAAATAAGTATTTACTTTGCTTTTTCAGTGATCCACCCTTCCTTGTAAACACTTTGTTGTTGTTGTGTGCCATTGAGTCACCTACAGCTCATAATAAGCATATGTACAATAACTCTTCGCTCATTAGTGCTCAAGGCCTCAAACCTGTTCCTGAGATGGTTCTGAAATTCAGGTAGGATAGACTCAAAGTCATATTTTAGTTGCCTTGGATTTGGTTTAATTTTCCTCAGCTTCAGCTTGAATTTGCATATGAGTCGTTGGTGGTCTGTTCCACACTCAGCTCCTGGCCTAGTTTTCACAGCTGATATTGAGCTTCTCCAGCGGTTTTTTTCCGCAAGTGTAATCGATCTGATTCCTATGTGTACCATCAGGTGAAATCCATGTGTATAACCTGCGTTTATGTTTCTTATAAAACGTATTTGCAATGAATAAGTCATTCATTGTACAAAATTCAATCATTCTATCTCCAGCTTCATTTCTGTCACCAAGCCCATATTTTCCAACTACTGATTCTTCTTCTCTGTTTCCAACTTTTGCGTTCCAGTCACCACTTATTATCAATGCTTCTTGATTGCATGTTCGATGTATCTCCGACTGTAAGAGTGGGTAGAAATTATCTATTTCTTCTTCTTTGGCTCTTGTTGTTGGTGCGTATATCAGAATGATAGTGGTGTTCACTGGACTTCCTTGTCAGCGTATGCATATAATCCTATCACTCACAATGTTGTACTTCAAGATGGATCTAGAAATTACTTTTTTAACTATGAAGGCAACCACATTTTTCCTCATCTTTTCATCTCC
>NW_006399806.1:12014614-12027060 GCF_000299155.1 Elephantulus edwardii | reverse complement strand
AGGGACATCATGCTTGGGAGGGTCGAGGGGTGGCGCAAAAGGGGAAGACCCTCTATGAGATGGATTCATTCAGTGCCTGGGGTGATTGGGATGGGTGTGTCAGAGACAGTGGGATTGGCACAGGATAGAGCAGGGTTTAGGGCTGTTGTACATAGGGTCGCTATGAGTTGCAAATGACTCGGCGGCACATAACAACAACAATAACAACAACAACAATAACTCTGAACTCTATACTGAGCCATCTGTCTCCAACACATCAACCCCCGTTATGCCAGGTTATGTGTCAATTCATCTCCTTTGAGGTCTCCCTTTCCCGTACTGACCCTTCACCTTTCCAAGCATAATGTCTTTTTCCAAAATTTGATCCCTACTGGGCAATCCCAAAGTATGTGAGACAGAGCTTCAAAATTCTTATCTTCAAGGAAAAGCATGGTCTCACTCTGTCCAGGTTAAACCTGTTTGTTCTCTTGGTAGTCCATAGTATATTCAATTTTCTTCTCTAGTACTACAACTAGGTATGTTGTTGTTGTTCAATTGTTAACTTCCGTCGAGTAGTAGGCAACTTATAGCAACCTTATGAACAAAAGACCTGAACACTTGTGTAATTCATCACTTCTCCAGGTTCTTAGGGTTTCTGAAGGCAAGCTATTTTACAAGTGGAAGCCACTCCTGCTTCCAAGATTGTTTTAATCAGGGAGCTCCACCAAACATTTTCCATCATGGGTAACCATTCTTGTGTTTGACACAACTAGGGTTATATAATAATAAAAAAAAATCCCCTGTTTGTAAGAGAGTTTATACTCTTACTTTTTAAATAAAGGACAATAAAGAATGATCATATTTTAGATTTATATAAGCAAATAAGATTCAGGGGAAAAAAGATAATAGAGAATACAATGTTCCTTTAAATAGAAAAGTGAAGAAAAAAAATCCTCAGTAAACTGACGTTTTTATTAAGTGAGACTAAGTATCCCAGGCAGAGAAAATAGTAGTACAAAGCACTTGAGTGCCTATGGAACTTAAAATAAGCCAGTGTGACTCAAGTTGTATGAACAATAGGTACTTTACAAAGCTAATGAAGACATCCCTAAAGTTCTAAAATGGGACTTGCAAGTGCATCAGTGCTTTTTAACTTTTACCATGCCTATGAATCACCTGAAGTTCTTTTAAAAATGCAGATTATGCAGTAAACATAATTTATCCAGTTTTTCTCAGTCTTACCCCCACCCTGATGTCAGCTTCATTCTACAGCAATGGCACCATATAGGATTTTTCCCTTTGTGACTGAGATATTTCACTCAGCATCCTGTCCTCCAGGGTCACCCTGCATTGAAGTCTATGAGGGATAGAATAGTTAAAAAGTATTATATTTTAGGGCATTATGTTTATCTTAAGAGTACGGAATGAGGCTTGCAGAGTGGATTATATTTGGGGTGGGGGTGGGGTTGGGAGGTATGCGCGGGGGGGATTGTGTACCAGTGAAGGAATTTTTCTTTTGCTTTTCAAGGAGAGGAGCAAAGAGAGGGGGGGGGTGGGGGGGGCGAGGAGAAAAGTGCAACAATGAATGAATGGAATTCCAAAATCTCTGTAGATGTACATTGAAATGACAATAAATAAATTAATTTTTAAAAATTTTAAAAAATGCAGATTATGTTTCATTGAAACTGATGTGATACTTCAGTGTCTCCATTTATAACAAATTCCCCGGTCAAATCAGACATCTGGTCCACGAGCCACACTTGGAATGTCATAGTTAAATAAAAATATTAGAAGGAGCATAGAGATAGTGAATGAGCCCATGTTAGGAGTCAGTGAGCAGTATCAGCTCGTGTATGGTCTTGTAAGAACTTTAGTGTTTGAATGAGAAGAACATCTTCAAGTGTTTAAGGGAAAAAGAATAAAAGAACAATATGGCCTGATAAATGTTTTTTAAAGGATCATTCCAGCTACAGCATTTTGTTGCTTCTAGGTGCTGTCTTGTGAGGTGTCGTGGAGTCAGCTATTACTCATAAAGACCCTGTGATAAATAGATGAAGCTTGGTTTAACTTGAACTGTCCTTATCATTACTGACGTACTCAAGCCCACAGTACAGTTGCTGTGTCAAGTCATCTTGTTGAGAGCCTTCCTCTTTTGTTGACCTCCACCTTTCCCAATATGATGTCTTTTTACAAGAACTTTTTTCCTGGCTACAAGCCTGAAGTATATGAAAGGAAGTTTCACCTTCTTACCTCAAAGGTGTATGCTAATTGCTCATTCTCTGAGGCAAGGTATAATTCAGAATAAAATACAGGGGATGACAACAATAGCAGAGAAGCATGTTCAGAGGCCAGCAAGCTTACTCAGTCTAATAGCATAGTGCATATGAATACCAAAATAGTTTCCTGAGAAGATATGAAAGTCATTTTTCAGTTTTTTCTACTTTTTTTCCTAGTATGAGATATACTGCTATCAGCTAATTGAAAAAAAAAGGGATAAAAGGAGTGAGCTATTTCAAAGGAAGAGCTATATAAAGTCCTTCAATAGCAGAGGATAATAATGAGTAAACTAGAATATTGTCACCTTATTCAGGGCATCCTTAAAGGTGCACTTGTGGTTAGCTTTAATAAATTAATACTTGACCTGTCAGCTTAGCGGTATATTCTGGCTCCATTCAACTTCTTGGATATAAAAATTATTTAACAAGATTTGTGGCTTTATCTGAGAGGAAATAGAGGAAATGTATCAATAATGTATGCAAGGAAGTGTTTATACTAGCAGCAATAATGTCTAAATTGCCTAAGAGTGAATGAAAAAAAAATGGATAAAGATAAGTACAAAATTGTCAAGATCAATGGATTTGAGGTCTTGGATGGAATCACGGCTCTAAAAAAGGTGTCAGAAAATAAAAGTTGTTTACCTTTATCTTGTTGTGTTCTATAAATTCTAGATATAAGTCCATTATCAGACATGTCATTACCAGATATTTTTTCCCAGTCTGTGGCTTTCTTTTAAGCCTGTTGGGGAAGTTTTTGGATGTGCATAAGGATTTGACTCTTAGAAGGTCTCCTTCATCTATTTTATCTCGCCTGGTTGTAGGTTTTTCAGGATGCTGGGAAGACTGTTCATGTTCTGGATTAGGACTTCTGGAGTTCTTCCAAGCTTTTCTCTAATGACATTTATATTCCTTGGTTTTAGTCCTAGGTCCATTTTTTTGCATGGTGTGAGGGATGGGTCTTGTTTTCTGCAGACGGTTTTCTAACACCATTTGTTAAAAAGAATGTCATTTCCCCACTCAACTGATTTCATCTCCTTGTCAAAAATCTATTGACCATAGGTAGATGGGCTGATTTCCGGGTTCTAAATTCTACTCTAATGATCTATGTGTCTGTCATTGTACCAGTACCACACTGTCTTGACCACCATGGCATGATACAGAATATGAAGATATTTCACCAAAAAAAGACATTCAGATGACAAACAAACACTTGAAGAAATGTTCAGAATTCCTAGCTCTAAGAGACATGCTAATCAAAACAACTATGAGATATAGCAAAACTCAACAAAGCAGCAAACAACAATGCTGGAGAGTTTGTGGAGAAACTGGAATCCTATTCACTGTTGGTGAGAGTGTAAAATGGTGCAGCCACTATGGAAGGAAGTATAGTGCTTTCTCAAAATGTTGGAAACAGAAATATCATTTGACCAAGCAATTTCACTACTGGGAATATACTCCAAAGAAACCACCACTTTCACCCAAGCAGATATATACACACTTAGGTTTATTGCCGCTTTGTTCACAATAGCAAAGAGTTGGAAACAACCCCAGTGTCCATCAAAAAACAAATGGATAAACAAGTTCTGGTATATTCACACAAAGTAGTTATTATTCAGCACTGAAAAATAAAGAACTTATGAAATATTATACAAAATGAGTGACCATGGAAGACCTTATGCTGAATGAAATACCTCAGTAACGAAAAGACAAATACTGTATCACACCACTGTTATAAAACAGGACTGATATGAGGGTTGGGGAAAAATTAAGAAAAGAGGGGATAAATAATGTACACAGCATTGAAACAGACAAGGGAGAGAATTCTATAAAAGGAATACATGATTAAGTATTATTTGATGACAAGAGTCCAGAATAAGAGCTGCATATTAAAGTGGTCTGGGGGTGGGGTGGGAACTGTATAACAATAAAAGAACTTTTTTCCCTAAAGAAAAAAGCAAACTAGGAGGGTAGGGGGATAAGGAGGAAAATGTGCAACAATGAATGGAAATCAAGTTCTTTATAAACTTAGAATAAATTCGTAATTTTTAAAAAAGAAAATAAAAGGTGGCAATTAGAGAGAGTGGGATGAAAAAATATGTGATTGTGAGTAGCAATAAGATATAATAATGCACAGCATGGGGTGTGGACAGCTAAAGTCTCCTGGGTGACCAGTAAAGGAGACAGTGGAATTGAGAGGTTAGGGGACTGGAATATTCAGCTATTTCAACAGCATAATCAGCTAGGATGTCTTTTGTGTGAGAGGGAGACAGTAGGATAGATGTTAAATGTCAAAGTAGTAATATTAATATTCATTTTAAAAGGCATACACGACTACCGGAAATATATTTGATGAGCAGTATAACTTAATATGAAGGAGCTGTGAGGGTGCAGTGGTTGGATGCTCAACTACTGCTAATGAAAAGGTATTTGGTACCACCAGGTACTCTGCACAGGAAAGATATGGCTGTCAGTGTCCATGAAGACCACGGTCTTAAAAACCCCATGAGACAGTGCCACCCTGCCCTGAAGGGTCTCAATCAATCACAGTCAATTTCTCAGCAATGAATTTGCTTGTTTTCCGATCATCGTTTCAGGACCCGAGCTTTAAAGCTATGTCATCTTGATAAAGATGGGCAGTCTCTGGCCATGCAATTAAAAGTCACTGGAGGATCAGCTATGAGTTGGTTCTGACTCAATGGTTCCCAACAACAATAGTATATTTAGTATTCAACTCATTACTGTCCGAACCAACTCAGAGCTGATCCTCCAACTGATTTTCAGAGGCTGTCAATAATATGGGAAAAAAATTGGTCCTATTTCTCTCATGGATTCAAACTGCCTGTTTTTAGTTTGGCAGTAAAAATCCTTACTCATTAAGTCACCAAAGCACTTTATATTTAGTACTGAAAATACATTTTTCCTAATGATTTAAGAGATGAAGAACACCATATATTTATTGATAATTATGCCTTATCTATATGGAATTGAGGTCCTGCTTAAATAATCACATATGAAATGTGATATTTTGTCATGTTCACTAACAAGTAGAAAACGGTTAAATATTAGAATACTGAGAAGATAATTGTATAATATTTATAAATGGAGTACAATTTGAAGTAAATCAATCAGTGTGGATAACTCGAAGGATATTAGCAGATAGAATTTGTGAAGAAAGTAGCTTTTTAAAAAGTATCTCTTAAAAGGAGGGGTTGGAATTCGAATACTGCTTTTAAACCCCATGTTTAATGGCACAGGCTTATCAGTGCTTTGTGATATACCTAAAACATAAGGCATTTTACTGTGTTTTATGGGCCTAAAAGAAGCAAATGTCCATTAGTTCCAGAAAGCAGGGAAGCAGATGAAAAAAAAAAGTGAACAAAGACATTACTATCATTTTTACTATTGTTGTCAAAAACTTAGTGAGCTCAATGATATATATTGGCAATAGTTATAGACCTAAACACATAATGTTGTGCAAGATGATTGTAAGACAAAAATTTGATTTGGTTTCTGTGTCCAGTTCCTGAAAATAGCCCGAACAACTAAGATGCTTTCATTTTCCAAAATGTCTAGGGAAGTAGAAGATACTTCTAGTAGCAGGCACCAGAACTAGTGAACTAACTTCAGGAAAGGAAGGGTGCATAATGAAGCAATGCACATTCATTAATTGGATCAATAATACTAGTGTGTTGAGGCTCCTGCCATGTGAACTAATTAACATACCAATGTGTAGGCAGTCTGGGCCATGGAGCTCATTCTTAGGGCCCCCGTGGGTCAATGAGATCATTTGTCAGAAGTGGGTGGTACAACCCTGGGGAAAATAGAGTGTCAAGAACTTTCCCTGATTTTATATGGTTTTATCTTTTTGCTCATATAGTTTATGTATGCTTATCATAAATGAGTGACTCCACTGTTTTGGAATAAGTGTAGTTAGACTTCTAATCATGGCCCTCAGGCCCATTTTTCATTGTTTTTATTCAAACATTCTTCCAGGTCATATAGCCCTGGTGTGTCCACTTGTCATACAGAGGTAATTTGTGGTCTCTGTGAAGCTGAACACTGTGACACTGATGTGTCAAGTGCATTAATGGTTACCCATGGCGGACAATGTTTGGTGGTGCTCCTGATTAAAACAAGCTTGGAAACAGGAATGGCATCCACTTCTGTAATAGCTTGCCTCTGGAAACCCTACAAACCTGGAGAAAGGATGAAAGTCACACAAGTGTTGAGGACTTTCGTTCTTAGAGTCACCAATGACTTGACAGCACTTAACAACTTAACAGGGTATTCTTTGAAAGCAAAGATGGTGAAGTTCATCTCTCATTCTTTGGCCATGTTGATAGGAGAGGCTATTCCTTAGAAAGGTAGAGGGGCAGCAAAAGAGATGAAGAACTGCAACCAGATGGATAGACACAGTGATTGCAGTGACGGCCTCTGACGTGTCAGAAATTATGAGGATTGCACAGTATAGGGCAGGGTTCAGATCTGTGTCTCATAGGGTCGCTATGAGTCATACTGTACTCAATGGTGCCTAACAAGAAAAGGGAAATCATTAGTCAGAAATCGTGAGGCTATGAGGGGATAGGACAGATTTCAGATCTGTTGTTCATAGGGTTGCTATGAGTTGCAGTCACCTAGGTGATACATAACAGCAAGAATAGGGAATACTATCTGTATAAGCATGCACTATTTGGAAGAATTAATAAATTCACAAGGGTCAAGAAAACTTTGATTTAGCTAATTCAAGGAATACTTCACAGGTAATGGTGAAGACAGAGTTCTGATTCAGAAGAACCAGCTTTAATTGCCTTAGAAATGTCAAAGGGCTGCATGAACACTGTTGTTGTGTACTGTCAAGTTGGTACCACCACATAGGTGACACTCCAGTGCTTTTTCAGAAGTAGTTAATCACACAGGAGGATATTACCCATCCTTCTACCATGTAGCACCTGGTATGTTTGAACTGCGTGCTCTCAGGATTTCAGTGCAGCGTCTTACCACTAAGTCACCAGTGATTATTCTAAAATTTGACCTGTTTTTGTGGTTCACCACTGGACCAATTGGAAGCATCAGGATGGATGGTGAAGAGATTGAGATTGTACACAGCTTTAGTTTGCTTGGCTCCACAGTCAACAGTCTTGGCACCAGCAGCCAGGAAATTAAAAGGCGCATTGCCATGGGAAAGTCTGCTGTTAGGGACCTCTCCAAAGTGCTGAAGAGCAATGGTATCTCTTTGGAGACTAAGGTGCATCTGATACAGGCCATGGTCTTCGCAATAACTTGTTATGCATCAGAGAGTTGGACAATGAGCTGTGGTGCTGGAGAAGAGTATTGAGAATACCATGGACTGCTAGGAAAACAAACAGATTTGTTCTGGAAAGGGTTAAACCGGGTGGCTCCTTGGAGGCAAGGATTCTGAGGCTCCGTCTAAGATACTTTGGACATGTTGTGAGGAGAGACCGGTCCTTGGAGAAAGACATCATGCTTGGGAGGGTGGAGGGACAGTGCAGGAGAGGAAGGCCCTCTATGAGGTGGATTGATTCAGTGACTGGGATAATTGGGATGGGAGTGTCAGAGACATTGTGATTGGCACAGGACAGAGCGGAGTTTAGGGCTGTTGGATATAGGGTCGCTATGAGTCGCAGGCGACTCGACGGCACATAACAACAACAACAAGTGCCATCGAGTTGTAGATGAACCATAGCAATTCTATGAACAAAAGACCTGAACAATTGTATAACTTTCATTGTATCTCCAAGTTCATAGAGTTTCTGAGACAAGATATTTGGGAAGTGGCTGCCACTCCTGCTTCCAAGCTTGTTTTAATCAGGGAGCACCACCAAACACTGTCACCATGGGTAACCATTATCACATATGATGCATCAGTGTCACAGTGTTCAGCATCACAGCAACCACTAGTTACCTAACCTTCTAAATATTTGGGTGAGCTAGTTGGAAAAATAAATTATCTGAATGCACAGTGCTGAGTAGTCTGAGCTTCCAAGTGGCATACAAGCTTCCTTTGACTCCAGTTATTATTAATGGTTGGATCAAACCCTGGTTACATACTTGCCTGCTAGTGAAAAGTCAGTAATTCAAAATGAACAGATGGTCTATAAGAGAGAAGGTTTTGTGATATGTTCCCGTAAAATTAAAACCAAGGAACCTCAGTGAGGTAATTAGAAGTCAGTTCTTACTTTCATTTCACAACAACTATCTTTCTTTTCTGCTATATGTTACGGGGACATTTGAAAAATAGAGTTGATATAACAAGAGTTTTAATTTGGCAACTAGAATATCTCTAGAAAACTGGTGTTTTTGTTAGGTTATTAGCCATCAAGTCAAAACTGACTCATATCTGACCCACCAGTGGGTTTTCAGAAGTAGTAAATCTCAATGGTAGGTGATTGCTCATCCTTCTCCTGCAGAGTAGAAGGTGGAATTGAACCACATGCTGTTGGGTTTGCCACACAGCAATTTACTACTCAACTAGGAGAGCTATCTGAAAGATGAGTAGATAGAGCTTATTTTTGGACACAGTTTGCCATTTCTTTTTATTTTTAACACTCTTTATTGTTGTTATTGTCTCAAAATGGCTTAATTACAAAGTTCATATGCACTGCTTATCACATTGGATCTTTCCCCTTTTTTTTATTCACTCCTTCCTCCTCCCATAACATTATGTTACCATGTGATTGATCTCCCCTCCCCTTGGATCCTTATACGTGTTCTAAAATAATGGTCTTATACAGTATTTGTCTTTATGAGACTGATAGTTCACTTTAGCATAATGTTCTACAGTCCCTCCCATGTTAGATAGTAATTTACAAAATCATTGTACCTGCATGTTGCATAGTATTCCATTGTGTGAATGTACCATGATTTCTCAATCCATTCCATTATGGTTGGGCATTTGGGCTGTTTCCATGCTGTTGCTGCAGTGAACAAAGCTGCTATGAACATTGTTATATAAGACTCTGTGCTTCAGTTTTCGTTTTCTCAGGGTATATTCCAAAGAGTGAAGTAGCTGGATCATATGGAATTTCTGTGTTTAGCTTTTTGAGGAAATGCCAAATTGCCTTCTAAAGTAGTTGTATCATTTTACAATCCCAAAAATATTGTACAGAAACTGGTAATTTATGGTTAACTCTGTTTAATTGAGTATGGAAATCTCTTTTATTCTGAGGAGTCCAAGTTTGGTGGGCTTTGTTTGAAACAAAGTGATACATTATATTTTATACCACTAGTAAAAGAATCATTTCTTATGATTTCAGTTATTATAATAGATGCAGTACATGTTATTGTTGTTATGTGCCATTGAATTACTTGTGACTCAAAGCAATCCTAAATCCTGCTCTATCCCTTGCCAATCTTATTGTCTCCAACACGCCTATCCCCATAATCCCAGTGACTGAATCAATTCATCTCATTGAGGGCTTTCCTCTCCTGTGCTGTCCCTCCACTGTTCCAAGCATGATATCCCTCTCAAGGACTTATCCCTCCTTTCACTATGTCCAACGTTTGCCAGACAAAGCTTCAGAAACCTTGCCTTCAAGGAGCAGCCTGGTTTAGCTTTCTCCAGGATGAACTTGTTTGTTCTCCTAGCAGTCCATGGTATATTCAATGCTTTTTTCCAGCACCACAGCTCAAAAGTATCAACTCTCCTTCTATCATTCCTACTCATTTTCCAGCTCTCTGATGCATAGCAAGTAATTGCAAAGACCATGACCTGTATCAGGCACACCTTAATCTCCAGACTGATATCATTGCTCTTCAGTACTTTGGAGAGGTCTCTGACAGCAGACTTTCCCAATGCAATTCATCTTTTAATTTCCTGCCTGCTGGTACCAAGAGTGTTGACTGTAGAGTCAAGCAAACTGAAGCTGTCAACAACCTCAATCTATCATGATGCTGCCAATCAGCCCAATGGTGAGAATCTTTGTTTTCTTGATGTTGAGCTTCAATCCATACTGAAGGCTGCAATCCTTGACTTCCTGCAGCAAGCACTTCAGGTCCTCCTCAGTTTCAGCAAGCAGGGTTGTGTTATCTGCATAACGCAGGTTGTTGGTGAGATGCATTACAAAGGTAATTTTTTAAGGCGAAGAGATCTTTGTTATAATCCAACCTTCCTGATCCTTTTATAAGTGATGTTAAAAAATAGCATAAACCAAGTTTATTCTACCATAAAATGTAAGTTCTTAAGTGGAAAGGACTTTGAATCATTTTTATCATTTTTAAAATATGGTATTAACTGTAGAGATAAAGTGATTTCACAGCTGTGTTTGTTTTTATTATTCATTTTTTCAGAAGCATGTTCCCACATAACAGGTGCCCCAAATTTGCTGTTGAAATGGTGTACATATTTAGAAATCCCTTATTTACATGAAGAATGTTGTTTTGACAATTTAATAAAAAAATCTTAATTAAAACGAACACCAATACTCTTCAGTTTTGCATCAAAACCTGTAATCAAGAATATCTAATATAGATATAATTTAAAATTTTTTTATATAATTTTTAAATTCTCAAATTTAAATTCAGAACTATAACTGGCATACTCTTAACAAAGATAAAATGATATTTTGAGTCTACATAAAATTATTTGTTTATCAAAATTACCTTTAATATTAGTAGAATTTTTAAGGTTTGAAATGATGCCCATAAAGTAGAAAATCCCAATGTCATATATGGAGAGAACAAATATATTATTTTTGTCATTGTAAGGATAGCAGTTTGACAACTCTGTTGTGACATGAGCCAAAAATATTTCTTTCTTAATAACAATATTCATAATTGCAAAGGATTTTTTTCACCACATACTGTGGTAAACTCTTCATTTCCTAGTCTTTATATTTACAGGAACCCTACAGAACTGCCAGTTTGGAATTATGGTGGTTTCCTTTTTTCCCCTTTTTTGTAGATGACAAGAGTCTTTATCTAGATAACCTAGCTATGTCATGTTAAGAAACAATCCCCAAATCTATGCAACTTAGAAATGCAACCATCCCTTTCTTGCTTAAGAAAATGTTTGGGGGGAAAAAAGAAAAAAATGTTCCTGCCGATGGGTAATTCATTAGCTGCTGCCCATAAAATGAATCAGAGATTAATGCTTTATCATCACTACAAAGACCTACACAGGAGCAAAAGCAGGAGAGCCAGCACTTACAAAGCTTACCAGTGAAAATCATGCTCATTCTCCCTCTGATTTAGTTGAGAAGAGACAAGCGTCTTCAACTCTTCGCACTTTGCCACATGGACCTACATGATTGCATTGTGGCTGGAAGTGTGATAAAGTGAAGGGTTTGGTGAACATACTGACTGTCACAAAAGGGAGAACAGGTCTCAGATATCCAGGCAACCAATGCGCTGTCATGGAGCTGATTCATACCCAAGTCAATCCACTGGGTTTCCAAGACTGTAAATCTATCTACCTGCCTTTCTTCTGAAGAGTAGGTAGTGGACTCAAACTGCTGACCTTTTGAAAATGTTATCCACTATGCCACCAGACCTTCTTAAGTCTCAGGGCAAATAAAATTTTTGTAGAGTATAACTAATAAAATGTAGGGTGTTGGAAGTCAGTTCTATTAACAAACCTATACCATTTTCTGCAATCTTTTAGCATGAAATCATACGCATAAAGATGATTGAATTAAGGTACCATTTATTTATATTTATACACACATATGTTCATACATTGTTGCTATTTGTTGTTGAGTTGAAAAAGCCCCCTTACTGACCCTCTAGCAGATTTTCAGAGAGTTTAAATTGCATGAGAGGAGATCACCCATCTTTTGCTAAGTGTGAATTTGAACAACCTGCCTTTGTGGTGGCTGTGCAGTTCTTTACTCACTAGGTCACGAGAGTTCACTTATATATTCATATGTAAAGAGGAGGGCCAGAGAAAGAAAGGAAGACCCACAAGAAAATAGGTTGACATAATGTCTGGAACAATGGGTTAGAGCTTGAGAATGACACACAATAGGGCACAGTATAGGCATGTTTTTCATAAGATTGTAAGTCTAAGTCAAATGGGGACTCTCACAACAACAATGACTTTTATGTGTATTTATCTATTTCTATACCTGTATTTGTGTCTACAGCTATCTTTTTTTTTTTAATTTAGGTTGTTTATTTTTCATTTCAATGAACATCTACAGAGATTTTGGGATTCCATTCATTCATTGTTGCACC
>NW_006399806.1:12010329-12013854 GCF_000299155.1 Elephantulus edwardii | reverse complement strand
TTGCCACTAGGCTGCCAGGTATGTCCTGATATATATATATATATATATATATCTGGATCTGCATATATGTATATGTATGTATGTGTGATTGTTTACCACTGAGATGGAACCAGCTCATAAGTTGGCTTGTAGGGAGTTGCACTACCAATACCTAGGTATTAGTTGCTCTGTGGGAGAAAAATGAGCAATCTCATCTCCTAAAAAACCTCTGAAAACCTCATGGAGGGTCAACTATAAGTCAATTATAACATGATGACACTCCGGTATCTGGAGAAGGATGAGGAACCTCCTTCTACCTTCTGCAACTTACTGCCTCCGAAACCCTGCTGGTGCAAAGGCCATGTGAGGATAGTCATATCTTAGCTTTGCCAGTTTCACAACAGGGAACTGTCCTTGTCAACAACATCAACACTAAACAAACTTCCATGAGGTCAGACATGCCCTCCTGTGCTGCCACACCTGTTTTTACTCATTCAAACACCAATCTTAAGTGTTTTACTGGGTCCAAAATCCAATGTAATAGCTCACAGACCACACAGAATCATAGTGGGAAACCAAAAGGTTATCCTTTCTGCTTAGGAGCAGAATATAGTCAGAACAGCTTCTGAAATGTACTAACAGACACCTCAGCCTTGAGTCTGATGGCTTTAGGCCAGTGTTGCAAAGCTCTTAATCCTGCCAATATGGCTCTCTCTCACCCTCAGTTGTCCAACAAACTTGGGCAAAGTCTCTTAGCTCTGGTCCGTGGTATAATAGTCCCAAGGTTCAATCTCAAGTCAGGTCTTTAGTTCTCTTTTGAGGCTGCCATGGCTACTGAGACTGTAGGCCCTACTTCAGATGGCACAACAATCTCTGATTCTGAAGGACCCATTACTTTCTCTTCTTTCTTCCTTTTTAGTGGGGAAGACCCTTCAATTCTGCTGCTGGGTCTGCTCAATTTTATGTTGAGACTAACCAATCCTCTTGTGAATAGGCTAATATACACCTTACTTGCATATTTCTGCCAATCCACACTGGCAAAGTAAGTAAATGGATAGAGAAGTCATCTTGGACAATAAATCCTTACCAATACAATGACTTGTGAATAAGAATAATAGAATTTAAACATATAGGTCAGACAATTACAAACTGAAATTGTGAGTCTTTGACAGATATACATGGAATTATAGTATAAAATTTGAGAAATGTAGTCAACTTTAAAATGACTCATCATTTCATGAAAATTTCGTGGACATTTAAGAGTTGAACATATTCTTAAAGATCAAACAGTACAATGAGCACAAAGAATCCTATAACAATCATGCCATATGTTTTCCTGTTCTAAAGGAGAAAAAGCAGCTCGTTTAGGGTCAGTAGCACCTATATATGAATCCTAATTGGCTTTAATCTTGCTGCTGTTGTATGCCATTGAGTTGAAACAGATTCACAGCTGACCACCCAATGGTTTTCAGGGGCAGTTAATCATAGAGTAGGAGATTGTCCATCCTTCTTCTGCAGATCATCTGATTGATTAGAACTGTGTGGCTTTGCGATTGCATTATAGCTTCTTATGTGTAGGCTGCCAGAGCTCCCATAATTGGTTGTATTGTTGTTGTTGTTAAGTGCCGTCGAGTAGCAGGTGACTCATAGTGACCCTATGAAGGGGAGTCCTCAACACTTGTGTGTCTCTCATTCTCTCTCCAGGTTCATAGGGTTTCTGGAGGCAAGCTATTATGGAAGTGGATGCCGCTCCTGCTTCCAAGCTTGTTTTAACCAGGGAGTTTTACCCAACACTGTCCACTATGTGTAACCAACCATTAACGCATGTGACACAACAGCGTCACAGTGTTCAGCCTCACAGCAACCACAAGTTACCTCTGTACAGCAAGTGGACACACCAGGGCTATCTGACCTAGAGGAATGTTTGAACAAAAACAATGAAAGACAGGCCCGAGGGCTGAGGATTAAAACTCACCCACCTTTGGCTTGGTTGCATTGCTGTCAGTCCACTGGGCCAGCTGATCACTCTCTATGTTTAAGTTATTAATTGGCTGTAATAGTAGCAGTACTATTAATTACTACTTATTGAGTTTGGAAGGAGAAATGGCATCCACTTCCGTAATAGCTTGCCTCAGGAAACCCTATGAACCTGGAGAGAGGATGAGAGACACCCAAGCATTGAGGACTCTCCTTCATACGGTCACTGTGGGTCGCCTGTGACCCGACGACACTTAACAACAACAACAACAACAACTTATTGAGTACTGTTTATGTACCAGACATTGTGTTAAGTGTTTTGCAAATATAATTTTCAATTACTTCATTAAAGTACCCTATCTGAAACCAACAATGGTTCGGAAATAAAATTTTCACCTTCCATGTGGGACAATTAGGTTATTTACATGTAGTGCATTTAAAATAAAGTCACAATCAACGTAAAAAGAGAAAGGCCCACATGAGGAGTTCAAGATTTCAACTTTATCAGATTCAAATGGGGAACTGTCCCTATCGACAGCATCAAGAACATAAAACCAGTTCCCATGAGGTCAGACATGTTCCTTGATGCTTAGACCTCATTCTACTCTTCTCAGCACCATCTTACTGCTTTGATGGGTCCTAAATCCAATGTTATAGCTCACAGCCACACAAAACCACACTGAATAATTAAAAAGTTTATAACTCAAGAACATGGAAACAACCAAAATGTCTATCGAACAGCAAGTGGATTGAGAAATTATGCTGCATTCACACAATGGAACACTATGCAGCACACAGGAGTAATGATTTTGTAAATAATTATCTAATTTGAGAGGTACTGAAGAGTGCTGAATGACCTAACTCAGTCCCACAAGGATAAATGTTGTATAAAACCATTATTGTAGAGTAAGTATAAGGATCCGAGAAGGTTGGGAGAGGGTGGAAGCAAAGGGATGTGGATATGCAGGATGAGGAGGAATTAATCACAAGGTTATATAATTTGATGGGGACAAGGTGAGTGAAATTGAAAGAATTTGTTCTAAATGTATTCAAATTTTGTAAATAAACTAGTAGAAAATTTTACAATAAGTTTTTTAATTCAGATTATAACAGAAATCAGTCAAGATATCTCCCAAAAGGTGCACCAGTCCTGTGAATATTGGTTTTGCTACTTGTGGAAAGAACGTCTGGAGAAGCTCATTATCAGCTGTGAAAACTAGGCCAGGTCCTGATTGTGGAACAGACCACCAACTAACTACTCATATGCAAGTTCAAGCTGAAGCTAAGGAAAATTAAATGAAATCCATGGGACCCGAAATATGACCTTGAGTCTATTTCACCTGAATTTCAAAACCATCTCAGGAACAGGTTTGAGGCCTTGAACACCAATGAGTGAAGTCCAGGTAAGTTGTGAGAGGATATCAAGAGTATCATTCAGGAAGAGTGCAAAAGTTCATTACAAAGACAGAGGAAGAAGAAAAGACAAAAATGGATGTCAGAAGAGAACCTGAAAATTGCACTAGAGCGCCAAGAAACCAAAGCAGAAGAAAAAATTCAAGATATTAAAAA
>NW_006399806.1:12007105-12009960 GCF_000299155.1 Elephantulus edwardii | reverse complement strand
GAATTTCATGAAATAATATATGAAGCAAGAACATATGGTGATGAAGGAAGAAGTACAAGCTGCTTTGAAAGAATTGGCAAAATATAAGGCCCCAGGAATTCTGCCCTATATGTGCTCAGCAAGTCATGTCACAGAATCTGGAGAAAAACCACTTGACAAACTGACTGGAAGCGATCTATATTGGTTCCTATTTTAAAGAAAGGTGATCCAACAGAGTGTGGAAATTATCAAACAATATCATTGATATCACATGCAAGCAAGATTCTACTGAAAATTATCCAAAAACGACTAGAACAGCACATCAGCAGAGAACTTCCAGAAGTCCAGACTTGGTTTAGAAGGGTTTGTAGTACTGGAGATATTGTAGCTAATGTTAGATGGACCTTGGCTGAAAGCAGGGAGTACCAAAGGAATGTGTATCTTTGTTTCATTGATTATGCAAAGGTGTTTGACTGTGTGAATCACAACAAACTGTAGCTGACTCTGAGAAGAATGGGAATCGCAGAACATTTTGCCATGCTAATGCAAAGCCTATACTTGGACTAGGAGGTAGTCATTAGAAGCAAGGAAACACTGCATGGTTCAAAATTGGGAAGGGTGTATTCCCGAGATGTGTCCTATATCCATACCTTTTCAACCTGTATGAAGAACAGATTATCTGGGAGGCTGGGCTGTATGCGGAGAAGTGTGGCATCAGGATTCATCAGGAGGATTCATCAGGAGAAAGATTCATCAACAATCTGAGTTATGCAGATGACACAACCCTGCTAGAGGAAACTGAAGAAGACCTGAAGTGCTTGCTGCAGAGGGTCAAGGACTGCTGCCTTCAATATGAATTGAGGCTCAATATCAAGAAAACAAAGATTCTCTTCACTGAGCCAATCGGCAGCATCAGATTGGATGATGAATAGATTGAGATTTTTAACAGCTTTAGTTTGTTTGGCTCCGCAGTGTATGCTCTTGACACCAGCAGCCAGAAAATTAAAATTTTGATGGGAATGTTGGCTGTCCAAAATACTGAAGAGCAATGGTGCCACTCTGGAGACTAAAGTGTGTCTGATACAGACCATATTCTTTGCAATCACTTGATATGCATCAGAGAGCTGGACAATGACTAGGGATTGTAGAAGAATTGATGCCTTTGTGCTGTGGTGTTGGAGAAGAATATTTAATATACTGTGGACTGCTAACAAAACAAACAGGCTCATCCTGGAAAGGGTTAAACCAGGCTGCTTCTTGGAGGCAAACTTTCTGAAACTTTTTCTGACATACTTTGGATATGCTGCAAGTAGGGTCCAGTCCTTGGAGAAGGACGTTATGCTTGGAGGGTGGAAGGACAGTTTAGAAGAGGAATACCCTCTATCAAGTGCATTGACTCAGTCTATGGAGTAATGAGGGCAGGTGTGTTGGAGATAGTGAGGTTGGCACAGGATAGAACAGGGTTTATGGCTCTTGTACTTAGGGTTGCAATGAGTTGCAGGTGACTCAACAGCACATAATAAGAGAACAATCCACTCCAAAGGCCCATCTCACATCAGTTCTCCAGTTCAGCTATCACTTGTGCTGCCATTTGACAGCAGGTCCTACATTAAACTGGGTTAGGAGAGATCTCTTTTCTTTGTAGAAGAATTCTCTCTTCTGGTGGGGGAAGATCTTCTATTCTCTACAGCTATAGTTGTTCAATTTATTGCCAAGACTAGCCCAATTTTCTTATAGATTGTTGGAACTGTCCAATTTCTTTGTGGAATGGTAGATAGCCAATCCTCTTTTTGGATAAGCCTACATGCCTCATTTGCACTCGGACCCACAATTACTGTTCTTAACAATTAATTTTCTTAACTCATTTGCAGTATTCTTCAATCTTAGTCACCTAAAAGTTTTTCATATTCTATCTGTTCTTTTTTTCATGATTCATGTCATACTCAAGATTATTTTTGTTATTGGCATTTTATTAGATTTAGCTAATTCTTTTATACTCATCTATCATCAAGCTACTTTACTATAATTTCCAGATCATTTCTGGAATGTACACTTACTTTATTTAATGAAAGAAGTAATAATTTTTACAAATACCATATTGTATCTGCAAAGTCCTCTCTAATTCAGTATTATCTCCTCATATTATTCCCCATAACAATTTCACTTTTCTGCCACCTCGATGTTCACTTTTTTCTGTTTTTCTTTTTTGTTCTCCTTCATCTATTGAACAGATATAAGTTTGAGTACCCGGAGGTTTCATTCTAAGAGATTTTTTGTTTTCATTTGCAGCCTTTTCCTAAGAGGTGCTTGATTGACTTCCAAATATATCTCTGTAGTGTCAACTTTATATTGAGCTTATATTCAGCTTCATTTTCAGTTTATTATATAATGCTTAATGGCTTAGATTAAAAAAAAAGTCCAGAAGGGAATCTGGAGCTTTCTTTCAAAGTTTATTTCTCTTCCTAATTTTTGTTGTTAGGTGTTGTTAAGCCAGTTTACATTTATAGTGAACCCATATACAAGAGAAGAAAACACTGCCCATTCACTCATTTTTCGTCACCATGATTAATCCTTTGTTGAACACCTTCTTTATAGTTATTTTTTCAACATTGAGGTTGGGAAACACTGCATGGCTCAGAATCAGGAAAGGTATGCATGAAAGGATACATCCTATCTCTATACCTGTTCAATCTATATGCAGAACAGATCATTTGGGAGATTGGACTATATGAAGAGGAATGTGGCATCAGGATTAGAGGAAGACTCATCAACCATCTGCATTATGCAGATGACACAATCTTGTTTTCTGAAACTGTGGAGGACATGAGGCTTTTGCTATAGAAGGTCAAGGACTGTAGTCTCCAATATTAATTGAA
>NW_006399806.1:12004317-12005222 GCF_000299155.1 Elephantulus edwardii | reverse complement strand
TGAACAAAATAGATGAATGGGACTTTCTAAGACTTTATTCTTTATCTTTTAAAAATCTCTGTTAAGGGAATATTTCAGCATCATGAGTAGGCAATTTAAGTTCTTGCAATCCCTTATATTTGATTGTGCAAAAAAGAAAAAGAATAGTACAGAAGTCAAACTGGCAAGAAATCAAGTATGTCCAGGCTTAGAACTCACAATCAGTTGTTTAAAATTCTATTACATAATCACTACACCTAATAATTTTATCATTGATCATTGATGTTCAGTGCTTAAAACCTATTCTTAACATGAATTTAAAATACAGGTGGAATAGACTGAAGATCATATTTTGATTAATGTGGACTTATATTAATTATCATTGGCCTCTGTTTGAACTTGTACATAAGCAATTGATGGCTTGACCCACTGTCCGCCCCTGGCCTCATTATGATTGCTGTCATAGAGTTTTTCCAATGATCTTTCATTCCACAGATTTAGTCAACCTGATTCTTATGTGGTCCATAAGGTGAAGTCCATATGTAAAGTCATAATTTGTGTTTTTTTGTGTTTTTTTTTAATTTGCAATGAATAAATATTTGTGCATACAAAATTAGATCATTCTATTTCCAGGATCATTTGTCACTAAGTTAATACTTTCTGACTGTTATTCCTTCTTCACTGATCCAGGATCATTTGTCACTGAGTTAATACTTTCTGACTGCTATTCCTTCTTCACTGATCCTAACGTTTGCATTCCAGTCACCAATAATCATTAAGGTTTCCTGATTACATGTTTGGTCAATTTCAGACTGGAAGATTTGATAACGATTTTCAATTTCCTCCTCTTTGGCCCCCTTTAGGAGTGTATATTTGAATAAGTCATATTGACAGGTTTTCCATGTATATGTATATGCTGTCACTCA
>NW_006399806.1:12001603-12004012 GCF_000299155.1 Elephantulus edwardii | reverse complement strand
ACAGATAAGTTGTGGGATGATATTGATATCAAACAGGGAGAGAGCAAAAAGTCACTACAAATAAAGAGGAGAAAGACAAATCCAAAATGGATATCAGAAGAGAAAAGTGAACCAGAATATTAAGATACTAAAATGAAGGGAAAACATGTCAAAGTAAAAGAGCTGAACAGAAGTTTTCAAAGGAAACCTTGAGAGAACAAAGCAGAGTGTTATAATGCAATGTGCAGAGAGCTAGAATTACAGAATAAAAGGGGAAGAACTCACACTGAATTTTTCACACTGAGAGAACTTAAAAGCAAATTTAAGCCTCAAGTAGCATTATTGAAGGTGCTTTGGACAATATGTTAAATTATCCAGAAAACATCAAAAGAAGATGAAGGGAATGCACAGAGTCGCTGTACCAAGGATAATTGACACTGAAAATTTTCAGAAAGTACCATATCAGCAGAAGCCAATGGTAATGAAGGAGGGAGTTGAAGCTGCAGTGAAGACACTGGCAGAAAAAAAAGAAAAAGAAAAAAAAAGCCCCAGAAATCAATTAGATACCAACTGACTTGTTTCAGTTAACAGACACAGCCTTGGATGCACT
Source organism: Elephantulus edwardii (assembly GCF_000299155.1). Taxonomy (NCBI): domain Eukaryota; kingdom Metazoa; phylum Chordata; class Mammalia; order Macroscelidea; family Macroscelididae; genus Elephantulus; species Elephantulus edwardii. Next base: position 12,003,423 of record NW_006399806.1, on the reverse strand, counting down.
AATAACTCTATGCCAGGAATGTAAGAGAAAAGCTATCTGTTCGAGTTGGAAGAGATCCAAATTTGTTCTTATTTCCTAGAAAGGTGATCCAACAGAATGTGGCAACTATTGAACAATATCATTGACATCACATGCAAGCAAAATACTGCTGAAGATCATGGAAAAATGGCTAGCACAGTACATAATTGGGGAATTCCAAGAAGTTCAAACAGAGATTAGAAGAGGCAGTGTCATGGGGGTACCATTGCTGATGGAGGGTAAATCCTGGCCGAGAGCAAAGAATGCCAGAAGAATGTATATTTTTGCTTTATTTGCTATTCAGGGGCATTTAACATTGAGAAGAAGAGGAATACCAGAGCACTTAATTGTGTTCATGCAAAACCTATACCTATAGACTATTGTACAAACAGAGTAAGGAAATATTACATGGTTTAAAGTTAAGAAAGAAGTGCATCAGCTATGCTATCACCATACCTATTCAATCTATACTCTGAGCAAATTTTTTGAGAAAGTGGACTTTATGAAGAAGAGTGTAGCATCAAGATTGAAGAAAGACTCATCAATAACCTACATTAAGCAGATGACACACCTTTATTGGTGAAAGTGAGGTACACTTGAGGCACTTTTTGTTGAAGATCAAAGAATACAGTATTCAACATGGATTGTGTCTCAATGTGAAGAAAACAAAAATTCTTATTACTAGACTGATAGGCAATATCTTGATTGATTGATCAAAGATTGAAACTGTTAACAAGTCCATCTTACTTGGATCCACAATCAACACCCTTTGTACCAGCAGTCAGGAAAAGAGGAGGACAAATATGAACCTCAGAACATTTGATTGTACTCACGTGAAACTTACACTTGGACCAGGAGGCAATCAAGAAAACATATCAAAGAAACACTGATGGTTAAAAATTTAAGAAACAGTGTGTAAAGGATGCACCTTGTCTTCAGACTTTTAAATTTTATATGCAAAACATATAATTTGAGAGGCTGGACTTTGTGAGAAGTGTGGCATCAGGATTAGAGTAAGATTCATGAACAACTTGTATCACACACATGATATAATCTTGCTTGTCGAAAGTGAAGCAGACCGGAAGCATGTGATGCAGAAGGTCAAGGACTGTAGTCTTCAATATGGATTGAAGCTTAACATCAAGATGACAGATTCTCACTACCTGGGCACCTGGAAGAACCATCATTAGATGGAGAAGATTATGGCTATTCACAATTTGTTTGGGTCCACGATGAACATTTTTGGCACTAGCAGTCAGGAAATCAAAAGATAAATTGCACTGGGGAAGTCTGCTGTCAGGGACCTTTCCACAGTGCTGAGGAGCAATGATGTCAGTTTGGAGACTAAGGTCCACCTCATATAGGCCAATTGCATGCTATGCATCTGAGAGCTGAACAATGACACAGGATGACAGAAGAAGAATTGCTGCCTTTTACTTGTGTTTCCGGGGAAGAGTATTGAACATACCATGTTTGCCAGGAAAATAAATAGGTTTGTCTTGAAAAAGGTGAAACCAAGTTTCTCCTTGGAGGCAAGGATTTTGAAGCTCTGTCTCACATACTTTGGGCACATGGCCAGGGGAGCCAGTCCTTTGAGAAGGACATCATACTTGGAAATGTAGAGGGCCAGCACAGAAGAAGAACCTGGATACATGGATTTAAAAGATAACTGGGGTAACGGGGTTTGGTGTATCAGAGTCAGTGAGACTGACTCAGGATAGGGCAAGGTTCAAAGCTGTTATACATATGGTCACTATGAGTCACAGGTGACTTGATGGCACATAACAACAAAAACAACAACA
>NW_006399806.1:11998319-12001503 GCF_000299155.1 Elephantulus edwardii | reverse complement strand
TTTTTGGCTGCTGATGTCAAAAGTGGTTATTGTAGAAATGAACAAGCTGAAATCGTGAACAATCTCAATCTCTTCTCTATCTAAGATAGTTCTACCCATTGTCTCAGTGCTGAGAATCTTTGCCACAATGATATAACATGTGTAGATATAATTAAGGGCCATTGTAGCTAGAGAGACTCTGACTTCGGTCCTCCAATCTGTCAAATAAGAATTATTTTAAGAATTATCATTATGGTAGTAAACTGGCAACTGCACAGAATAGACAGAAAATTTAATAGGCAATGAGTTTATGTAAATGGGAGAGGAAATACTCAGAAAAAGAAGGTCAGCAAAATTGAACCATTGAAAGTATGTCATCAATGTCATTGAATGGTATACACAGGATCTGTTCAAACTTCCTGTATATTTTTGGTGTATATTCTTGACAAAAATGAAACCAAAGAACTAACAGTCTAGGAAAGATTATGGGACAGTTCTGCCCTGTTTTATGGTATCTCTATGGACTGTAATCCTTTGCCCTTGAAGTATGATTACATTCCCTATCATTTTCTGGTTCCAGCTTTGCTCATGTGCATTTGAGAGAAATTTCTATGTAGTCTCTGGCTATTAACTTGAACTCTCATGATGAAGATCTTGGCTATGGCTTCAGGTTCCTGAGGATATTTCATTCTGCTTATCTTTGATTCAAACACCATTGCAATCTGGTGTTGTCTCCTTAGACATTGATTTTATTAGATTTGACCGAAACCTTTGAAATGGAAAAAGACATAGGTATAATTTTTTAATGTTAGATAATACGTTTGTGGGGAATTCCCCTATAATGTATTTGTATGTATTTGATTACTATTGTTTGATTAACTTTTTAAAATTCCTGTCTGAGGGTCAGTTATAGGTCAGTTCCAACTCACATCAACAGCTGATAATGACGATGATAAAAATAAGGAAATGCTTTCTGTATTAAAAATAACGAGGAAGTGAATGTACCTAAATCCTCTTCTGTTACAAAGATAGTAAGGAACAGTACAAGATTTTTTAAAAGATATATAACCTATGGGACTGTTGTTGTATACCATCAAGTCAGAAAATCACTGTCCCCACACCAGAGCAGCTGGTAGACTCCAACTGCTGTCTTCAGGATTAGGGAAGCTAAAAAAGACAAAGGCGAAGGAGGTGGTTCTCCCTTAAGTACTCACTCACTTTACCTATATGGCTCCTACAAAATCATGTGAGTCATACAAATGTTAGTGGATTTTCATAAATTTAAACTAGTGGCGGCTCCGGTCACAATCAATTTAACAGAAGCCCAACAAATACATCAGCATGTTGTTGTAGTTGCATATTATCAAATTGGAATCAACCCATATTTGACCCTCAGGTGGGTTTTCAGAGGCAGTTAATCACATGATTGGAGACTGTCCATCCTTCTTCTGAGGAGCAGGTAGTAGACTCGAACTATATATCTTTGGGTTTGCAGTGCAGTTTCTTACCACTAAGCCATTGGATATTCAAATGGATCATTAGAACCTCTGTAATTTGTTTCCCATAAATTCATATTATGTATTTTGTATTCTCTCTCTTGTTCAAAGGCTATGATAACTCTCTTACACAATGTTGGTGTTTAGTCTGAGGGTACGCCCATCATTTTGGAAATCAACAAAAAGCAAGAAAAAAAATTAAAAAAATGTTTAGTATAAATAAAATAACATGTGATTAAAATCAGCTATGAAACAAAAATAAAGGTAGACGTGGGTATAGCAGAAGTAGTAAAGCTATATTTTTAAAAAAAAAATTGATGTTCTTATAGCGAACTATAAAATTCAGTTAGACAAAAGAACCTCCAAGGGAGAAGAATTAACTTAGAGTAATTAGTCTCAAAACCAGACAAATCTGATCTACTTAATTGAAATAAGACTAGAAAGACATCATAGAGATTTAATGGATGAGACTATATGAGTTCAGGAGACAAATGGAAAAAAATATATAATTTAGATTTAGAAACTAAACACTCACCTTGGATTAAAAGTAATGCTACGATTAAATGTGAGGCCTTATTTTTTTTAAAACAATATTCGTTGAGATGGGCCAAGTTTTTACCATTTAGGCACATTGCACATTTATATTAATATCTTAGACACATGTTTAGATACAGGTAAGATGCACACATCTTTTCTATGACCATCAAATAAGGTTCTTAAATCAATGCATGAAGAGAAATGCACTTGCATTTGGTGATTACTGTTGTTGTTGTTGTTAGGTGCCGTCGAGGTGAGTACAACTCATAGCACCTAATGAACAAAAGAACTGAACCCTGTTCTATCTTGCACCATTCTCACACTTCCTGACACACAAGAGACCTTTGTGGCATTCTCACTGTGTCGAACCACATGGCTGAGGGTCTTCTTCTCCTTTGCCACCCCTCACTCTTGCCAATATCATGTTGTTCTCCTAGGACATGTGGCTAGGAATAACCCCTCCTAGCAACATGCTGAAAGAATGTAAGGTGAAGCCTCATCATTCTTTCCCCCCAAAGAGCACTCCAGCTGCGCCCTTTTCAAGACATATATCTGTTTGTTCTCTTGGCTGTCCATGAGATGTTCAGTGCTCTTCCCCAATACCACAGCTCAAAGGCATCAATTATTCTTCCATCATCCCTCTTCATTATCTAGCTTTCAGATGCATAGCAAGTGATTGGAAAGACTATGGCCTGAATCAGACACACCTTAGTCCTCAAAATGACATCCTCCTTCCCCCCCCCCCCCGCAACTGCTTCTACCAAGGGTGTATGGATCCAAGCAAGATGAAGTTGTTGACAGTTTCAGTCTCCTCTCCATCCACCATGATGCTGCCTATCGGTTCGGGTTTGGAATCTTTCTTTTCTTGATGTTGAAATGCAATCCATACTGAAGGCTTGGATGTGTTTATGTCAGAAAATTTGGTGGATAGCTGTCTGGTCAATGGATTGGAAGAAGTCCATATTAGTTCCCATTCCCAAGAAAGATAATCCAACTGAATGTCGAAACTATCCAACAATATAATTAGTATCACATGCAAGCAAAATACTGCTGAAGATCATTAAACAATGACTAGAACTGTACATAGATAGGGAACTTCCAGAAAGAAGTTCAAGCAGGGTTTAGAAGAGACTGTGACACCAGGAATATCATTGCTAATGTCAGACGAATCC
>NW_006399806.1:11997131-11997724 GCF_000299155.1 Elephantulus edwardii | reverse complement strand
TGCTTGCTGAAAGTGAGGAGGACGTGAAACATGTTTTGCAGAAGATCAAATAATGCAGCATTTGATGATAAAATTTTAAATATACACCAATTTGTAAATTAATACAGATGTGGATGAAATGAAAATAAAATATAGGAAATGATAGATAATTCAAATCAATTTGAAAAATAATGAATGGTAAAACATTAAAATGATTGAATATAGCATTGGATGTATTTGTGTTTGTGTGATTTTGCTGGGTATATAATTGATGTCAATATATTTCCTTTGTTTAAAAAATATCTTCACATTTTTCCTTTAAGTTTCAATAAATGAGGATAATTACATGTAGAAGTGATTCATCTTGATAAGTGCTCTTATAAATTACAGCAGCTAATTTTTAGTGTACTAAGTTTATTGGGATACTGCTGAGTTAAAAAGGATATGTTTGTAAATTGAAATTATTAAGTTAACAACTTCTTGAGCAACTAAAATTACAACTGGAATTATTTCTAACACTTGAAATCTAAACTGTTTAGTTTGAATCTAACAATGTCTTATTTTCTTGGCTTAGATTTTAATAATTGAGATATTTCCTTATCTCTTATTTTTTT
>NW_006399806.1:11983021-11989661 GCF_000299155.1 Elephantulus edwardii | reverse complement strand
TTGCTAAGAGGGGCTGTTCCTTGGAGAGGGACGTGAGGCTTGGAAGGCAGAGGTTTGGTATAGGAGAGGAAGACACTTGATCAGGTGACTTGACATGGTAACTGCCACAATGGACTCTAATGTGTCAGAAGAGTGAGGATGGCACAGGATAGGACAGGGTTCAGGTCTGTTTTTCATAGGATCGGTTTGTGTCATACTTGACTCGACTCTATGGCACCTAAAAACAACCACAAAATGTTAAGACATCGAAAATATTTAGTTTCTATAGCTCCATAAATTTAGTAAGTGTCCAGAACACGCTGCATAAATGAAGTAATTTATAAATGAAGTGTGACTTTTTATTTTTCATGTAAAATTTTTATCTTACACTAATTTACTTACAAAATTCATATACATTGTTTTTCACGCAAGATCTTTCCCATTTCCTTAACCCACCCATCATATTGTGCAACCCTATGGCTGTAAGACTTAGACAAAGGTCACAGATGAAAGGAAGTAAGCAAAGAATGGAGGCCCCCAGTGGCTTGCTAGATAAAAGAATGTCAAGCTCTACTCATCAAACTGCTTAGCAAATGAAAACATGCAAATATTTTCTTTGATCCTAACACAGGTATATCTGAATTACAAGTCATTCAAGAACAGTTAGCTGTTGCCTTTTTTTTCTTTATATCAGTATGTAATTGTAATGAATTATTCAGAAGAACACTGCCTAGTCTCAAATGAATTGTTATTGATGCTTCATAATGTAAATATTTGAAAATTGATTTTTTGTACTGAGTAGCCTCTGCACATTTTAATAGCATTCTGACAAAAAAGAAAAAAAAATACAATGTGTCACAAGTCAGTTTTTGCTGACAGTCAAAACCAGAGCTCCAAGAGAAATGCAAATAGATGTCACTTCTCATTTGTAAGAGGCTTGAAAATTACGAATTTATAAATATTTAATAGGTATGGGTCAAACAGAAATTTGCTCTACCCATTAGAGAGTATGTCTATTTATGCACGTAGTGTATATAGAGAAGCTCTTTCTGAGACAGTGCTACATGGATTAAAAAGTGTGAAATGGGATATTGTCAGGTGGTTTTCTAGGATGTGGGTCATTGACTGTTGACCTAAATATTGTACTTAGAGCACTTGATTATGGACCATTAATTCTTTATGAATGGAACAGATAGGACTGACAGTGGCAGTAAAGTTTATTCAATTTGGAACATAAAAGAAACTGTGGAAGACCATGTCTAGCTAGATTTTATATACCTTTTATTGAAAACATTGTTTATTCACTAAGGACCATTTCCTTTAAAGACATATCAAACCAGATGCTATAAATTGACCAGAAAACAATACTGAAAATAAAGAAAATACAAGTTTATGTAATATTGAATGTTTCATTAACAAGCAATTTTCATTATTAGAAGGAATTGTTTTATAGAAAATAAGTGGATCATTACTATCTTTAATCCCACGCTCAGAATTTCTATACACCAAATAATTGGTGAGGGAGTTCTGGTTGTTTGCTGAGTGAGAAGTCGTGCTGTCAACCCAAAGGCAGGCAGATACAATCCACCAGCTGCTCAAAAAGAGAAAGATGGACAATCTCCTGGATGATGTACAGACTCTGAAAACCCAATAGAGGGCCAGCTCTGAGTCAATTCTGACTAGACAACAATGAAATCATGATGTTGATATTAACAAGTGATGGGGGAAAGTTTGTGAAAACACACCATACATCTATTGAAAGACATTTATCCTACATATCTCTTAAGAAAATAATATTATTTTCCATTGACCTACCTACATTACTTTATCTGGAAAGAACAATTGAAAGTAACTTGAAAGAAGCTATTTAAATACATCATGTTTATCTTAAGTAAGCACTTAAAAAGGATAATGTGGGTTTGATATTATTGTCTTTCTGTAACCTCTTTTCCTTAAGACTGCAAATTTGTATGCTATGTTATTGATGAGAAAATGGTAATTTCTATTTTTCTCTAATTTGATCCTCTATCTCTAACAGTCTATTCTCTATGTGATTGTCTCAATAACTTAATTTCAATAAGGTTACCATTGAGTTATCTCTTTTTCCCCCCAACAAATTTTGTGGTCTCTCCAATTGTTCTAGTTGAGTCAGTGGTATTATTACTTTCTACATGAAATACCCATGGTGGACAGTGTTTAGTGAAGCTCTCCAATTAAGACAAGCTTGGAAGCAGGAGTGGCATCCACTTTCACAATAGCTTGCCTCTGGAAACCCTATAAACCTGGAGAAAGGAAGAAAGTTACACAGGTGTCCAGGTCATTTTTTCATAGGGTTACTATGAGTTACCGCTGAGTCGATGGCAGTTAACAACAACAACAACAACATGAAATAAAGAGGTGCATTTCACAGGAAAAATCTGCAGTTAGGGAAATCTCCAAATTTTTGAGGAGTAATGATGTCAGTTTGAGGACCCAGATTCATCTGATTCAGGCCAAATTCTTTTCAATCACTTGCTATATATCTGAGATATGGACAATGAATAAAGAAGACAGAAGATGAATTGTTGCCTTTATGGTGTTAGATAAGAGCTTGAACATCCCTTGTACAGCCAAAAAAACAAACAGTTAAATCTTGGAGATGGTGTAGCCAGAGTGCTCTTTGGAGGCAAGAAGGATGAAGCTTTGCTTCACATACTTCAGAATTGTTGCTAGGAGTGGTTATTCTCTGGAAAAGGATGCGATGCTAGAAAGGGTACAGAGTCATTGAAGGAGAGGAAAACCCTTGACCAGATGTATTGACATGGTGACTGCTGCAATGACCTCTTGTGTGTCAGGAAGTATCAGGCACGGGATAGTATAGGGTTCAGATCTTTTATTCATTGGGTCACTATGAGTTGTACTCAACTCAATGGCATCTAACACTAGCAACAGAATTTAAAATTAATCTTTAAACACTATGTCATTATCATCATCATCATCATCATTACTTGGTTTTACCTATAATAGCCAATCAGCCAATTTGATCTAGATTCTACTTGTATATTTATCTAAAAAGAACTTAAAGATATGAGGTTTTATCAAAATTAATATGTGTTGTATCTTTGCCTTTTTTCCTATCAATGTTGGTGACATCAAAGTCTCTTGCTTATTAGTTTACCATATTACCCTCTCTTACAGAATTATTTGCTCAAATCTAACGAGTATTGGCTAGAATTTCAGAAAAATAGAGGAAGTTCCTCAATAAGATGGAGTAAAACAGTGGCCATAACATTGGTTTCAAGCAAAATTATAAAAATGGCATAAAACTATCGTTGTTTTGTCATTGTTGTTGTTAGATGCTGTCCAGTCAAGTACAAACCATAGCAACCCTACAAACAACTGATCTTAAATGTGTCCTATCTTGTACCATTCTCACACTTCTTGACACCCTAGAGCCCAATATGATGTTAATCTCTTGGTTTGAGGATTTTTCTCTCCTTTGCAAACACTCTGCCTTTCTGAGCACCATAACCTTCTCCAAGGAATAGCCCTTTACCCGTCTTAGCAACAAACCTGAAATATTTAAGGCAAATCTTTATTTTCTTGGGCTCCAAAGAGTACTCCGAATGTTCTTTCTCTAAGACATTGTTTTCCTTTTGGCAAAATATGGGATGTTCAGTACTCTTCTCCAACAGCTCAAAGGCATCAATTTTTTTTCTGTCATCCTCATTAATTGTCAAGCTCTTGGATACTTAAAAAGTGATCAGAAAGACCATGGCCTAAATCTAACCATTCTTCAGGCACAAGACTAGTCAGTGTTCTGTTATGTTGAACAAGTTACTACTATAAGTCAACGGCACCTAATAATAATAAAAATCATTTCTAAAATAAGTCTATTTTCCCTTTCAAAATTGTTTAAAACTTTCATCTACCCTTTTGCTTGACTTTTAAGCATTTTATCCAAGGAGTATCCCTCTATTTCTAGGATGCCATTGACTCTATTTTGATTCTATTGCCATCCTCCTCATGATTTAAAGATGAGAGCAATCCCAACTGGTACTTCCCCCATGCTCAGTGTTTTTAATGCGCTCTTCTGTTGTAGCAAATGAATATACAGGCACGAACTCTGAGATCAATTCCTTCATCCATTCACTGTTTAACCCTGGGTAAATTACTTAAAATGTGAAGTTAGAAGTGTTTCGTTAACTTATAAAAATATCATAATTATATTTACCTCACAAGATTGTTGTAGAGATCATAACCAAAATATGTGAAAGAACTGTAGTTTCATAGAATATTTGTTATAATGATAATATATTCTATTCATAATTTAACATTAAATGTAATGCTTTATTTTATTTTTTTTTAAATTCATTAAACACTTTTAATCAGCTGGTCTCCTTGGCCTTTTGAATAAAAACAGTATTTTCCAATTTTTTTTCTGTCTTCCTGAGCATTTGGTGTCAAGCTCAAAACATAAGAGAACAATATAATTCAAGTTGCCAGGGTTCAGTCCCTCCTTCGACTACTTGCCAGTCTAGCGACCTTTGGGATGCTAAATCAATTCCTTTTTTATTTTATTTTTTTTCAGTTTCTTCATTTGTAAAATAGGAATAATAAATGTCTTAACTCAATGATTGTTTTTGATTAAATTAATCAGTATAAGCAAAGCACTTATAAAAGTACCCATCACATGGAAAGTGCACAATAAGCATGAGCTCCTGTTACTATAGACGTAATCATCACCATTAGCATAAGCTGCTTGGATAAACCAATTGATAATAATTTTATAATTATTTTACAAATAGTTGTATACAACTAGGTAAATAGTTTGTGTTTTGGTTTTGAAAGTCTTAAAATAGTTGTTTAAATATGTTAGTGAAGCAGTAATAATGCAAAGAGAAGTAAATCTTCAAAAGCCAATTTTTGTTAGAAATAATATCTTAGAAATACCATGCAGAGAATACAAGGAATATAGATAAACTTTCTCTGTGTGTAATCACCTGAATCATATATTTGTTTGCCCACATTAATAAATGAGAAGCTTAGTTGACATAAACAGTGAGACTAAAACTGTAATGCTAATAGCTAAGGAGTACATCTTGCAGATGCACAACTTACCACAAATTTTTAAAGAAAAGAGTAGAGAGTGAGAGAAAAGAGTAAACATAATGTAGGGAGGGGGAGAGAGTAAATGAAATAGAGACCAAGAATAGCCTAGAAACCTTTTAATTGTAGGAACATTGTATAGTCCTTGAAAACAACCGTGTCAATATCAGATAGATCAGATAGGTCAATAATGTTTTTGTCAATGTATCATACATTAACCTCTACTACAGAATCCTTTGTGTAAATAATTTAATGAAAGCAACCTCTCAATGCAGTATTCCCTTCTTAGCTTAGTTTGTTTGTTTGTTTTTAGTTTGATTGTGAAATTCAAAGCTCAACTATCCTTTAGGAATTGCCTAAAGTAATAGTTTATATAATATTTCCTACCTACTTAACACAGGCCTACTGTCACATTAGCAAACACAAAGAAGAGTAACATTGCCTGTTCCTTCAAGGAGCTTCCAATTTCTTAACAGACTTTTGAATGAACTTTCACAGTATTCTAAAGTATATAGAAGATGCTTGAATTTAACTGCATTAAATGTTCATGGATAATGATGTTGAACATCTCTTTTAATGTCAACTTAAATAGAAGTCATTAGCTAAACAGAAATTATTAAATTTTGATCTTGCCCTGCAGTATATTCCCTCGGAGAGAAAAAAAAAATGTTAAAGAACTTTAAACCGCTTCCTTAAAACCTATAATATTTGCATTTACTAAAATTTTGTTCAAAATTGTTGTTTAGTACTATCAAGTTGACTCTGATTCACAGTAGCCCTGTGAATAATCTGAACCTCCTCTTGTGCTGTCAATAATTAGTAATAATAATTCCATGTCCACTTCATTATGAGCAAATAACATTCGTCTATTAACTGTTCTGTTCAGTACTCTTTCCTGTAAAATAAACCACCTAAAGCTTGTGCTAAATGACTAAAAATTCACTATTCCTCATGATACCCTGAGTTAATGATGATTCTTCAGTTTTTTTTTCACTTTCACTCACTCACGTGAGAGTGGAAGTTAAGTTGAAGGTTGGCTCACCAACAGCAGACAAATGACTGGACATCTCTCTCTTCTTATGATATTTCGTTCTCATGAGGGATGCATTAGGACGTCCTCACGTGGAGGAAGTAGTATTCCAGAAAGCAATTGAGTTGGAACAGAACCGTAGATGTTTTCAAAGGCAGTTAAATACAAGGAAGTAGATTGGCCCTAAGATATCATTTTTAGCCATCCAATAGTGTCCCAAGAATTGTTGTCCAAAGCAAATTGTGCTGCCTAGAATTAGTGTTAAGAATTCCTGTATGCACAGGTCTTCGGTGCATAGGGCAAGATTCAGATATGTTTTTCAGAAGGTTGTTAGCAGTCATAATAGATTCAGAGGAGTGACAATTTCCTCATAATAAGAACTGCCATTGTTTAACCTGGGAGATTTTAAAGGAGTTTTTAAATTATAAATAAGGAAAAGACCCTTGGTATTTTATAGGTCAAAATAATGGGTATAGAAAAGTAAGTGATTATCCCAGAGGTGCGCAGTTCAAATCCATAAGATGCTCTACTGGAGAGCAAAAG
>NW_006399806.1:11980301-11982401 GCF_000299155.1 Elephantulus edwardii | reverse complement strand
AGGGTTGTGCAGTCATATCCACTGTTGCTCCATAAGAAAGATAGGCAATCTCTTCCCATGTGATTTACAGCCTTTAAAAGCCCACTAGAGGGTCATGTGTGTGTGTGTGTGTGTGTGTGTGTGTGTGTGTGTGTGAGAGAGAGAGAGAGAGAGAGATATTTTACATTGTATATGTCAGCTACAATTTACAGTGACTCTATGAACAATAACTCTGAATCTTGCCCCTTTCTGAGCCGATTTTATTATCATCTTCAACACACTGCCCAATTACTACAGTCACTTTGTCACTTCCTCTTATCCAGCAGAGACTTCTCCTGTGCTGACCTCTACCCTTCCAAGTATGATGTCCTTCTTTAAGGATTGGTCCCTCTTGACAACATACCCAAATTGAGATGGAGTTTCAAAATCCTTGCCTCCAAGGAGAAGTGTGGTCACTCTCTCCAAGATATAAATTTTTATTCTATTGGAAGTCCCTAGTATGTATGTCTGATGCTCTTCTCTTGCACCAAAACTTGAGGGAATCAATTTCTCTTTTGCAATTCTTAGTCATGGTCCAGCTCTGAAAGACATAGCAAGCAATTGCAAAACCATTGCCTGGATCAGGTACACATAAATCTCTAGATTAACATAGTTGTTCTTTCGTACTCTAGAGTGGTCTCTAAAGACATATTTCCCTAAAACAACTTTTCTTTTGATTTTCTGACTGGTGGTGTGTTGATTACGGGTCTGCAAAAAATGAAATTGTTAACAACCACAATTATCTTTATCTATAACAATGCTGCCAATTGACAAGATGGTGAGAATCTTTGTATTCTTAGTGCTGAGATGCAATCTATATTAAAGAGTACAGTCCTTGATCTTTTGCAGAAAATGCTTCATGTCCTCTGAATGGGCAAGAAAGGTTCATCTGCCTAACACATACTGTGTCTTCTGCAGAAAATAGGTTGCTGATGAGTCTTCCTCCAATCTTGATGCCACATTCTTTTTCATAAAGTCCAGTATCCTGAATGATTTGTAATTCATGTAAATGAAAAGGTATGGAAAAAGGATTATATTCGTGATGCACTCCTTCTTGATTTTTAACAATGCAGTGTTCCCTTGCTTTGTTTGTACAATGGCTTCCTGATCTAGGATAGGTTTTGCATGAGTACAAACAAGTGTTCTGGAATTCTAATTATTGTCAATTTTAATCAGTTTGTTGTGAGCCACAGTACAATGCCTGTTTATAGTCAATAAAATACAAATAGACATCCTTCTTGTACTCCTTATTTGCAGTCAAAATCCACTTGACATTAATATATCCCTAGTAATGATATACCTTGTGTCATGGCCTCTTTTAAATCCATCTTGTATTTCTACCAGTTCTTTGTTGATGTACTCTTCTAGACTTTTTCAATATTCTTCTGCAAGATTTTGCTTGCATATTGTAATATTAGTAACAATAATTGATAATTTTCACACTCTGTTGGATCACTATTTTTATAAATGGAAATAAATCTAGATATCTTGTAATCAATTGGCCAGGTAACTGTCCTCCAGATTTCTTGGCACAATCTGGTGAGCTCATCCAGGATTACATCTGTTTACTGAAATATGTTACCTGGCATTCTACCAATACCTGGGGCATTATTTTTAGCCATTTTTTTTCAGAATTGCTCGAACTTTCCTCTTTATTGCCATTGCTTCTTGATCATATGATTTTTCATAAAAGTGTTCTGTGTCGGCCAATTCTTTCTGATAGAATAACCGTATATTCTTTTCATCGTCTTTTGATGCTTCCTAGATCATTCAACATCTTGTCCATAGCACCTTTAAGTTTTGAATCTTGGGGCTTGAATTGTTTTCAGTTCTTCAATTTAAGAAATTCTGAGAAATTCATCCCTTTTAATTTGCTGAATTCAGCTTTTTTGCATATATTGTAACAATTTACTTTCTTTGTGTACTTGCATGTAAATAAAAGTTTGGGGCAAGATGTGATAATTGTGGTACTATATTTCAAATGAACATACACAATAATAGTAATCTCTTTAAAGTCTATCAAGTATTTTTCAAAATATTTTTTTTATTAAATTTTATTAGTTTTAATGAACATTTACAGGG
>NW_006399806.1:11977596-11979440 GCF_000299155.1 Elephantulus edwardii | reverse complement strand
TTTAATGCAGCATAGTATTCCATTGTGCGAATATACCACAGCTTCTCTAGCCATTCGTTTGTTGATGGGCACTTAGGTTGTTTACAACTCCTTGCTATTGTGAACAAAGCTGCAATAAACATGGAAGTGCATATATCATCTCACCCCAGTCAAAATAGCAATATTTAACAGAACAGCAAGCAACAAATGCTGGTGAGGTTGGTCACATTCCCTTTCTTGGTCATTGTCTTATTGACATGTCTATTTTGGAGTACAGTTATTTATAAGCACAACATGCAATAGAAAGTGCATAAAATAACTCTAAAAATGTTTTAAAGTGGGTCCTGTTTTAGAAACAAATATAATAAGAAATTACAAATTAAATGCTACAAACTGTATTAACAGCAAGAAAATGTATGTGCAAAAAATAATAATTTTGAGATAGATACATTATTTCTTATTAGTAAAAAAGGAACTACATAGAATCAACATTAAAATTTTTATTTAAACGTAGAAACAAAAGCATCATTCTGCATCAGAGGTAATGTGAGCCTTAGAACTGCATTTTCCTGCTGTTTTATATCATTGGACAAGAAACAACAACAATGACTGATATTTCCACTACTTGAGAAAACTCTCTGAATTGCCTATACTGTTTGACATAATATGGAGCTCTTGTGGTCTAGTAGTAAGAAACAGCACTGCAACCCCAAATGCACATGATTAAAATCTGCCAGCTATTCCATGGGAGAAGGATGGGCAATCTCCTCCAATGAAATTAACTGCCTCTGAAAACCCACTGGAGGGTCAGCTATGGGTTTCAGCTTAATAGTACTCAAGGACAACAACTCTGGTGGCCTAATAGTAAGAAGTTGTGCTGAGAAGGATGAGTAATCCCCTCCCATGCAATTATCTGCCTCTGAAAACCTGCTGAAGGGTCAGCTGAGTCATTCCCGACTCAGTGGCACACAGCATAAATAACAAAAGCGATTGGCCTCTAAACAATTTTAGGGCAAGAATAAATAAACTGAAATCTATACTATTAGTAATGAATTCATTTAATTTTATGTAACATAAATAACCTCAAGGGGACTAGCCTACCGAATCCTCAGTTTATTTTGTTTTTATAGTAGCTGTTTAAAAAAATGTAATCTGGAAAATCATTAATACTTCTAATAAAAGTTAAGATAATAATGAGGAAAAATGATGATGAATTATATTGCCTTAACTAAAACACAGAGTTGTGCTTTTAACATGTAAGCCTCATTTTTCTAATAGATCAGATTCACTGGTGATTCCATGCGGAAAAAGACAGACAGGTATTCCCGTACTATTTACAGTCTTGGAAATCAGATGGAGGGTCAGCTATTAGTCACTCCCCACTTGGAGGCAATGGATTTAAATAACGCCTGCTTAGCTCTTATCAAATACTACATTACATGTTTTATTTTTATTCTTTGTCTATCAAAATAGAGTAATGCCTTGGACAGATGGAAAAAGCTTACTCAAAGAGAGAGAAGGCAAGAGAGAGAGAAAGCTGAGAACAAAATTGCTCCATCAAGAAAATATTTTATTTGTACAATTTTCATAAAATTAATTTCTGTAATGTTTCAGTAATAAAAAGAATTCTTTACAAGGTAAATATTTTAAGGATGAATGGAAGCTCAAATTTTCATTATAGAATTTGCTACATGCAGTATCTTTAAAAATCTTAAACAAAAGAAAATAAGCTTTTAAAATAACAATTGACACATGCAATTATAACCAACATTTAATACTAAAAATATCAAAATTTCTGGGTAAATGAAAAAAGTCTAGAACAAAGTGGGGAAATTAGCAATTCTTTTTACTCAATAATTTGTTGG